>NC_092714.1:252505605-252820017 GCF_047496885.1 Scyliorhinus torazame | reverse complement strand
CCACAGCCATCTTGTGCTAGGTATGATTCTAATCAGTGGAAAGTTTTCCCACTAATTCCAACTGACTTCAGTTTTGCTAGGTTTCCTTGATGCCATACTCGATGAAATGCTGTCTTGATGTCAAGGGCAATCACCCTTTCCTCATCTAAACCTATCGGGTTTAGCTCTTTATTTCCATATTTGAACCAAAGTTGTAAAGGAGCCAGGAGCTGAGTGACCGTAGAAGATTCTAAACAGATAGTCAGTGAGAAGATTCTTGCTAAGCAACTGCTGCTTGATTACACTGTTGACAACCCCTTCCATCACTTTGCTGATGATCGAGAGTAGATTAACCAGGCGGTGACTGGCCAGGTTGGATTTGTCCTGCTTTTTGTGCACAGGACATACCTAGGCAATTTTCCACATTGCTGGGTCGATGCCAGTGTTGTAGCTGTACTGGAACAGCTTGGCTAAGGGCAAAGCACGTTCTGGAGCACAAGACTCGCGTACTATTGCCGGGATATTGTCAGGGTCATACCCTTTGCAATATCCAGTGCCTTCAGCAGTTTCTTCATATTATGTGAGTGTTGAATTGAATGAAGATGAAGACAGTGATGCTGGCAACTTCAGGAGGTGGAGATGGATCATCCGCTCTGCACTTTTTTTTTTTAAAATTTAGATTACCCAATTATTTTTTCCAATTAAGGGGCAATTTAGTGTGGCCAATCTACCTACTCTGCACATTTTTGGGTTGTGGGGGCGAAACCCACGCAGACACGGGGAGAATGTGCAAACTCCACACGGACAGTGACCTAGAGCCGGGATCGAACCTGGGACCTCAGCGCCGTGAGGCAGCTGTCCTAACCACTAGGCCACCGTGCTGCCCTGCTCTGCACTTCTGACTGGAGACTGTTCCGAATGAGTGCTCGTTTTGGCCGCACACCACAATGGAGGGCATCCTCAATGTACATCTCCACAAGGACTGTGTAGTGGTTGCTCCTACCAATACTGTTATGGACAGATGCATTTGTGGCAGGCAGGTTGCTCAGGATAAGGTGTAGTATGTTTTTACTTCAGGTTATTTCCCTCAACACTTGCCCCAGTCTAGCAGGCTTTGTCCTTTAGGACCCGGCTAGTTCAGTTAGTTGTGGGACTATCGAGCCACTTGGTGATGGACATTGAAGTACCCCAACCACAGTTCATTCTGCACCATTGTCATCCTCAGTGCTTCCTCCAAGTGGTGTTCAACATGGAGGAGTACGGATTCTGCCACCTCTGCTGCGTCTGTCCTGCCGGCAGGACAGGACATACTAAGGAATGGTGATGTATGGGGCATTATCTGTCAGGTATGATTTCGTGAGTATGTGTCAGGCTGTTGCTCAACTAGTCTGGGAGACTTGGCGGGTATATGCCAGTGCTGCAGCTGTACTGGAATAGCTTGGCTTGGAGTACAGCAAGATCCAGAGCACAAGTCTTGTATTATTGCAAGAATATTGCCTTTTCAGTATCCAACACCTTCAACCGTTTCCTGATGTAGTGTGGAGTGAATCGAATTGGCTGAAGTCTGTGATAATAAGGCCCTCCAGAGGAGGCACAGATGAATTATCCACTCAGCACATCTGGCTAAGATTGTACTACAAAACATGCCGTGTCCCTAGCCAAGCTGTCCCACTACAACTCCAACACGAGCATCTACTCCGCAATATGGAAAATTGCCTGGGTATGTATCCTAGCACTGATGTGCTAGGCTGCCCCTTCATAGAGGATGGGGATATTTGTGGAGTTTCCTCATCCAGTGAGTTGTTTCATTGTCAACCACCATTCACAACTGGATGTGGCAGGACTGCAGTGCTTAGTTCTGATCCGCTGGAATTGATTAGCTCTGCCAACCGCTTGTTGATCATGCTGTTTGGCACACAAGTAGTCCTGTGTTGTAGCTTCACCAGTTTGATACCTCATGTTCAGATATGCCTGGTTCTATTCTTCATTGAACCAGGATTGATCCCCATCAGTCTTGGTATTCTACCATTGTCTTCTATCGATTACAAGATTGCAGCCATAACCCATGGTTTCTTGATCCTTTTTCATCTTAAAAAAAATCTGCACCTGCATTCCAAGGCAACATTTACACCTCAGCCAACAACACAAAACATTATCTGGAGAGCATCATATTGTTGTTTGTGGGTTCTTGCTGTGCACATATTGGCTGCCATGTTTCCTATATTACAACAATGACTGCACTTCAAAAGTACTTCATTGGCTGTAAAGTGCTTTTGAGATATCAGGTGGTCACCAAAAGCACTATAATAAGAATATTAATTTCTAATAGTGATCTCAGTAAGAGAAACAAAAGGATGGTTGCACTTAGAAATGGAAAAGTGATTTGATGGACTCAAATGTATAAAATAACACATTAAATTATGGAAAATGGTCTTGAAATGAATTGGCTTTTTTATGATTAAATAAACAGCTGCCTGTGGTGTTGACTGTGGTGCAGCAAAGGATATACCGTTGTTATACATCAGGATTGTTAATGAACATAGATCATAATAGTCAGGGAACCCACGTACTTAGCACCAACTCTTGAAATCAAAAATGCGTAACAATTTCAAGCTACGTCTCAAAGGTTTGGAATTAAATGTAGTTTCTGGTAACTTTCAAACTTAAAAATAAATGGAAAATATACTCTTGAACAATCACTGCAAGCATAAACAAAATGTCCAGTATTATAATCCATATGGGGTATCCATGAAGGGGTTGGATTACCAGGAGAGGTTGAGTAGACTGGGACTCGTTGGAATTTAGAAGGATGAGGGGGGATCTTATAAAAACATATAAAATTATGAAGGGATTAGATAGGATTGATGCGGGCAGGTTGTTTCCACTGGCGGGTGAAAGCAGAACTAGGGGGCATAGCCTCAAAATAAGTGGAAGTAGATTTAGGACTGAGTTTAGGAGGAACTTCTTCACCCAAAAGGGTTGTGAATCTATGGAATCCCTTGCCCAGTGAAGCAGTAGAGGCTCCTTCATTAAATGTTTTTAAGATAAAGATAGATAGTTTTTTGAAGGATTAAGGGATTAAGGGTTATTTATGGTGTTCGGGCCGGAAAGTGGAGCTGAGTCCACAAAAGATCAGCCATGATCTCATTGAATGGTGGAGCAGGCTCGAGGGGCCAGATGGCCTACTCCTGCTCCTAGTTCTTATGTTCTTATATGCAAGCCTCAAGTAACCCATCTGAGGAACTGTAAATGCTTAATTTAGAATTAAACTTTAGCCGTATATTAACAAACCAATGCACAACCGATAGGGAATCTACCAAATAACATGTGGCAAACAGAAATACTAACTCCAAGCAGCAGCAGTAGGTTGCTCCAAAGAGTCATCATATTGGACACAAAACGATAATTGTATTCCTCTCACCAGATACTGCCAGACCTGCTGTGTTTTTCTAGCACTTTGTTTTAATAATAATAATCCTTATTGTCACACGTAGGCTTACATTTACACTGCAATGAAGTTACTGTGAAAAGTGCAGAGTCGCCACATTCCGGCACCTGTTCAGGTACACAGAGAGAGAATTCAGAATATCCAATTCACCTAACAAGCACGTCATTCGGGACTTGTGGGAGGAAACCGGAGCACCCGGAGGAAACCCACACAGACACAGGGAGAACATGCAGACTCCACACAGACAGTGACCCAAGCCGGCAATCGAACCTGGGACCCTGGAGCTGTGAAGCAACAGTGCTGCCCACTGTGCTACCGTGCTGCATTTTGGATCTCCAGCATCCACAGTATTTTGCTTTTATTTCAAGGATTTCTCAGTCGGCAGTTGACTGCAGAATGATACTTCCATTTGTACCAGAAGCACACACAAATTGTTCCTTGAGCATTCCTGGAATTCAGTCACCCATTACTCTTGTTTCAGTTAGGCCTTCTGCACTAACGGCCAGATTTGCTGAAAGAAGTTACACCCTCATTCCGCTGCCTTTAACCCTTCCATCGTGTTGACACCCGAGTCCACCACCTGGACCATTTCAAAATCTGTCCTATTCTGCATCATCACAGAATGTCCTATTTGTTGCATGAAGACTGAAAGAGATCCCCCAAGAATTTTAAGGCAGCGGGCAGCCGATTTAATAGGGTCTCCATCTCCGAGATCTGAACACCTGTTTGGACCAAGAGCCTGTCCATATGCGACACCTTAGCACCACATTTTGTTTTTCAAAAATCGATCAAACTCTGTCATGAGCATTTTCTTGAAAATTTCATCCAAGAACTAATAAGGGCCCAAATCTTCTCAACTATCCGACTAACGAGCATGTAGCTTACAAAATCTTCCTGATAGGAAGTAACACCACCAAGATGACATTGCATTTCCTTTTTGGTAGGACGTATTATTCGATTCTTCCACCGGTCACACGGTTTCGAATGCAAGAATATCAGAGGGAAATCATATCCTAACAATTTGCACATGCTGTCTTCTGGGATTTTTTTTTTTTTTTTAAACAATGGATACTGTGACAGTAATTTTCTCTAAAAATCTTTCTTCACTTCCACCCTTCACCTTTAGCCAATCATCATCTGCTGCCAAACCACGTTCTAGAAAACCAGTTGATGAAGGATATAACTGGAGTCAATGTTTTACATACTTTCATCAGCATTTGTTTAAAAGGAATTACAGATTATAAGCAAGCAACTCCTAACCTCACAATCATAGTTGAAGTCCCTATTTTTATGGACATACGTGAATCCCCAGTTCAAGTCCACTATCTGCCTAAAAATGTATATGTATATATAAAAAATACATTAAATATATATAAAATTAACATAAAGATGTCTTATATTAAACACAATGCCTCCATCACACTCACCCTCCCTCCACACAATATTGCTCTCATTCTCCCACAGAGACCTGTTCAGTTTCCAAGTAACATGACACCAACTTTACTCCATGCTTGCTTGAACATGGGCTATGTGTTTTTTTCCATTCCACTGCAGCTGCCAACTGCTCTGCTCCCTGGCCTCACATTCCACATTCAAACAGGCCTCGCCCCTAATACCACTCCCAACTTGACTGACCTACTCGAACTTATATCCATAAACATCTTGAAAATCTACTTTGAAATGATTTGGAAATTTCCAGAGCTGAATAGTGAAATCTGCGAACACGTCACAATCAAAAGAAAATTTCTTAAAAGTGTTAAAATAAACAAATACAAGCTGCAGTCAGGATACTAATAACCAAGTTGAACAGCTCGGTAAAGCTAACATATCAAATTCTTGCATGTATCACTGTCATGCACTTCCTATAACATTTTGGTTTAAATGTTTTCTTCCTAATCTTGGTCAATTTATTTTGCTACATCTAAAATTCTTTCCTGATTGACTAACAGCACTAGATTCTCCAGCCCCAGTTCAGTTTACTTTAAATAAGGGGTTCTTTAGTGCAGCAAGGCAAAGCGCAGCTGAGGGACTGAGTGTATATCCAAGAGTTTATAAAATTATGAACATTAGTCCAATATTTCGAATTTAAATAGGGCAATGATGAGGGTATGAAAGTAGAGCTGGCAAAAGTGAACTGGTAATTTAGGTTACGGGATAGGTCAACAGGAATGCAGTGCAGATACTTAAGGGGCTATTTCAGAACACACAGAATAGATACATTCCCACTGCCTCACGGCGCCGAGGATCCGGGTACGATCCCGGCCCCGGGTCACTGTCCGTGTGGAGGTTGTACATTCTCAGTGTTTGCGTGGGTCTCACCCCCACAAATCCAAAGCTGTGTAGGGTAGATGGATTGGTCACGCTAAAATGCCCCTTCATTAAAGAATAGATACATTCCAATAAGAAAGTAAAATTCCAAGGGGCGGATCATCATCCATGGTTAACCAAAAAAGTTAACGATAGTATCAAACTAAATAAAAAGCATACAATTGCACAAAGATGAGTGGCAGGTCAGAAGATTGGACAGAAAATTAAAAACGAAGAATGACTCGAGGAAGAAATTAGCGAGTACGAAAGAAAGCTAGCTAGAAATAGAAAGGCAGATTGTAATTTCCATCAATATTTAAGCTAGAAATATAATGGCAGACAGTAAGAGTTTCAATAGATATTTTAAAAAGATAAAATTGACAAAATGAGCACTGGTCCTACAGAAAATGAATCTGGGAAGCTACTAATGGAATATAAAGAGATGGCAGATGAATTGAGTAAGTATTCTGCATCAGTCTTCAGTATGCAGAATACAAATAACATCCCAGAATTAGCTGTAAATCAGAAAATGAAAGGGGGGGAAACTTTAAAAATTACAAATCGCCAGGGGAGTGATACTTAGCGAATTGGTGGAACTGCAAATTGACAAGTTGCCGGGTCCTGATAGATTGCATCCCCAGGTCTTAAAAGTGGCTACTGAGATAGCTGATGCATTGGTTTTAATTTTCTGAAACTCACTAAATTTGGGACGGTTCCATTAGATTGGAAAATAGCTAATGTAACTCCTTTATTCCAACAGGTTGGGAGACAGAAAACAGGCAATGCTAGGCGAGTTAGCTTGCTACCTGTCTAAAGGAAAATGATGGAAGCTATTTTTTAAATTTTATGCTAGGGCACTTCGAAATGGTAATCAGCAGAGTCAACACGGTCCCAAAAGATGTGCTTGTTAAGTGAATTGGGCATTCTGAATTCTCCCTTAGTGTATCCGAACAGGCGCCATAGTGTGGCAACTAGGGGATTTTCACAATAACCTCATTACAGTGTTAATGTAAGCCTACTTGTGACATTAATAAAGAATATAATTAAAGGTTTTGTGAAAGGGAAATCATGTTTAACCTATTTATTAGAGTTCTTTGCAGAGTAACAGGTGCTGTGGATGATGAGATTGAGTTGATGTACTGTATTTAGATTTTCAGAACCCATTAATAAGGTGCCTCAGCAAAGGTTACTGCAGAAAATAAAAGCTCACGGTGTCAGGGGTAACATTATCATAGAATTTACAGTGCAGAAGGAGGCCACCCGGCCCATCGAGTCTGCACCGGCTCTTGGAAAGAGCACCCTACCCAAGGTCAACACCGCCACCCTATCCCCATAACCCCATAAATAACCCAGTTAACCCACCCAACACTAAGGGCAATTTTGGACACTAAGGGCAATTTATCATGGCCAATCCACCTAACCTGCACATCTTTGGACTGTGGGAGGAAACCGGAGCACCCGGAGGAAACCCACGCACACACAGGGAGGATGTGCAGACTCCACACAGACAGTGACCCAAGCCGGAATCGAACCTGGGACCCTGGAGCTGTGAAGCAATTGTGCTATCCACAAGGCTACCGTGCTGCCCCAAAATTGGCACGGGTTGAAGATTCACTAGCTAACAGGAAACAGCAGGCATAAATGGGTCTTTTTCTGGTTGGCAGCGTGTGACGACTAGTGTGCAACAAGAACTAATGCAGGGGCCTCAACTCTTTACCAAAGCAATGGCTGTTAATTTGCTGATGACCATTACGAGGATATAAAAGGATATAGATAGGTTAGATGAATGGGGAAAATGGTACATAATGTGGAAAAATGTCAGGTTATCCATTTTGGCAGGACAAATTTTTTTAAAGCAGCATATTATCTTATGATGTGGAGATGCCGGCGTTGAACTGGGGTGAGCACAGTAAGAAGTCTTACAACACCAGGTTAAAATCCAACAGGTTTGTTTCAAACACTAGTTTTCGGAGCACTGCTCCTGAAAGCTAGTGTTTGAAACAAACCTGTTGGACTTAACCTGGTGTTGTAAGACTTCTTACTATTATCTTATTGGGAGAAAGATTGTAGAGCTCTGCAATCCAGAGGGATCTGGGTGCCTGGGCGCAATCACAAAAGGTGCAGCAAGTAATTAGCAATGCTATTGTTTATTGGGTGGGAAATTGAATCCAAAAGTAAGGAGGTAATACTTCACTTATACAGGAATTGGTGAGGCCCCATCTGGAGTACTGTGTACAGTATTAGTCTCCTTATTTAAGGAAGTATGTAAATATATTGGAAACAGTTCAAAGGTTTACTAGACTAATACCTGGAATGGCTGCGTTGTCTTATGGGGAAAGACTGGACAAACTGGGCTTGTATTCACTCGAGTTTAGGAGAGTAACAGGCGACTTTATTGAAACAAACATGATCCGGAGAGATATTGACAGGGTGGATGTGAAATGGTTGTTTGCTCTTGTGGAAGAATCTAGAACTAAGGGCCACAGTTTAAAAGTATAACGGTCACCCATTTAAGACAGAGACAAAGACATTGTTTTCCACTGGAGTTGAGACTGCAATTCTCTTCCTCGAAAAATGGCTGAGACATATCTTTAAGGCAGAAGGAGATAGATTCTTGATTAGTAAGATGAAAGTTCATTGGGATAGGCAAGAATGTGGAGCTGAGGTTAAAATTAGATCAGCCATGGTCTGATTGAGTGGCAGAGCAGGCTCAAGGAGCTGAGTGGCCTGCTCCTGCTCCGAATTCGTTATCTTTGATTTACAATTTCTACAACAGCTGCAGTAGGCCAAGTTTAATACAACTTAAAAGTATAGAACAGTCCAAGTGCAAATCTCAGAATAGTTGAAACTTCAAATATTATTTGTATGGTACAAGCAATTATTACTTGCATTACATTTGGCCCTCTTTCCCACAGATGCAAAAAGGTTTTTAAAATGCTGATTTTGTTTCACACACTCTCTCTTGCATCTTGTTCCAAACTCTCTCAAACTTATTAACAGACCTGTCAATCAAATAAATGCACTCTACTGCAAGCTGACCTGTTACATTAATTTCAAGAACAAGACAATTGCACTTTCTAGCTTTAAAAAAGAATGTGCATCTTCGGTTTACATGATATGGGGCGGCATGGTGGCAAAGTGGTTAGCACTGCTGCCTCACAGCACGAGGGACCAGGATTCAATTCTGGCCTCAAGTGACAGTGGCTGTGTGGAGTTTGCACTTTCTCCCAGTGTCTGCGTGGGTTTTCTCCGGGTACTCTGGTTTCCTCCCACAGTCCAAAGATGTGTCAGGTTAGGTGGATTGGCCACGCTAAATTGTCCCTTAATAGCAAAGATGAGGAGAGAGGGACCAGGACCGAGGGTGTCAGCCCCCTCCCGAGTCGGGAAAACAAATGTCGTGGCTCCAACCCGGGGACATCGACTCCCCTTCCCTTCATCGCCCGCTCTCCCCCTTCCCTTCATCGCCTGCATGGTAGCACAGTGGTTAGTACAGTTGCATCACAGCTCCAGGATCCCAGGTTCGATTCCCGGCTTGGGTCACTGTCTGTGTTGAGTCTGCACCTTCTCCCAGTGTCTGCGTGGGTTTCCTCAGAGTGCTCCGGTTTTCTCCCACAGTCCAAAGCTGTGTAGGTTAGGTGGATTGGCGATGATAAATTGTCCTTGTTGTCCAAAAAAAGGTTAGGTGGGGTTACTGGGATGGGGTGGGCTTAAGTGGGATGCTCTTTCCAAGGGCTGCTGCAGACTTGAATGGCCTCCTTCTGCACTGTAAATTCCGTAACTGCAGGAGTGAGATTTATCATTTTAATGCAAGTTATTTAAGTTTTATATGTTTACATCGTCATGAGCATGAACTGGGTTAGCTCAAAAATTATGACAGCTCAAAACATTTTTTTTTTAAATTCTTTGAATGGTTTGATTTCTTTTCTAGTCCTTACTGGTTGCAGTTTCATCCAATTAAGTTCGTTAACTTAATAGTTGCTGCTGATTACTTCTGAATTTTGCCATTTTGAGATGCAGAAAACAAATCCAAACGTATTTGGTTTCTCTACACTCAGTTTAACACCAAATTACTTTCTCTTACCTATATTGATGTATGTAACATTGTACTGTACGGTGATGAACATGATGGCAAACTTGGCTGTGACCTGTAGGCAAATGCAAATAGTTTAGATGCTACCCAATCTTCGTGCATTCAAAACGAAACATATAATAGAACAATGAAACCGAAGGACTCCACAACATATTTTTCATTTTGTGTTCTAAAGCCATTTTCTTTTTCCAAAAAAACTTCAGTAACAAACATATGGATTAGTAACAAACTAATGGATTTCTTATTTTCAAGTGACCACATTTGCCTCTTCATATACATACACAGAAAGATACTCTACAAATGATTCGGAGTCCATTCAGTGAGCAGCGAAGCAAAAATAATATTCAGCCAAGGAGGAAGAAAGAGAAAAAAAGAGAGGGTCTTCAAAAAGGAGATAAATTCAAGGTTTAGCTCAGTTGGCCACCGGACAGTTTTTAGGATTACGGTTGAGGAACTTTGGAAATCTTACATTTCTTTGTTTGATTTGGGCAGAAACGTTCCTCCTATATTTCCTTGGTTACATTTTCAGTCCTGAATCATGTTCCAGTTCAGTTACATTGCCAGTCTACTGAACAGGAATGGGCACATTCTGGGTATTTCCTCCAATAGTTAAACTACATATTGTAATAAGTCCACGGAGGCAGAGGTCCCTTCGCCAGAATCCCTTTAATTAACAAGACCAAAAGCAGTACAACCATGTGCATTCAGCTTGCTATCTATATTGGGAGAGCAGAGGGTCTGACACACCCTGTTATATACAAAGAAGAGGTTCCCTGATTGGCCCACTAATCAGGGAACTCGTATCCCAATTGGCCAATCGCAAAGGTCTGGTCTAAGTTATTACACATACTGAACCTGCTTTAGATTCACAGGTGCAGACAAAAATAAAACAAACCAACTGCATTTAGTTTTGCAAACAACAAAGGATGAGAGACAGTTAATTTCAGGTATTTAAGAATAGCTTTTAGAATAAAAATGACAGCTATTTAGAAAGGCCAATGGTGAGACCACTGAATTGCATTGGGTATATACATATAATTGAGTATTTTATACATATTTTCAAAAATAGTTGATTCACCACTTTTGAGGACTGGATTGATTACTGGCAGAGCATATGGAGGCATTACATAGTAGACAATTTTTTGCACCACATGTTTTCCTTTGTGGAGGCATCTGGATCAGAAAGTGAGGAAAGGAAAGCCTGGGTGAAAATGACAGGAGAAAGAGATATAGGTAATGAGGGTTGAAGCCGACCACAACTAACACTAGTCAACTCATTTTTCAGTCAGGAATGCGAAGGTCGATCTACAAAGGTGATTTCTGAAAGAAAGAAAGAAAGAAATTGGGCTGACACTATGTGGTTAGAAGAATGGAGGAGGCGGTAGGTTTTCAAATCAACAGAGTATTACAACGAATTTTGAAACACATGGTGACCATTACGGTGGGGTGGATTCAGCCAGGACCAATTGGCAGCAACATCATGGTACCAAGAATAGACACAATACAAGTGTGGGTAGCAAGCTTAGGTGGAAAGATTTGGCATGACAAAGGATTTGGATGACGTTTTGGCTTTAAAATGGTCAAAAGTAAGCAGCGAAGATGCAAAGCAAACTAAATTAATTCACTTGAGATGGAGCACATGTAGAGAAATGCAAATCTTTCTGACTCCTACATATATTAAGGGTCTAATTACTGCTAGGTCAAAGAAACATACGGTTTAGCATTGTGGGAACATCACCACCAAAAGGTCTGCAGAAATGCAAGGAGACAGCAACCTACCCCTTCAACAGCAACTAGGAACTGGCAATAAATGTATTACGATCCGGATTAGAACATAGAACATACAGTGCAGAAGGAGGCCATTTGGCCCATCGAGTCTGCACCAACCCACTTAAACCCTCGCTTCCACCTTATCCCCGTAACCCAATGACCCCTCCTAACCTTTTTTTGGACACCAAGGACAATTTATCATGGCCAATCCACCTAACCTGCACGTCATTGGACTGTGGGAGGAAACCGGAGCACCCGGAGGAAACCCACGCAGACACGGGGAGAACATGCAGACTCCGCACAGACAGTGACCCAGCAGTGAATCGAACCTGGGACCCTGGCGCTGGGAAGCCACAGTGCTAATCATTTGTGCTACTGTGCTGGACCAGACCCCACAGTGGCTTGGATACTTAATTTTATATGGCTGTGAGGAAACTATACCTCGCTCCAGAAGTAATTTCATGAAGAAATAGGAATATGGAGGAAAGGATCTCTTGCTCCAGAAATGATTTCATGAAGAAATAGGGATATGGTATATTAAAACAAGCTTTATTACTAACACAGTATTAAAATATCTTTAACATCACACCAGAAAATGGCTTACAATTATCCCTTAAACAATGCTAATCAATGTGGTGAATACAGTAACCCTTAACTGCTATCCATGCAAACAAAAATAAATCGCAGCTCGCGATCCATTGTTAAAATACAGTTAGGCTTCAGGAATACCTGCTTTAGAGATGTTCTTTGAGGAAAAAATATTTTTACATTGCTTTAAAGAAAAGATCTGAACCCTGTCAGAACCATGTAGAAATTCTGGCTGTATTTCTTCCGAAGCTGCTTCAGCTTGTTTCAGCTCACCTTCTAAAGACATTCTTCTGAACTGCTTGTGGGAAAAAACTGCTAATCTAACTACAAACATATCATTTAACTGAACTGAAATGCTTGACTTCTGCTCACATCTCCAACCCAAAACACAACTAACACTGCTTTTCTGCAAAATGCCTGATATCTTGGCTCCTCCCAGTATTTACATAGTCTTACCAAGATGAAATCAATTTCATCAAGAATGCCCTTAATCCAAACAACATTCCATGACCTTTTCTGTGCCAAATATGTACAATAAAATTCCCACATAATCACAAATGCTAGCCTCACTTGTGACATCTGTATCCCAAGAGCTATTTTTGTTTTATTTTCAACAAATCAATGGGTATCCTAACCAGTTTTTACTGTACATATACTTGACTAGAAATTATGACATTCCACAAACCTTTATATCTTCCAAGTTCAGATTCTGAATATTAGTTTAAAAAATATATGTGTTTCAGAGTAAGGGAATTGGTCTTAATTTTCTCCTTGGCCTCACACAGGTAAGGAATTTGTGAATAGGACTGGTTTAACAACCTATTGTAGACTCTCGACAGGGTGATTTACACAACATATAACATCTACTCTATTTTATCAACAGCAACCAAATAATCATTCGTTTTGTGCATCACACTTCAGCTGGTACCGACCCTCAGATGTTGAAAGGCTGCTGCAGACTAAACATGAATCAGTTAGCCGTGATGCACAAATTATTTGGTACAAGAAAAATATTGCCCTTTACTTTAAAGCAGTTTTATAAATAGTTCAAACAACATCATAAATAGCCATGGTGAATTAAGTTTGAACGAGACACTTACTCCCATGCAAACTATTCATAAATATTAGACAAAATGTGGTATTGTGAGAATGCCTCCACAAAGGAATCGACAATTCACTGTTATTACTACAAATATCAGCTGTTAGTGGTCACCAAGAAATACACGTTTATAGATATGATCAAGAGATTTAATTAATGGTTAAGGTGTTCTCTTAGATTAGTTACAAGTTGAATAAGATGCAATTTAGACAACCTGTGCTGTTTGCTATTATATAATGAGTGATATTTTAATAAAATGCTCAACAATAACAAAAGTGGCTCCTCCAATTGTTCAATAGTCACCGAAACCACAAAACTAACTTTTGATGAGAATTGCTAAATTAGCCATGTTCAGTTGGAAAACTATGGGCTATTGCAACTGGTTTCAACACTCCCAGATAAGAAAGCGAAATGCAATACAGGTTGGTGTGGGTGTCCTGTGCGTAGCTGGGTCTAGGTGTTTACTGTTAAGAAAAGAATCCACTTCCTCTATTACACCAGAGTTAGAAGTTGTTTATTCCCTTCTAACTCTTTCATAAATTCATAGAATTTACAGTGCAGAAGGAGGCCATTCGGCCCATCGAGTCTGCACCGGCTCTTGGAAAGAGCACCCTACCCAAGGTCAACACCGCCACCCTATCCCCATAACCCAGTAACCCCACCCAACATTAAGGGCAATTTTGGACACTAAGGGCAATTTATCTTGGCCAATCCACCTAACCTGCACATCTTTGGACTGTGGGAGGAAACCGGAGCACCCGGAGGAAACCCACGCACACACGGGGAGGATGTGCAGACTCCGCACAGACAGTGACCCAAGCCGGAATCGAACCTGGGACCCTGGAGCTGTGAAGCAATTGTGCTATCCACAAGGCTACCGTGCTGCCCGAGTTTATAGATATGATCTATAGATCTTCAGAGTAACATCATGGTAAAACTGGAAGAATGATCCAAAGTTGGCGATTTAAATCACTTGTGTCAGATGGTTCAAAGCCATGTGCAATTGTCCAGAGGAAGTGACTTCCACTGGCAGTATGTTGGGGGAAGAGGTACACAAGGTGGCTCCCACTAAGGTACTAAATTTTTAGCCCTTTTTGCTCAATTTCTGGGGATATTTTTGCTCACAATCACACTTGAGTGATGGCATAAGGAACCAGGGCAAAGAAAGGACCAGAGACTCAGGGCAAAGAAACTGGAAGGCGAAGTTAATTGATGGAATCAGAGGCTTCTCGGGGCTATTCGGTGGAGAAAATGACGGAGGCCGCTGCAGAGACTCCGGCCACTCCACTTGCGGCCGAGGTGCTGACCGGCATCTTGCCGGCAGAATTTGAGAAGCAATGCCAGAGACCTCTGTGTCAATGCAAAATGCCTTGGCTCCCTTTCAGTTGGCGGAAAACCTCTCTCTCTCGGCAGAGCGGCCAGATTGCCTCTGCGAAAGCTGCAATGTTCTGATGGTCGGTGTGAATAATGCACTGAAGGCGAAAGTGGATGATTTTGAGAATCGTTCCAGTAGACAGAATATTCAAATCGTGAATAGAACACCTTTTGGGAAAATGGTGGCGGAGGGTGGATTCACAACCCCTCCAGATTTGGATCGAGCCCACCGGACACTCCAACAGAAGACTCGTCCCAAAGAACCACCATGAGCTGTTATTGTGACGTTCCACAGCTTCCAGTAAAAGGAAAGGGTCCCGAGATGGATGGAGGAATATCTAGACTATAAATGGAAAGGCCACGCCATCAGGCTTTATCAAGATGTTGGTGTGGAGCTGGCATGGAATCGGGTGGCATTTAACAAGGCTGAATCCATCCTATATAAAAGAGTGGAGTTCAATTTGGGGTGGTGTAATAGAGGAAGTGGATTCTTTTGTTCAAAAAAAAAAAAAGAGCCAGGTGCGAGTTGATTGAGGTTTCTGGAATTGGCAGTGGGCATGTGGATCTGGGGAGGGAGTTGTTGGGGTTCATTGTACATGTTTGCATTTCTGTTTTTCATTGTTCTTGCGTGGGATAAGTGTTTCGAAAGTTGGATTTGGATAGGGGTGTTATAGTTATGGGTGCTTTTGTTCTTCATGCTATAACGGTTATGGGAAATATATAGCTCCCTGTTAGAGTGTGATGTTTTACAGGGTTTTTTTTTTAATACTCTGTCTTTTTTCAGTTAGTATTTTTCTTCACATTAGGGCAGGGGCCGCCCTGTTAGCCGAAGAGTTAGCTAACGGGAGCGGAGCAGTGGGGTAAGCTGCAGCTCATTATATTAGTTGAGTTTTAGATAATGAGCTTAGTGTTTTCATTCTGTTTGTGGTTGGGTTAGAAGGAGGGTTTAGTGGTTTTTGTTCCCTTCACTGTTATTTGTATGTACATTTGTGTGTGGTATTGTTTCGGGATGGGGAGGTAGAGGGGCAGAAATAGTTTGCTAATGGTGACTACAGATTTTCTTTGTTTTGTCTTGGTGAGTTTGGCAGCAATCTTGGGTGAGCCTGCTGAGTGCCTGTTATATGACCCCCTTGGAGGAAGGAGGGGCAGGGGAAGAAAGATATTTCTTACAAAGCTCACACGGAAAGGACTGCGAGGATGAAGCATCGGAGGCTGGTGGACTTTGCCCTTGAGGTAGGCCATCAGTACTCGTTTGCCCCTACCCCCGGTGATGCTTGGGAGTAGGAAAAAAACTGCAGACGCAATTTGAATTAAGATCAACAGCTAAGGCGGTGAGCCAGTTGCAACGTTTGAGGGCACAGTTTATGAACACAGGGAGAAGGCTAGTCACCTTTTGGCATTTCCCGGGAGATTGGGTGGGTAAGGGACTCAAGTGGCAATTTGGTTTCCACCCCGTCCAAGGTCAAACCAGCTTTTGAAGCATTCTATCGGGATCTCTGTAGGTCGGAGCCCCCCCTCCCCCCCGGGAGAGTTCGGCCATGACGGAGGTTTTAGTTATCCTTCCCATTGGCAGATAGACGGAAGGAGTTGGAATACCCGTTGGGCCCCGAGTAAATTATGAAAAGCATTGGGTTAATGCAGACAGGCAAAACACCCGGTCCTAATGAATTCCACGTAGAGTTCTAAAAGAAGTTTGAGCTGATCCCTTCAATATTAGTTTTGTTCAAGGACTCCTTGTCCTGAGTTCATTGCCTATTTACACTTGCGCAGGCCTCCATTTCCCTGATCCTGAAAAGGACAAGGACCCTACGGAACGTGGGTCATTGCGACCCATCTCGCTTCGGAATGCTAAATTACTCACAAATGTGCAGGCACAGCGGTTGGAGCCCTCCCTCCCAGAGGTGATCTCGGAGACCAGACAGGCTTCGTCAAGTTCGGCAATTGTTAGCCAATATACGTCGGCTGTTAAATATTGTCCTTTTCCTTTTGCCCTTTTCATTGACTCCCCACTTTTCTCCCCAAATCCTTCTTTGTCAGAGTTAACAAATCAGTGTCCTCTATTATTTGGGTGGGCAAGCCCTCAAGGATCCATAGGGTGCTCCTCCGGAGAGATAGACTGTTAGGTGGTTAGCTTTATCCAATTTGTTATTTTATTATTGGGCTGCCAATACTGAGAAAGTGCTGGGGTGGCTTAGTGATCCGAGTCCCGTATGGGGGCAAATGGAGGAGAGTTCTTGTATGGGCTCTAGTCTGGGGGCTTTAGTAATTGCCGCGCTTCTGTTCTCTCCTGCAAGAGTGGTGTCCACCCTGAGAATCTGGAAGCAGTTCAGACAGCATTTTAAATTTAGCTCGATGTCATTGTTAGCTCCTATCTGCAATAATCATCTTTGTGCCAGTGGGTTTAGACTTGGCATTTAGGTGATGGGAGGACGAGCGTTTGTAAAAGGTTGGGGACCTGTGCATTGAGGAAAGGTTTGCCAGCTTTGAGGATCATTGGGACCAATTGGTTTAGATATTTCCAGCTTTGCGATTTTTTGCTGAAGGCTTTTCTTTCTTTTCCCTTGGCACTGCCATCCTCCCTGTTGGAGAGGATTTTATATTTGGCCAGTTCTGGCAGGGGGAGTATTTTGGGTTTTACAGTCAGATCCTATCAGCGGAGTCGGCTCCGTTGAATGAGGTGAAGGTGAAATGGGAGAATGAACTGGGTCCTATTCTGGATGAGAAGAGGTGAAGCGAGGTTCTTTGCATGGTCAACTCTACGTCCGCCTGTGCTCAGCTTAGTTTGATCAGTTTCCAGGTGGTGCACTGGGCTCATTGGAGCAAGATGAGGATGAATGTTTCTTTTGGGAGTTAGAGGACAGGTTTGAACGGTGCACTCGGCTGCCATACTCATTCTGTTCTGGTTGTATCCCAAGTTATTGAGCTTTTGGATCTCCTTCTTCAGCACTATGTCAGGGAATCTTAACGTTGAACTACAGCCTTGTTCGCTGGTGGCCATTTTTGGGGTATTGCAGGTGGGCGTTCTCGCCTTTGCCTCATTAATAGCCCAGAGGCAGACTTTACTTGGGTGGAGGTCTCCTACTCTGCCCAGTGCCTCGGCCTGGTTGGGTGATCTCATGAAGTTCCTAAATTTGGAGATGGTCAAATACACCATTACGGGGTCAATAGCAGGGTTCTATGAGGTCGCAGCCATTCATTTCCTTTTTTTAAAAAAAAGAGTTAGTCACTGTCAGTTAAGGGGGTTTTTAGTTGTGTTGGGGGGGTTAAAATTGGATGTGTTCTTGATTGTACTCTTGTTACATTGAAACTTGAAGCATCGGTTTTATATTATTTTGTTATAATGAAAAGATTTTCTATAAAAATGGGTATATTTTTTTTAAATTGTCCAGAGGAAGTTAGCTCTTCTGGGCAATTGCCAGGTAAACCCTTGCTGGGAACCTCCAAGAGGGATTCCCACCATGTCATAGGGGTACTCCCTAAATGAGAAGCTGGTGAACCCAGAATACGGACCCAGGAAGTGTAGAAGATTGTAGTTTAGTCGGGCAGCATGGTCGGCACGGGCTTGGAGGGCCGAAGGGCCTGTTCCTGTGCTGTACATTTTTGTTCTTTGAAGTTATGGGCCATTATGAAGAACACAGCACTATTAAGGTTCAGAAGAACTATGGCTGATTTGCGCGCCCCCCCCCCCCCCCCTGTAACTAGTCGTAACACTGCAGTTGCTGTCTCATTTAAGACAGAGTCAAACATGGGACCAATAACCTTGTAACTAACAAGTGTCTATCAAGTCACATGGGGAACTATAACAAACGGTTTTCAATTTTTCTTCAAGTGCTCAGGGGAGGGAAGAAAATTTACAAGAGGAACAATACATGTATTGCAAGAACATATTAGTTTGAGAGACTTGTGGGTGGAGGGGTTTATAGCACCAGGAGAAATAGCAGAAAAATAGTCTACAGCCGGTCTACAAATATAAAATAAAACTGCAGATAGTGTAAATTTGAAATTTAAAACTACAAAAAAGTTGACAATACACCAAGTCAGTCAACAACCATAAAAGATAAGCTCATGTTTCAGTGCAAATATATGTTTGCGTTTTACACGACATACTCGAGTTCAGCATCACTGGTCACTCCTGTAAGTTAACCTCTCATTCTCTTCAAACCGGAGTGTCTTTACTGCCTGATATCTGGAGTAATGATAGCATTACCAAGGAGTCAAAGAGGAAGCATACTTTGGCTTGCTGATATGCGGCACACGCTACCTGGAGACGATCATCTGCTGGCTGCAGAATTTAACACTTAGGAATTCCAGGCACAAATTATCAAATGCAATGCCACCTCCATATTTTACAGATATTCAAATCCAACTGTCACAAAATTACTTCAGTAATTAAGTATTTGAATTCTTTTTCATTGAAGATATGTTTGCACACCCATCCCTGGGACATCAACAAATGTAGTTCTCTTTCATCAGTAATGAAGCATCAAATCTATCCAAGGTTCGAGCAACAATCGGACATTAATGGTTGAGTCTTGCATATAAGCTTCAATATTGCTGGCTCTATACAGTCATTCTATTCATATTTCAAACTGACAAAGTACCTGCAGCTCTTGGGGTAAATCATACATTCCCACTATTCTGTGTAGAAAATATGCTTCTCTACTTCACCCTTAAATTGCCCAACTCCAGTTTTTAGATTACAGCTCCAAGATTACAAAACTGGAGGAAACTTTATATATATTCACCCAATCAAATATCTTGGGTCATTTTAAACATCTCAAAGCAAATCATTGGTCAACTATCTAAACTCAAGGGAATTAGTTAAGATTGTGCAGTCTATCCTTAGAACATATTGCCCTAAACTCTGGTATAATTCTGGCAAATCTACTCTACACTCCTTCTAAAGTAAATTTACCTTACCCCAGATGCTGTTGCTAAAATTGAACTCTGCTCAAGATAGGGTACAATGGAAACATAACTCACCCCTGTATTTCAGCCCTATTGTGATAACGGCCAATGTTCCAATAGCCTTTTTCATTACTTTTTATACCTAGCAAATGAGAAAACTGATCTCATTCTTTTAACCACCAGGTATCCACACATTTAGACTACAGTATCATCTCACCGAAATGAACAGATAAGAGTTTACAACAGAAAGTTGCCCACTGAGGAAATACACTACAAAGATCCCAAATACAGATTCAGACGGTTAAACAGTATCTTTACTTTAAAAACTTGAAAACAACCGTGTCCAAGTACTTTTTTTTGTTATTCATTACATTCAAATCCACGTGTTTCTCTGTTGCTAATTCACAATAGTTAAGGAACCACAATGTATCACAGTTGTGGAAACCTGCATATCCTTTACACACAAAAGATCAAACACTAATGCAGAGGAAAAATGTGCAGGTTCCTCCAAAAGCTAGCCTACAATATCCCGTGGCGATTTCTCTATGAAGCTAGCCCTGTTGGAATCATTCTAATGAAAAAGACACAGCACTAATGACTAGCAAAATCAGAATGTCAGCCAACACACGAAACAAGGTTACCAGGAGCCAAAAGCTTTCTCTCTACAGGAGGAAACAGTATAGTACTTTAATAGGATCCTTGATTGTATCAAAAGTAAAGCCACCAAAGAAAATGAAAGAAAACTCAGATTAATGCTCCAACATTTATATAGTGGAGCTTTTTGAAACTGATAAGCAGAATAGCACATTTGACCTTCGACTGCAAGAAAATGTGTAAAAGGACCAACTTTGATGGAAATGTAGGTATAACCTGTGCTATGAAAGTTATTGTAGATTAACTTGGACTTTTACCAATACTAGAATATCTACAATAATTGCAAAAAAGAAGTCTTTCATAGCCATAGCTTAAGAAATGTTTCATAAGCTTGGGATGTAGTAACTTTGACAGGACCTTGAATTTAATGGGCACTGTCAACATGCCAAGATCTTTTTTTTTTTAAAAAAGGACTGTGTGGCAAATGCTACACAACAAAATTACCATTCTCCAGAGATCAGCTCCTTCAATCGGTGACAAATATAGAAATTTGAACTGGTAGATGGGTTAAGTAATGATTCCATGCAGGTCTTTAAATTTAAAAGGACTACTCAAGAGATAGACTGAAGTCACACACCCTTTTGATTCAAGAGTGATTTGAAAGGTGAGCAGAGCTCTGCCAGTGGTTCGCAAACCTTTTCGATTGCAAGATCCCACTTCAATTGGATTAGTGATGGATCTCCAATATGAAATATACTATGATAAATGCATTGTGCATTTACATTTCTGAATGTTTTATGAAAGGAATTCACCTGAAATCCACAAAAGTGAACATTGATCAATTTGATGCGAAAACATTTCACTTTCCTTCAGCTGAAAGAGAATCCTACAGGCTCAGCAGAAGATCTGTTGAATACTTCACCACACACCTCCCTGCTCTTCTTCGAGTGGCTCTTATTGGAAACACTGGCACCATTTCAAATGTAACCCTGCATTGCCTATCTATTCACTATACAGCTGCTGAGTGTTTAGTTATTTTTCTTCCCTCCAATCTGTCTGTCAGCCTGTCTATGTTGTAATACTGCTGACACACAACCTATAGTGTGGCATTTGTCATCTGGACACTGGCAATAAATGGAATGGTTAATAATGTGTGCCAAATCCTCTCCACTGCAGCAATAGGTCCCGTTCAAGTTATTTTGCAGATCCCCTGGAAAATCTCAACTGAAGTCCAGGTGCCTGTGGACCCCAGTTTTGAGAACCACTTAGCTATAAAACCAGAATATCAGTAGGGATCGTAATCATATCATCGTTATCTTGGCTGCTTGATGACCCACTCTGTTCATACGAAAGAACAGAGCCATGTTATTGATAATAATAATCTTTATTTTCACAAGTAGGCTTACATTAACACTGCAATGAAGTTACTGTGAAATGCCCCTAGTCACCACATTCCGGCTCCTTTGATATGCAACTAACCTCCTACTAACGGACAAAGAGACTCTGTAATGGGCTAATAGCTGGTCAGACAGGAGTGTCCCGAAGAACGATAGATCTAGGGCATTCCCACTAATGGGTTTGAGAGAGACTGGGACAATCTGACTCCATACAAACATTTTTTTCTCCCCCCAGTATGTTTAACCCCTAAACTGTCTGCTACATCTCCATCTCATTTCTGCATCCAATTTCCTAATATCATCCTCATGTAACATTGGTTAAAATATTGATTGTCCTGCTCAGATTCTCTATTTCAGTCAGTACTTTTTCGGTCACTTCCAGCAACATGCAATAGAAAGTAGTCAGGTTTAAATGGGCAAGAGCACATCAATTTCATAGCAGACGCCACTGGATTCATTTTTACAGAAAATCATGGTCCATTATATATAGATTTTTTTCAAAAGGGTGATAGTTTAATCTTTGTATTAAGCCAATTCGATATCGGTACTGTCATTTCTATCATTCTTCTGGATAAATTAAGTGGATCTAAAATCTACCTGAACAGTTCAGCTGGAATCTGACATGATGATGCAGTGGCCTTCGAGAGTTAATCAAACTAGTCACTGTTTGTACTTCAACTCTTCGATCCAGCTAAACAAATAATTGATTATCTTTCAACAAAAGATTACCCACATCACATCTGCAGTACATCCTCCACGTGAAGAAACAGATCTGTACACTTATTGTTCTCCTAGTATTGTGTCAGATCGTGGCAGTGCAAATAAAACCAGGAGTTATTTTTTAATGCATTATTTTAGGAGATGAGGAAATTACTGCCTCGGCCAGCATTTATGACCCATCCCTAATTATCCTTGAGACGGTGGCGGTGAGCCTTCTTGAACCTCTGCAATCCACATGGCATAGATACACCCACAGTGCTGTTAGGGAGGGAGTTCCAGGATTTTGACCTAGTTATAATAAAGGAACAGCAATATCTATCTGGTATCAGGCCTGGATTTTAGGCCTGATAAAATTAGACACACATTAAATTAAGAATTGGGCATTTTAAATTAAACCGCAGTTAACTACAAAACCTGTCCACCATCTACAAAGGCACAAGTCAGGAGTGTGAAGGAATATGGTCCACTTAGCTGGATGATACTAACCACACTCAAGAAGCTGAACACCATAACAGGACAAAGCAGCCCACTTGATAGGTGTCCCGTCCATTCCATAAAGATTAATTCCCACCACCACCAGTACCATTTAAAGATGCACTGCAGCAACTCACCAAGATTCCTTTGATAGGAGCTTGCAAACCTGTGACCTCTACCAGAAGGGCAAAGGCAGAGAAACATGGGCAGCCAATTCTTCTCCAAGTTACACATCATCCTGACTTGGAATATCAGCAGTCCATAAGTGTTGCTGGGTCAAAATGCTAGAAGTTCCACCGTAATAGCACTGTGGTCTAACTGTACTCCCATGGTTGGAAGCAATTCAAGAAGGCAGCTCACCACCACAAGCTGCGCAAGAGAATGCTGCCTTTCCGATGAGGATGCGTGTATCCCTAGATCCCAATGTCAATAGAACCTACATAAGAAAAGACTCAAGAGACGAGTCACCTACATCTTTTAAAATGTTTGCCCAGTGGGTAGCTGAGGAATACAACCAGGGGACAGCACGGTGGCACAGTGTTTAGCACTGCTGCCTCAGTGCCAGGGACTCGGGCTTGATTCCAACCTTGGGCGACTGTGTGGAGTTTGCACATTCTTCCCGTGTCTGCGTGGGTTTCCTCCGGGTGCTCCAATTTCCTCCCGCAGTCTAAAGATGTGCAAGTTATTAATAATAATAATAATAATAATAATAATAATAATAATAATAATCTTTATTAGTGTCACAGGTAGGCTTATGTTAACACTGCAATCAAGTTACTGTGAAAATCCCCTAATCGCCACACTCCTGCGCCTATTCGGGTACACAGAGGGAGAATTCAGATTGCCCAATTCACCTAACAAGCATGTCTTTCAGGACTTGTGGCAGGAAACTGGAGTGCCCAGAGGAAACCCATGCAGACACGGGGGAGAACGTGCAGGGTCCGCACAGACAGTGACCCAAGCCAGGAATCAAACCAGAGTCCCCGGCACTGTGAAGCAACAGTACTAACCACTGTGCTACTCTACCGCCTATTAAATTCTGATTGGTCATTTTTTGTTCCCACCTCTTACGCAGATGTCAGGATTCCCCTACCATGGTGCATGATCTGTTGTGCATGAAAGTTAAGGTCATCAGGTTTATGTATGATGCAGGAATTTGTAGGATTGAAATTAAATATGCGCAGTACTAGATGCATAATATACACAACACACACACAATTGCAAAAAAGCTTATGGCCAGATAAATTGCAATAGTTGGACTATCCTTTACAATTTACCTGGTACTGTAGCACATTTAGAACATAGAACATACAGTGCAGGAGGAGGCCATTCGGCCCATCGAGTCTGCACCGACCCACTTAAGCCCTCACTTCCACCCTATCCCCGGAACCCAATACGCCTCCTAACCTTTTTGGACACCAAGGGCAATTTAGCATGGCCAATCCACCTAACCTGCACGTCTTTGGACTGTGGGAGGAAACCGGAGCTCCCGGAGGAAACCCACACAGACATGGGGAGAAGGTGCAGACTCCTCACAGACAGTGACCCAGCAGGGAATTGAACCTGGGACCCTGGCACTGTGAAGCCACAGTGCTCTCCACTTGTGCTACCATGCTGCCCATTGATGCATCCAATGCATCATAACCCTTGTATGATCTCACCATCAGAACTACAATGACTAAGTAACGATCATTTGATTCTCAACATTCCCAAGAACGAAGAAGTTTTCATTTGGTTTAAAACATATAGTTAACAGGACAGGAATTATATTATTCCAGAACTTAAGCTTGCCAAATAACTAAAGTGTCACATATGGACAATTCCATAAGCACAAGAATTTGCACTTCGTGCTGAAATATAGGAAACAAAAACACAGAATGGTGCCATTTAGTACATTTTGTCTGTGCCAACCAATCGGAGAGCAATCCAAAACTAATCCTTCAGTGTTTCAAATCAATTCATACACAAACTATTCGGAAGTGCAGTGTTATGTAGGCAGAAGTAGTGCAAGGTATTCAACACTGAATCAAATAACCACTTAAACGATTTGTGGTCGTCTTTGGATGCAATTTATACATTAGGAAAATTCCTACTCTTTATTGTGCCATGTGATCTTTCACAGTAGAAACTGGCTTTCTTTAACATCTCTTTCAAAGAACAGCAACTCGGTAGCCTTGTGGATAGCACAATTGCTTCACAGCTCCAGGGTCCCAGGTTCGATTCCGGCTTGGGTCACTGTCTGTGCGGAGTCTGCACATCCTCCCCGTGTCTGCGTGGGTTTCCTCCGGGTGCTCCGGTTTCCTCCCACAGTCCAAAGATGTGCAGGTTAGGTGGATTGGCCATGATAAATTGCCCTTAGTGTCCAAAATTGCCCTTAGAGTTGGGTGGGGTTACTGGGTTATGGTGATAGGGTGGAGGTGTTGACCTTGGGTAGGGTGCTCTTTCCAAGAGCCGGTGCAGACTCGATGGGCCGAATGGCCTCCTTCTGCACTGTAAATTCTATGATAATCTATGATAATCTAACTCCCACAATGGAAAACTTCAATACTGTGCTGGAGTGTCAACCTAGATTATGTGAAGTACGACTTGAGTTCACAATCTTTTAAAACAGAAGCTGAACTACTACCACCTGAGCCAAATGGACATTACTATTTATCTGTAATTTATCTGTCTTTGTTTAAATACATGGTCATCCTCATAGCTGCAATTGGGGAGGGAGATATTACTGTCTGGAAGGGAACAAAGAAAAAAGCAATGAACTGGATATCCTCAGGAACAGGGCATTCAGTCCCATACCCTTTTCTGACTTTGTAATGTTAATAAAGACACAAAAACAAGAATCACAGGTAGCACTTATTTTCCAAATCTATTTAAATGGTGTACACATGTTCATAAGTGTGACAACTGCTGAATCCTGCCACTCATATTCAGTTACACACCAACTTCATTTCTACATTATTTCAAGCCTGACAGAAGAAATTTGGAAAAGCACTGGCACAATCACACAGGTTAAAGAAAATCATTTTACAATATCTAGTCCTTAACGTTAAAGTAGAAAACTGGATAGCTGGGAGAGAGTCACAAGCCTATAAACTTAATAGGGAGAGTCAAACTATATCAAACTACCAAGCAAGACTTGGGTTATTTATACCCATCACCCGAGCCCGAGATTTGATTACAGCATGTGTTCTGCACCCACGGCCCTTTGCTTTCAATGTTTATTTATGGAACTTCAATTAATTAATCATCTTTGAGGATATCAATTATTTTGTGATTTGTAACCAGTATGTTAGTCCCATGAGGTTCAGATTCCGCAAAGTATCAAAACCATGATTTCACACTAATGGGGGCTTACCTACATACAGTATTCTGTTCCTTCAAAAGTACGTTATAGAAAGCATGTAATGAGGCAAGACTGTAATTGAAATACAGGACTCAAGCACTTTTGTGATCTGGGCATGACTGTTTTTGAATCCCAAATATAGTTTGTGACTTTGCAATTCACTGGTTGCCTTTAGTCCTTTAGACAAGTTACATACAAACCCTTTGATGCAATTATGTAGCGACTTGTTACCAGTGAACAATTAGAACATGAGACTTCATCAACATAAAGCATAAGGGCAAAGGTTAAAGCGGTTTCTCACACAAACAAGGAAGGGATTACTTTTATTTAAAAATAGATTACGAATAGACTAAAAGCATTGTTCTTTTCTCATAGGGGGTGTCAGAGGAACATGATACTGATGCATCATGGCAATCCCCTTAGATGGTGGGTGATGTTTTCACTGTGGAATAAAAGGAAGGCAAAAAATAACCAAAACAAGTACTCCAGAAAGACCCAGGAATTTTAGCAAGCTGAACACTCAACACATCCAACCAAAGTACAGCAGCTAAAAACAAAGCCAACAGTGCGGAGTTACAAGGAAAAGATTGGAAAAACTTCTTCAAGAGGTGATCTTAAAGACAGAAGACGGCACTGTTGTATAGTTAATCTATGTAAAGATTTATACACTGGATTTGCCCCACCAGAAGAGGAGTAATGATGGCTCAATTTCCTTAGGATCCATACAACCCAGTGATAAAGACTTCAAGCTTTTCAGACTTGGCTGGATTTTAATCCAAATAACAAAGGTGAAAGAACAGAGTTCTAATATTAATAATAATATTAATTAATAATTCTAATAATAATAATAACTGCAGTCCATATTACAAAAGCTGTCGAAATTTATAAAATATTAAAATTAAAAGAAACAAATTAGTAAATTTGTTGTTATAAACCAATGGTGCACTCTTGCACACAAAAATAAATGATTGCGATTAAGAAAAATGAGCTACAGTAAGCAAACAAAACTATTTCTTGAAATTTTGGTTTTATGAATAAAGAGGATAGAACACTCCATAAATAGTTAGAAAAAAAAATTCAAGACCACGACGAGGGCAGAAGAAGGCATGACTATGAATATTATTTCTGCAGTTCATTTATTTACCTTACATAAAATTACTCATTTTTGGAACAAAGTACCAAACTGGAATGCAATAAAAATATAGTTTAAAAATTGTCGCAAAAATAGGAATATTGTTTAAAAAAAAAAGAGAAATGCTGTTGAAGC
Source organism: Scyliorhinus torazame (assembly GCF_047496885.1). Taxonomy (NCBI): domain Eukaryota; kingdom Metazoa; phylum Chordata; class Chondrichthyes; order Carcharhiniformes; family Scyliorhinidae; genus Scyliorhinus; species Scyliorhinus torazame. The sequence continues at coordinate 252,792,659 of NC_092714.1, read as the reverse complement.
TTTTCATCTTGCACTCATCAGGACAAATCCGCAAGAATACCAGTAGTAAAGGGAACAATAACTTGTACTGCACGAGAAAAAAGTGCTCATTGGGTGACAAATGGACTCTGATAGAGACATTGCCAAGGAGAATGCACCAGGGAACAGTTAATTGCCAGGTGTTTGTTTAAATTCAAATCAGGTGTGGGGAATGAACCAAGGAATGGCTGTCCCAAACTTTTGTTCAGTTGGAACAGGCGCAATGCGTAGCCCTGCGGAGGATGTTGTGTGCGAGAATAAGCCTCATCCAGTTTAAGGTGGTGCACAGGGCCCACATGACGATTGTGAGGATGACCCGGTTCTTTGCAGGGGTGGGGGGGGGTAGGTGTGGGTGATGTGCGGGCGGGCCCATGAATCACGTTCACTTCTTCTGGGCATGTCAAAAGTTGAGGGAGTTCTGGCAGATTTCCTGCACATGGAGACGGTCAAGTTTGCCTTTTTTGGGGGGGGCGGGGGGATGTTTTTGGCCTATGTTCTTTGTTCCTGTTAATGTTTGGTCTTCTGATATTTTCAAAAAATGTAAAGTTTACAATGCATGAACATTCTCTTTCTGTCTGCGAATGACAGGGCCGTATGTTTGAATAGATGTACCTTCTAGCACAAGTGAGACACACTGCAAACCTGATAATCTTAAATTGGTTGTCAAATGTTAATCGTAGTACAACCACCCACTGTGGTCGAAAGAGCTCTCAATCGTGCCCGACACAGCCTGCACTTCGGCCCTTTTCCCCCCTCTCCTCCCTAGCAAAACCAGGATAGGGTCCCTTTTGTCCTCACTTTTCATCCCACCAGCCTCCACATTCATTCAAAGAATCATCCTCCACCAGTTCCGCCAACTCCAGCATGATTCCACCACTAAACACATATTCCACTCACTCCCAGACAGCACTGGGAGGAAACCCACGCAGACATGGGGAGAACATGCAGACTCCGCGCAGATAGTAACCCAAGCCGAAAATCGAACCTGGGAGCCTGGAGCTGTGAAGCAACTGTGCTACCGTGCTGCCCTCCCGCTTCCCATGGCACCTTCCCATGCAATCACAGACTGAATAATAAATGCCCCTTACCTCCTCCCTGCTCACCATCCCAGGCCCTAAACACTCTTTTCAAGTGAGGCAGTGCTTCCAAGTGCACCCTCCTTCAACCTGGTCTATTGCATTTGCTGCTTCCAATGCAGTCTACTCTACATTGGAGAGACTAAACACAGACTGGGTGACAGCTTTGCAGATCACCTCCGGTCCGTCCACAAGCAGGACCCAGACCTTCCTATCACTGCCATTTCAACTCACAATCCTGCTCTCACGCCCACATGTCCATTCTTGGTCTGCTGCAATGTTCCACTGAAGCCCAGCGCAAACTGGAGGAACAACACCTCACCTTCTGATTATGCGCGTTACAGCCTTCCGGACTTAACATAGGAGTTCAACAACTTCAGACTGTGAATTCTCTCCTCCACCTTCACCCCCATTTTATTTGTCAATTTATTTTCATTTCTTCTATTGATGTGTTTTCCCCTCACCATTGTTCCCCCTTACCCCACTTAGGCTATCTGTTCCTAGTTGCCCTTTAACAGTGTTCACTGCCATTCACACATTCGAATCTCCTTAGGAGCCACTATCAGCAGCCTTCTTAACCTTAATCACCTCATTAATATTCATTTTTTCTTTCTGCACTAGACATCTTTGTCAATCTCCACCTATCGCTGGTCCCCTATCCAGCCCCACCGCTCATTTCGCGCTCCTTATTAATAGCCAAGTTGGGGCTGGTTTAGCACAGTGTGCTAAATATAGCTGGCTTGTAATGCAGAACAAGGCAGCAGCGCGGGTTCAATTCCCGTACTGGCCTCCCCAAACAGGTGTCGGAATATGGCGACTAGGGGCTTTTCACAGTAACTTCATTGAAGCCTACTTGTGACAATAAGCAATTATTATTATTAAGTTTTTAAATCCTGTCCAAACTTCCACTAATCTTTGCAGAACTGTACATTTTCTTCCAATTTGACATTACCTTTAACTTCTTTAATTAGCCATGGATGATGCATCCTTCCCTTAATCCTAACTGGAATGCATCTTTGCTCACTGGAATACATCTCTGCTGAGTGTTATGAAAAATCTTCATGAATGTCTGCCTTTAACACTATTTCCCGCCTGCGTGGGTCTCACCTCCACAACCCAAAGATGTGCAGGGTAGGTGGATTGGCCACACTAAATTGCCCCTTAATTGGAAAAATAAAAGCAACCCAATTTCCAAGTTCACTTTAACCAGCCTGTCTCCATACCCTCAATCGACAGAATTGTGGGACAATCACGTACAGTTTTAGCACAAAGTTTCTAGATAATGACAAGAAGTGAAACACCAGAAGAAATGTCCTCTCCCAGGAGACACAAGATCAAATGAAGAAACTTCTGAAATGAAATGAAAATCGCTTGTCACAAGTAGGCTTCAAATGAAGTTACTGTGAAAAGCCCCTAGTCACCACATTCCGGCGCCTGTTCGGGAAGGCTGTTACGGGCTGTCCCAAATAATCACCGATCAGACCTATGATTCAACAGTGTACCTTTCAACCCTCCATGACTCAACACCATATCACCAAGTGATTGTGCAATTAAATCATTAGAGGTGCTATGTTTTTTTAAGAAAAAATTTCCCTCAGCAGACCCCTATAACTCAAATGACCTTCTGTCTTTCTTGGCCGCAAGGGACACAATATGGAGTCTTGTATTGCATCTGTCAGTGTCCCGGACATAGTTTAGGGAAGCATCACTCGGCACACAGACACAGGGTGGCAGCTGCAGTCTCATATTAAATCCAGGCCAGTTGGTTAAAAATTGCAGAAATAGTCTTCCTGATTCTTTGAAACTGTAAGCTTTGATGTTGAAGTCGAAATTGCAAGAAAAACATTTTTAAAAAGTACTTTACAAGAACTTCTGGACTGTTCATGAAATACATAGAACATACAGTGCAGAAGGAGGACATTCGGCTCACCGAGTCTGCACCTACCCACTTAAGCCCTCACTTCCACCCTATCCCCGTAACCCAATAACCCCTCCTAACCGTTTTGGTCACTAAGGGCAATTTATCATGGCCAATCCACCTAACCTGCCCGTCATTGGACTGTGGGAGGAAACCGGAGCACCCGGAGGAAACCCACGCAGACACGGGGAGAACGTGCAAGCTCCGCACAGATAGTGACCCAGCGGGGAATCGAACCTGGGACGCTGGCGCTGTGAAGTCATAGTGCTATCCACTTGTGCTACCATGCTGCCCATACCATAAACAATATGGTCTCAATATCTGAAACTATCTTTTAACGTCAGTAAGAATTTAAAAAACATTTAATGGGATGTGGGCTTCGCTGGCTAATCACAGACTCCTTAGTGCAGAAGGAGGCCATTCGGCCCATTGAGTCTACACCGACCCCCCCCACCCCCTCCGAAAGAGCACACCACCCAGGCCCATTCCGCCACCCCATCCACATAACCCCATAACACCGCCTAACATTTTTAGACACTAAAGGAACACTTTAGAATGGCCAATTCACTAGGCCTGCACAACTTTGGGCTGTGGGAGGAAACTGGAGCACCCAGAGGAAACCCACGCAGACACAGGGAGAACATTCAAACTCCACAGTCACCCAAGGCTGGAATTGAACCCGGGTCTCTGGAGCTGTGATGCAGCAGTGCTAACCAGTGAGCCACAGTGCCACCCCAAATCTAGCATTTGTCAATCCCGAACCGCCCGTGAGATGGTGGTGGTGAGCTGCCTTCTTGATCTGCTTCAGTCCATGTGTTGTAGGACACCCATAGTGTTGATGTTAGGAAGGCAATGTAATGTGTCTTAAACTCTTGCACTGAAGGTTAAGGGAAAAGGGTAAAGCAGATATTGGGCAAAACTGCCCATAAATGTGGCATCAGCTGGCAATCTCACTAGAAAAGAGGCAATATAAATGGCTAATATGGGAGAAATTATGCCGTTTCAGTAGGCATGGCAGAATGTGGAGCTGGCTTTGTTTGTGACTTGGAAACATCTGATGCCAACATTGGGTACTCAATAGTGCAAAACGTTACACCGAATGCGGGTTTGTCAAGAGACAAGCAAAGTATGAGTCACCATTTGCATCAGATTTGTTTCCTCATTTTTAACTATTCACAATTTAACAGATAGGAAACGCACAAATCAACCACAAGCCAGGGGAGAGGTGATACTTCCAATCACGACTAACTGAGCACAAACAAGATAAATCAAGGAAGGGTAGTATGCAAATCTACCAATAAAAAGACTAGCAAATTACTCAAATAGTTTGAAACCCCTTTTGGCTGCCATCCTGGTTTCGCCAGTAGGTTGAACACTGCAAATAAGGTCATCATAAAGCACTAAAAATTCAAAACTTTACAAGATTATTATATTTCCCTGTACAATTACATTGGTGTTTCAAATACTTCTAACAACATTTTCAGTCAGTAGCCGGTTATTCCCAAAGAGTCCTGAGGCTGGAGTTCAGAAAGTTTTCTCAAGCTAACAGTACCTCAGCTCAAACTATAGTTCGGTGACTTGCTATAGCCCCCTGCATGGAGCAATGTGTCTGCGTACATCATATGTGGAAGCAGCATGCACCAAGGCAGAATTCTAGTTCATTAAACTATCTAACTTCAAAATAAGGAAGCTTTTCTTTAAATAATTAAGGAAATCTGCATGCTCCAGTCCTTTCAGCAATGGTGGACCATTAATGAAATGAAAATCGCTTGTCACAAGTAGTCTTCAAATGAAGTTACTGTGAAAAGTCCCTAGTCGCCACATTCCAGCGCCTGTACGGGGAGGCTGGTACGGGAATTGAACCGTGCTGCTGGCCTGCCTTGGTCCGCTTTCAAAGCCAGCGATTTTGCCTTGTGCTAAAACACCAACAACTTTTAAGCTCTTTCAGGTAACACGACTCAAGACAATGTTTGTTAACACAACTACAACGTCATGTGCAGTGATATATTCAGTACCAGTAATGAGAAGGGAACATATTTATCTACCTGCAGTGGATAAGAGAAAACACAATTTGCACAAAACACACACTTTACTGTTTCTCAAATGGCAATCTTCCCTGAACTTCTCAGAAAATGTAACATTTATATGTGAAGCCAGCATAGAAACACCAAAGTAACAGAGCAACTCTTTCCTCATTTTCTGGACTACTGGAGAAAAAGACTTAATAATTAATACTCAAAATACTTAGTATTTTAATTTATATCAGGGGGATGTTATCAAAGACTCAAAAGAAAATGTCCCAGAGCTTTCTCACGAATCTGGATAATGTCCTACACATTAACAGATGCAAATTGAGTACCCGAGAGCCAAAGATCTCACCTCAATATTCAAAAGCAATTTTAAAATATGCTTGAGTTGAAATTGCAGTAACATCAATTAAACTGCGAGCAAAATGCCCAAAATGGAGCCTGCAGCATCACTACACAATGCAGCAGGTAACTTGCTGGTCATTTAAGACACTAAAAGATTTGATTCTATGGGGTCGGTTTGCAGGATTGAAGGAGCTGGAAGCAAAGTATGGGCTGGAGCAGGGGGAAATGTTTAGATACATGTAGATTCGAGATTTTGCCAGAAAGGAGATACAGAGCTTCCCGGTGGAGCCGGCCTCCACATTGCTGAAGGAGGTGCTGTCAACAGGGGGACTGGAGAAGGGGGTATTGTCAGTGGTTTACGGAGCTATTTTGGAAGAGGAGAAGGCACCACTGGATGGGATCAAAGCAAAGTGGGAGTAAGAGTTGGTAGAGGATATGGAGGAGGGGAGGGGTTCTGGTGTGAGGTGCTCTGGAGAGTGAATGCCTCCACCTCATGCGCAAGGTTGGGACTGATACAGCTGAAGGTGGTATACATAGCACACCTCACGAGGGCGAGGATGAGCCGATTCTTTGAAGGAGTAGACGTGTGTGAACATTGCGGGGGGGGCGGCCCCACTAATCACGTTCATATGTTTTGGTCCTGTCCAAAGCTGGGAGGACTGGAAGGAGGTTTTTAGGATAATTTCTAAAGTGGTGCACGTGAAACTGGACCCGGGCCCCCGGGAGGCCATATTCGGGGTGTCGGACCAGCCAGGGGTTGGAAAAGGGTGCGGAGGCAGATGTCTCGTTGCCTCATTGATCACCCGAAGGCGGATCCTGATGTGTTGGAGAGCAGCCTCTCCACCCTGTGCCCTGGCGTGGCGGGGGGGGGGGGGGGGGGGGGGGGGTCTGTTGGAATTCTTGACTCTTGAGAAGGTTAAGTTTGAACTGAGAGGAAGGACGGAGGGGTTCTACAATTCATGGGCATTATTCATTATGCACTTTCAAGAACTGGATAACATTGAACATTAGTTGGGGCGTGTGGGTGGGAGAGTTGGGGGAGGGAGGGCTGTGTGTATTAATGGCGACTGTGGGTGATCCCTAATTCCTTTTTGTCATTTGTTTGTGTGAACATGCGGGCTAATGTTTGGGGTTTGGTGGGAGTATGGGATCGTTGTTATTGATATGGGGATTGACATATTTGTTACTGATTATTGTTTATTGTTGGTGGGTGTAAATTTGGGAGAAAATGTGAAAAAGGAGAATAAAAATATATATTTTTAAATCTTACTGGTCATATTTTCACCACCATCCTCAACCTCGCACTGCAAACCACCACCACCACCACCCACCCACTCCCAATGCCAGAATGCCACTGCAAACTTTGGCGACCTTCTTAACCGTATAATCATAGAATTTACAGTGGAGAAGGAGGCCATTCAGCCCATCGAGTCTGCACCGGCCCTTGGAAAGAGCACTCTATGTGCAAGCCCACACCTCAACTCTATCCCCGCAACCTAGTAACCCCAACTATCCATTTTGGAAGGGCAATTTAGCACAGCCAATCCACCCAACTTGCACATCTCTGGACTGTGGGAGGAAACCAGAGCACCTGGAAGGAACCCAAGCAAACATGGCGAGAAAGTGCAACTCCACTCAGTCACCAAATCGGAAATCAAACCTGGGACCCTGGAGCTGTGAAGCAACAGTGCTAACTACTGTGCCATCCAGACACTCAAAGCACAGACACACATTTTCCAGCAGAGATCACCAACCATCATTACAGGAGAACAAACCCTGGCTGAGGTCTCCCTGCACAGCAAGAACTCGCATATCTTCTAATTTGCTCTTTTGTATGGTCACTAAGACAAGTCTAAAAAGTTTCCTGAAATATATTTCTACTCCCATCATTACGGTTGCACAAGGTGTTCAAAAGAAAATGCAAAATAGGTCAACTTTCCAGAATAAATAAGACAATCTGCTATAACCTACATTTTGCCCTTCTTAGTGGATTCAGTTGGGAATATTCAAAATCTTTCCATACAAACAACAGATTCACAAAAGTCTTTTATCTAGAGTTACTGATACATATCTCAATTGCCCACTGAAAATTCCATGACAATTTTGAGAGGCAATATCTTTAATTTGTAAAACATCAATACGTATAGTCAGTTAGACAGGTGTTTTAAATATGATCCATAAAATCATTCTCTGGTTTAAATTGTAAAGTAGATGAAAGAATGAATAATCAGGGGTTAGCTTAATTCTGCCGAGAGTATTAGAATACATGAATATGATTATGTTACTCAAGCAGTTTGTTTTCTAATCAAAACTTGCAAGCTAATATGCACAGCCAAAAAGTAGACTAAGGTCCCTACATCTAATATGAATTTACTAACTTCACATATCCAACCCAAATGTTTCCAAAATGCTTGTACAATATAAATATTGGGTCAGTGAAGAGAATCATAGAATCCCTGCACCACAGGAAGCCATCCTGCCCATAGAGTCCGCAATGGCCCTCCAAAAGGCAGCACGGTAGCCTTGTGGATAGCACAATTTCTTCACAGCTCCAGGGTCCCAGGTTCGATTCCGGCTTGGGTCACTGTCTGTGCGGAGTCTGCACATCCTCCCAGTGTGTGCGTGGGTTTCCTCCGGGTGCTCCAGTTTCCTCCCACAGTCCAAAGATGTGCAGGTTAGGTGGATTGGCCATGATAAATTGCCCTTAGGTGTCCAAAATTCCCCTTAGTGTTGGGTGGGGTTACTGGGTTATGGGGATAGGGTGGCGGTGTTGACCTTGTGTAGGGTGCTCTTTCCAAGAGCCGGTGCAGACTCGATGGGCCGAATGGCCTCCTTCTGCACTGTAAATTCTATGAAAAGCGGATCCCACCCAGGCCCACTCCCCTGCCCTATCCCCATAACCCCACCTTACCCTTTGACACTAAATTTAGCATGGCCAATCCACCTAACCTGCACTCCTTTGGACTGTGGGAGCAAACTGGAGCAACCAGAGGAAACCCACGCAGACACAGGGAGAACATGCAAACCCCACACATACAGTCACTCAAGCTCAAAATTGAACCCGGGTCCCTTGCGCTGTGAGGCAGCAGTGCTAACCATTGTGCCACTATACTCTCAGCATTTCCAGTTACTAAATCACAATCGTAAATACCATTTGTATCAGTATTCTTTCCTTTACAGTATGTGAATTGTGAATCATTAAAGTTTGAACACCGTAAATACAAGCGAATCCCACACGGTCCTGTTACAATTGGTTGTACAGGTTAAGCCCAACATACAACATGTACTGTGGTCGATTATGTCGAGACAGGTTCATGAGTTCGGGAACCATAGTGACATCCTAGACAATTCCCATTATACAACGGTCTATTTTTGTTGACATGAGTAAGTATTTTTAATTGTAAAAACAGGTTCTTATGCTGTGGAAGATAATTCAATGACAAATCTCAGGGGGAAAAAAAACAAATGGGCTAAAAAAGTAGGAACTTGAAGGAAATCAAACAGAATGGAGTAAACTGAAAAAAAACTAACAAGTAACAGGAGAAAGTGAAAAGAGAAGGGGAAATCAGAATAGGCAGGAGGAGGGAGCAACAGCCAGAAACTTAACAGGTTTCATTGGCATTTTGAGCAAAGTCACCCTCCTATGCTTCAAAATTACTTTTCACTAATTTCTCCTTGAAAATAATATACTTCAATCTTATTGGCTCCATTCTTAAATTGAAATGTTGAACTAACATATTTCATAAATTATGCCCTTTACACATGATCATGCAGAACCTGCACCATCCCCAATCTCAGGATGTCTTATTGTACAGTGACCACATTGAACACACTAAATATGGTCTGACCAATACACTGTCCGAATGCTTTTAATTAAGTGAGTCACCATGAACATGTTACACACGAAAAGCAACTATCTCCAACAAGATAACCTAACCACCTCCCCTTGATTTTCAGTGATGTTGCCATCACTGCATCTCCCACCATCAATATCCTCAGATCACCACTGAGCAGAATCTCACTGGACCAACCACAAAAATGCTATTACCGGTGACAAAGACTAGGTATTCTGCAGTGAATGTTCTACTTTCAGACTCCCCGAAGGCCTGTGACCATCTACAAGGTACTAGTCGGAAATGTAGTGGAATATTTTCAACAAACAGCTGCAACAAGTCAAAACATACATTACTAGGCAGCACAGCAGAGCAGTGGTTAGCATGCTTCCTCATGGCACCGAGGTCCCAGGTTTGATCCCGGCTCTGGGTCACTATCCGTGTGGAGTTTGCACATTCTCCCCGTGTTTGCGTGGGTTTCGCCCCCACAACCCAAAGATGTGCAGGCTAGGTTGATTGGCCATACTAAGTAGCCCCTTAATTGGAAAAACTGAATTGGGTACTCTGAAAAAATCTTTTTAATACATTAACATCCACTAGCCCTAAATTACCACTGGCATTCTCATTATCATCCACTAGCCCTAAATTACCACTGGCATTCTGAGGCTACAGTGTGTACTACCTACAAGATGCACTGCAACAACCTACCACAGTATCTTTAGCACCCCCCAACCTCCATATAGGCTATGTGCAGCTGATATCATAATTCCAAAGTTCCCCAAGTAACACATCATCGCGACTTCGACAAACATCACTATTCTTTCATTACCCTACTCAACAGTATTATGACAGCAAAAGGAAGTCCATCAAAACGCTTTCCAAAAGGCAATTATAGATGGACATAAAATGCTGGCTATGCCAGCAATGCCTAAAGCCGAAGAATAAACTAAGTCCTCAAAAGCTAATTATGGCACACACAACCAACATTGTCTGTAGCTATCATGGAAAATGGGTTTAAGTGAAGCAACAGTGATAACCACCATGCTACCGTGCCGCCCCAAATATTGTCTGTAGCTATCATGGAAAACAGGCAGTATGTGATTCTAAAACATCAGTAAAAGAAGAAGATCTAGCCGAACTGAATTTGAATGTAGGTCTTGGTCACCCCTCATCGCTTGTGTCCAATGTTTCAGTCAATGTATTTAATATTTATCAATGTTACATTTCATATACAACTACTTGTTTAACCCATTGTGACGTTAATCCAAATCTTTTCATACATCATTGACTCCATACTTTGTGTCATCAACAAATTTTATTATCTCAGTATCCAAGCAATCTTTGACCGACATGGGTTCAAGCTAGACTTCACTTAACATGTATACATTCCCCAAGTAAACTACAGTTTTCAGGTGTACCAGGATTAATCTAGTCCCATAGTTCATGTTATTTGGGAGTTTTCACATGGGCTTCATCAAAAGCGACATCATTGGAAATGCCATTATTTTATCTTCCAACATCCTCAAAAGAAGTTTGAATGTTAATAACTTCCTGTGCTACGTTGTTACAGAGAACACTTCCTCCATCCTGTCCCTTAGAATAGACTATTATTCAACTTCCTATTGATTTTAAACCCAAAGGGGCTAAACACAAATAAGGTGCATTCATTAACCAGACAGTTAGTACCTCAAAAAAATCTGGAACTCAAAACCCCCTTGACAAACAAAAAAATGAATCTGCATTTATGCAGACCATTTATACGAATGCTGTGCGAAGCATTTTACAGTCAGTGAATTCTTCAAATGTTTTGTAGGCAATCACAACAGCTGGTGTGCGCACAATAAAGGTTCCAGAAAAAGCAAAGGAATGAAATGACCTGCTAATTTGTTTTGGTAGAGGGCAACATGGTGGCACAGTGGGTTAGCCCTTCTGCCTCATGGTGCCGAGGTCCCAGGTTCGATCCCGGCACTGGATCACTGTCCGTGTGGAGTTTGCACATTCTCCCTGTGTTTGCGTGGGTTTCGCCCCCATAACCCAAAGATGTGCAGGCTCGGTGGATTGGCCACGCTAAATTGCCCTTTAATTGGAAAAAATTAATTGGGTACTCTAAAAAAAATTTTTTTTTTTTTTGGTCATGTTAACTCACGGGTGTTAAATATTGGGAGGACTCCTTGCTCTTCATAGTAAATGTACCACACAGTCAGTCATTTACATTTACTTGTTAGCACATTCACAACCTCAGTTTAACCCCTCATCTGAAAAGATGGACAGCACCTTGAACAATGCGGTACCATTGGCTATTGCAGTGAATTGTCATGATGATTACATGTTAAAGCTCTCAGGATCATGACCTGATTCAGAGGCAATTCAATCACTGAACCACTGACAATCAGCATTCAGCTGCAGCCACCCCAGAACCCAAGTGATAGATGAGAAGTGAGAAAAGCAAGAACATGACATATTTCCTCGTTTTATTAAAGCTTTGTGCTTTTTATTTCTTTTAATTGTTCTTGAGATGCAAGTATCACTGGCAAAACCACATTTATTGCCATGCCCATAAGCAGTTGATGGTGAGCTGCCTTCTGTGTAGAAGATTTTAGTTTAGACGGGCAGCATGTCGGTGCAGGCTTGGAGGGCAGAAGGGCCTGCTCCTGTGCTGTACTTTTCTTTGTTCTTTGAACAGCTGTAATGTCAGTGCATCAACAGTTCCTTGACTATGACCCACTATATCAAACAATTCCTAACATACATTGCCACCTCAAAAAAAGGTAGTAATGGCATAGCTTTGCAAGATAGTTCATCTATCATCAAGGTTAATTTGTAAACTAGGATTTGCATTGCATGCCGAATTGCCCGGTTAGGATACAATTCTAGTCTATTCAAATCCTCAGTTACTGCAACAAAAAATTCAAAGGTTCACCCATCTAGGGAGCTTTGCAAAAATTCAATGGTGGAACAGGAGACAAAGGCCCTCAGAAGAGCAAACATGCCAACGACAGAGGCATAGATAGTAATGTCACAGCAAAGGTGGGCTAGATACTGAAGCTAAACGCCTGATACAATACTACTCTGGGAAATATATTAAGAACTAAATCCTGGAAAATGTTCCTGTGATGGAAGTTCAAATGACAAATGCCTAAAGACAAATATTTAAAAGTCTGGCATCTTAACTGATACACTGGGGTCATGACTCACATGACAAAATATGACTCACGATGGCACAGTATAATAGTTTGAAGCAATTCCTATCAAGCTTGTTCAAGAGAGCATAATTCAAGAGTTGCCGACTAATATGTTGGCACTTGTGTTGTAAATATTCTCACCAAAATGAGGCTTGCAGTCATAAACTATCAACAACGATTGGCAAATCCGATTATAACAACATAACTTCAAAGGCAACCAAGCACAATTAGCCTACCCATTTGCTTCGCTATAAGAGTATCTACTTTTGTAAGTAAAAACGCACAAGCTCATCATAATAGAGCATTCTTCAGTGCTCACTGAACCGCTTATGGTGAGAACGTTCTGAATTACATCCGAAGTGAAATTTGAAGATGCTGAAATGCCAGTAAGAATATTTACGATGAAACAAGCAACCTGTAACGCACCAGTTTTCATTTTCAAAATGCGAAGTTCAATGAGTGCAGCCAGCACTTGGTGGAAAAGCAGCAGCAGGTTACAAGATATGATGATCAGACGGCTGGATGTGTACAACCGGCCCTCACCTCCCACTCCGCCAAACCCCTCCAGATGCGTAGACTTGAGTGGCAACGCCGACCACTTCTGCCTTCACCTGGCCCATTCCAGTCGAGGTGACCACCCACCTCAATCCCGCTATTCAAATTCTGGGCCCCTGCACGCCCTTTGCCCCGGGTGATCAACCCTCCTTTACCTCGAACATCAGCCCCAGCAGAATCACCATTGCGATGCACGACACGATATCCGCATGGTTCTGGATCACGAACTCATGACTGAAGACGGCAGGGTTTTTGCTTTTCTTCCTGAGGCCCATGATGGCTGACGACCTAAAACTACTTCCCTTCCCCCCCCCTCACAAACTCAAACGTAAACAAGTTACAACTTTGGGAGGGGGGGGGCTAATTGGTGTGGTGGGGGAAGGGCTCAGAATGATAAACACAAAATTTAAAAAGCCCTCCCCCTCAAGCTCCTCCGAACGTAAGCCGAGCCCAGCCGCCACCTTTGCTGCCCGACTCTCCCACAAAACTGCACGGCGCCGGCGCCCCGGCCGACCATTCCTGACGCCTACGCACTTCGATGGACAGCCGGTCCGGCCAATCCAAGCACCGCCCGCCCTCAGCCCAACGGCCGTCCCCGCCCGTTGGCCGCTCGCCGATTGACAAGCGGCTGAGCCAACCGGATCGGTCTGAGGGGGGCGGGACTCCTCCGCCGGCTGACGTCGCCACACCAATCGGGTATGAGGACGAGCGCAAGGAGGGGGCTTGGACGGGTTAACCGCTCGTTATTCTGCGCATGCGCGAACGGCTTCGACAGCGGAGCATCAGGTAGTGCCAACTGTCAAACAAGGAAAGGTGTTCCCTGTGAGTCTCTGGCTGCTGATATGCCTATTCATTTAGGAGGTATTTATGGCATACATCGTACCACGCTATCAATGTAAAGCAATGAGTTTATGCCAATAGCTTTTATTTTTGTAGCCATGTTTTCATTATGTTCAATTTGATGTTCCCTTTTACAAATAAAATTAAGTAAAACTAAACAAATTTACCCTCTCGTTCAGCAATCTTTCACTCATGAGTTAATCCACCAATTTTAAACAATTTGCATTTAAATTAAACAGAGACCCCTTAAACTGTGCCCTTCAGTCATTGGGTAGTACAGAACTTGAGTACTGCTGGAAAATAGAGACATCCTGTTGGAACTTTTCAACTTGTACCCATCAGGTCGCAAGAATACCAATTGTAAAGGGAACAAACAATTTATGCATGAGTATCGGAGGATCCAGGAGTGCAGGTGGGCAGAGAGGCTGAAGTGGCAGCCTTTGCCTTCCTGATAGCCCAGAGGCGGATCTTGCTGCGCTGTTAGATGTACCAGGGAACAGTCAACTACCAAGCTTTTATTCAAACTCTGATTGGTTAAGACATTGTTATCGGGAATGAACAGAGAATAGTTGTCCCCTAAGCTATTGGTTCATTGAAAATGGTACAATACATGGATGTTCCTTCAGTCAGCTTTAGCCAGTGCCCTGTGTGTGACTATATGTAACTTCTAGCACACTTAATTGAGCCACACTGCGAGCCTAACTGATAACCTTAAATTGATTGTCAGCGTAATTCTTAGCAAAACTTGGATTGTTTAGCAAGGGTTGTTCAATCACAAAATTGCATCTATTGTTGAACACTATGGGTGGAATACTTCTATTTTGCGACTAAGTGCCGTGGCGAGTGCAGGAACATGAAGTATTCCCGCTGCGGCTTCCAGCAGGAAAACATGCCAAATTTCTGGTCCATTAATGGATGCAAATGAAGTCATGTTGAACTCTGGTTGGTTTTCTGACCCACCATGGGCAACAGTGGAAGCTCCCACTGTAAATTCACACTGGCATGAAACCGATTTCTGGCCCTCCCACCATGCCTGCCATCGAACACACCTGCGGAGGCTTTGGTGCAGTGCTGGTCTGAAGCATCAGAGGATGTCCTCTGTGACTGCTTGGAGTCTGTGGACTGGTCCATATTCAAGGCCACTGCACCTAACCTGGACGAGTACGCAACCACCTTCACAGACTTCATCAGTAAGTGTGTCGGGGACCGTGTACCAAAGAAGACAATATGGGTGTTCCCCAATCGGAAACCCTGGCTTAACCAAAGGGTCCACTCCCTGCTGAAGTCCTAAATGGAGACGTTCAAGTCTGGCAACCCTGACCTATATAAGAAATCCAGGTACGACTTATGTAAAGCCATCAGGGATGCCAAAAGACAATACCGGACCAAACTAGAGTCCCAAGCCAATGACACAAACCCACGACCCCTATGGCAGGGCTTACACAAGATTACGGGCTACAAAGCAAGGCCAGGCAGAATTTCTGGTTTTGGAGCATCCCTCCCCGATGAACTGAACGTGTTCTATATCGGCTTTGAACAGTCAGCCAATATATCAGTGCCACGCGCCCCAACAGCCGTGGACACACCCATACCCACTATTACAGCCTCAGAGGTAAGAGCTGCCTTCTTGAAAGTGAACCTGCGGAAAGCGACGGGCCCCGACGGAGTCCCTGGGCAATCACTCAGTTCATTTACAGACCAACTGGCGAGTGTATTCACAGATATTTTCAACATCTCGCTTCTCCGCTCCGAGGTTCCAACCTCTTTCAAGAAGACCACCATAATACCAATACCAAATAATAATAATAGTCACTTATTGTCACGAGTAGGCTTCAATGAAGTTACTGTGAAAAGCCCCTATTCGCCACATTCCAGCGACTGTTCGGGGAGGCCGGTACAGGAATTGAACCTGTGCTGCTGGCATTATTCTGTATTACAAGCCAGCTATTTAGCCCACTGTGCTAAAACAGCCCCTAAACTAAAGAACAAGGTAGCGTGCCTCAACAACTACCAAGTAGTGGCACTGACATCTGTTATCATGAACTGCTTCGAGCGGCTAGTCATGAGACAGATCAACACCTGCCTCCCAGACAGTCTTCATCCATTGCAATTCGCCTATCGCTGCAACTGGTTTACAACAGATGCTATCACCCTGGCCCTACAATCAACACTCGAACACCTCGAAAACAAGGACACACGAGGACTGTCGGAGGATACAGCAGGATTTAGATTGTCTGGAGACTTGGGCGGAGAGATGGCAGATGGAGTTTAATCCGGACAAATGTGAGGTAATGCATTTTGGAAGGTCTAATGCAGTGAATATACAGTGAATGGTAGAACCCTCAAGAGTATTGAAAGTCAAAGAGATCTAGGAGTACAGGTCCACAGGTCATTGAAAGGGGCAACACAGGTGGAGAAGGTAGTCAAGAAGGCATACGGCATGCTTGCCTTCATTGGCCGGGGCATTGAGTATAAGAATTGGCAAGTCATGTTGCAGCTGTATAGAACCTTAGTTAGGCCACACTTGGAGTATAGTGTTCAATTCTGGTCGCCACACTACCAGAAGGATGTGGAGGCTTTAGAGAGGGTGCAGAAGAGATTTACCAGAATGTTGCCTGGTATGGAGGGCATTAGCTATGAGGAGCGGTTGAATAAACTCGGTTTGTTCTCACTGGAACGAAGGAGGTTGAGGGGAGACCTGATAGAGGTATACAAAATTATGAGGGGCATAGACAGAGTGGATAGTCAGAGGCTTTTCCCCAGGGTAGAGGGGTCAATTACTAGGGGGCATAGGTTTAAGGTGAGAGGGGCAAGGTTTAGAGTAGATGTACGAGGCAAGTTTTTTACGCAGAGGGTAGTGGGTGCCTGGAACTCGCTACCGGAGGAGGTAGTGGAAGCAGGGACGATAGGGACATTTAAGGGCCATCTTGACAAATATATGAATAGGATGGGAATAGAAGGATACGGACCCAGGAAGTGTAGAAGATTGTAGTTTAGTCGGGCAGCATGGTCGGCACGGGCTTGGAGGGCCGAAGGGCCTGTTCCTGTGCTGTACATTTCTTTGTTCTTTGTTCTTTGTTCTATGCCAGACTGCTGTTCATAGACTACAGCTCCACCTTCAACACTATTATCCCGGCAAGACTAATAACCAAATTCTGCAATCTTGGACTTGACCCCTCCCTGTGCAGCTGGATCCTTGACTTCCTCACCAACAGACCACAATCTGTCAGGATAGGTAACAGCACCTACTCCACAATAGTCATCAACACCGGGGCTCCACAAGGATGTGTGCACAGTCCTCTACTGTACTCCCTGTACACATGTAACTGTGTGGCAAGATTTAACTCTAATTCGATCTATAAGTTTGCAGATGATATGACTGTGGTGGGTTGTGTCTCAAACAATGACGAGTCAGACTACAGAAGGGAGATAGATCACTTGGTTGCAAGGTGTACTGAAAACAACCTCTCTCTAAATGTCAGCAAAACCAAGGAACTGGTCATCGACTTCAGGAAGCGTAGCCCCCATCTACATCAATGGCCGATAGCTTTAAGTTCCTGGGGTCACCATCACCAACTGTCAGTCCTGGTCCACTCACGTTGATGCAACAGTCCAGAAAGCCCAACAACGTCTCTACTACCTATGGAAGCTAAAGAAATTCGGCATGTCTGCATTGACTCTCACAAACCTTTACAGATGTACCATAGAGGGCATCCTATCCGGCTGCATCACAGCTTGGTATGGCAACTGCTTGACCCAAGATCGCAAGAAACTGCAGTGTGTGATGAACTCAGCCCAACGCATCACACAAGCTTGCCACCTTCCCATTGATTCTGTCCACATCTCCCGCTGCCTCAGGAAGGCAGACAGCATTGGCAGAGACCCCTCACACCCAGTCTTTGCCCTCTTCCAGACCGTTCCATCCGGCAGAAGATACAGAAGTCTGAAGACCCGCACATCCAGACATAGGAACAGCCTCTTCCCCACAGCTAAACTCCTCAACGACTATCCCTTGGACTGATCTGTTCCCTGTAAGACACTATTCATGATGGCCTATGCTGCTCTTGCTCATGTCATATTTGCTTTGTTTGGCCCCTTGTTCTGCACTGTAACCAATTACCTATTTGTCAATGTACATTGTCAATTATTCTTTTTGTTTATTATGTACCTTCCCTTAGCCGCAGAAAAATATTTTTCACTGTACTTCGGTACATGTGACAATAAATCAATCAATCAATCAAAAAAGAATTCCACCCAATGTTTTGAATTTTGCAAGCATGGGCTGGCTGGGTATGGTTGGCACTTTGCCTGTTACAAACAGCCAAAGGAATGTGCTGTTTGATACAATTTGCCAGTCATTTGGGAGTATGGCTTACATACCTGGCATCACACTGGCACTGCAATTCATAAACCACATTACTCATTTGTGTGATAGGCACTTGCTCACTGTTCAAACCCACTACTGACATAGGGCACATCAAAGCCATCCTGTGGGATATTGGCTACACTGATCAGATTATTATTTGCTGAATGTCACACAAACTCTTGAATGGGCCATGGGTACCACCTTTCGTCCTGAACAATGCCCAGTCTATCTCAGATTACCCTAAGGGTAAGGTGTCTCAAACATTTGAGGAACAGATGAATCTAGCCATTTCATGCTGCTAATACGCAGTTTGAGTGGCATTCTCCTCCAATAGGATGCTGTCTTCAAGCCAAAAAGACGACCTGCCAGTCACACAAATGACTAATGTGGTATATGAATTTCAGTGCCAGTGTGATGCCAGATATGTAGGCTGTACGTCCCAATGACTAATGAATCATATCAAACAGTACACCCCATCACTGACCGTTTTCAATCAGCCTGTGCCTGCAAAACTCAAAAACATAGTGTCGATCAATAGATATGATTCCACGATTGGACAACACCTGATGAACAACGAAAGTGAAAATGCTGGAAAATCTCAGCAGGTCTGATAGCATCTGTAGGGAGAGAAAAGAGCTAATGTTTCGAGTCCAATGACTCTTTGTCAAAACTTGATAAACAATCCTGGAGGTGCTAAGAATAACACTAATAACCAATTTAGGAACATCAATTGAGCTCACAGTGTGGCTCATGTACGTGTGCTAGAAGGTACATATATTCACACACGCGGTCTTGTCGTTTGCAGACAGATGGAGCATGTCCTTTGTTTTACTTTGCCCCTTTACTTTGACATCTGTGCTAAAAGCAACATTATTGCTAAATGATTATGCAAGATGAAATTGTGAAGCTTTGTTTTTGTTTCCTGCAGATGTAGATGCATTCATATAAGTTACGATTTTATTTGTTGAAACATGTAACCTCCTATTTGTAAGAACTGATTTTGACTTGTGATACCAAAAATATCTGGGGCAATGTGACCTGATGTGAAAATTTGGCTTTGTTATTGCTTCTGGATGCGGCACTGAACACATACTGGGTAATTAAAAAGGAAATAACTCAATCTGTAAGGGATGATTTAACTAGAGACTACTCATTTCTTTTAAACAAAAATAAACTTTTATGTTGTGAAATCTTGTTTTGTATTATCCCAACATGTTTGTACCAAACAAAACATGCACTGGCATAGTTTGGAGAGTAAAGAATTACATACAGCATGCCTGCTTTAAAACACTGGGCTTGATGTTTAAGATCTCTTTAAAATCTCTTGTAAAAATGCTGACTTTTTCAGTTTGCTCAGTCATTTCTTTTTGGGATTATTTGTACATTTAAAGGTGTGATATAAATGAATGCAATAGTCAGAGTAGCCTATGTATGCAGCATTATTTGGTGTACAAACACACTGCAGCCCAGAATAGTTTGGTTTGAGAATGTGCCAGTGACATCTCCTTTCACAGACTTCCCAGTCTTGGCTGAGCTATCAAAGTGCCGAGTGCCTAGTGGAGTATTCCTAATAGGGAGGAAAAATTAAGCAAGTTGCCATGACCTGTTGCTTAAATTGCCATTAGCACAGTCCCGGGGATTGTTGAAACTAGAACTGTAAAAGCTTTTTGTTTTCGTCTCCATGTCACAGCCTTACAGGACGACATACAATGTTCAAATCAATACTACTGTCAATTTGTATATGTGTCATAACAGTTCTGGGTGTGTGATTTACTAATTAATCACCAAGGATGGAATTCAACTAAGAATAGCTTCTTCTAAATCCCAAGCTGTGAAATTCTATCAGCATACCAGAAATAGAAGTGCAACTACAACACAATTGCTGAGACTTTGTAGCTAGTTTTGCATAGGCCATGAGCTCTGCTTTAGACCATAAGACCACAAGACATAGGAGCAGAATTAGGCCACTCTGCCCATCGAGTCTGCTCCACCATTAAATCATGGCTGATATTTTCTCATTCCCATTCTCCTGCCTTCTCCCCATAACCCCTGATCATCTTATTAATCAAGAACCTATCTAACTCTGCCTTAAAGACACTCAATGATTTGGCCTCCACAGCCTCCTGCGGTAAAGAGTTCCACAGGAACTTTGGGACTTCAGCCTTTATTTTGTGGCCCACTCCCACAGTTTTTCAGGGAACAAATTGGGATAACAGTGGTTAGCACTGTTGCTTCACAGCTCTAGGGTCCCAGGTTCGATTCCCGGCTTGGGTCACTGTCTGTGAGGAGTCTGCACGTTCTACCCGTGTCTGCGTGGGTTTCCTCCGGGTGCTCCGATTTCCTCCCACAAGTCCCGAAAGACGTGCTGTTGGTAATTTGGACATTCTGAATTCTCCCTCTGTGTACCCGAACAGGTGCCGGAATGTGGCGGCGAGAGGATTTTCACAGTAACTTCATTGCAGTGTTAATGTAAACCTACTTATGACAATAAAGATTATTATTATATTATTATTACATGAAATTATTCAATAGTAAGAAAGGCCTTCCCTCATTTCCTATTGGCCAGGCCCAATTCTGGCCATTTGAAAGCTAGGGGAGAGACTTCCAGTGGCGGCATGTAGAGGGGAAGTCGCACATTGGGTGGCTCTCGCTTGAGGTATATTTTTAGGAGGTTTAAAGTCTGGTCCCGGGGGTAATTTTTGGAGGATTGAAGAAAGTGAGATAAAAAGCCGCTAAAGGATGCCAATTGGACTGCAAAAAGCAGTTGTGAAGAAGGGAGGAAATGAGGGTTCACTGTCGAGTGAGAGGGCCAGCAAAAGGGCTGGCAAGGTGGAGGCTGGAGCGTATGGTGGGGCCGCACTGTTTACCGTGGAAACGATGACTGGGGTGATGGCTGTGGAGCTAGAGAAGCAGTTTGCGAGGCACATGAAGGCGTTGAGGAAGGAGATGGCAGTCGCACTGAAATCGTTGGTGGAGGAGACAATTGCCCCGGTGAGGGTAGCTGTGGCAAAGACATCGGCCGAGGTGAGAGAGCAGAGCGAGAAGAAGAAGGAAGTGGAGGCGGCCGTGTCGCAGCACAGCGACCAGCACACCTCGATGGGGGACATGCTGCGGAGGGTGGTGGAAGCTCACAAAGGGCCTCGAGCAAAGCTCGAAGATTTGGAGAAACGCTCGAGGCGGCACAATTTGAGGATTGTGGGCTTCCCGGAGGGGGTGGAGGGCTCCAGGCCAACAGAGTACTTCACCAAGATGTTGGCGGAGTTGATGGGGGAGGGGAAGGAGCCCTCCAGGTATGAACTTGACCAAGCTCTTCGGTCGTTAAGGCTGAAGCCAAAATTGAATGAGCCACCAAGAGCAGTAATTATCTGCTTCCATAGATATCACATGAAGGAAAGGGTGTTAAGCTGGGTGAAGCAGAAGCGGGAGATGCAGTGAGCTGGTGCTGGAGTTTGGATATACCAGGACTTGACGGTGGAGTTGGCAAAGAGGCGAACGGCGTTCGGCCGAGTAAAGACGGCACTGTACAACAGTGGGGTGTGATTTGATGTGATGTAACCGATGAAGCTGAGGGTGACGTACAACACCAAAGATTTTTATTTTGAGACGGTGGAGGCAGCTGATGCGTTCGTGAAGGCACAGCCGCCTCCTTGGGACAAGGCTTGTGACAGAAGTGAGGAGTGGAACTGGAGAGAGGTCGTGGACTGTGGTTGGGGAGCTGGAGAATGTATAAATGTTACAACTTTCTGTTCATTGACCTGTATTGTAACTCACTTGACTTCACATTGTTATAGAGTTTAAGTCTATTTTTGTTTGGTTTGATTGGCATTCTTTGTTGCGACGGTTATATGTTATTTTATTGAGTTGGATTGTTTTTTCCTGGACTGGGTGGGAGGGGATGGAATGCCTTGGGGGGTGGCCCCCGTACTAGCTAACTAAAGTCGGCTAGTGAATGGAGGTGAGGTAGGAGGCGGAGCTGTGTACATTGGAGCCTGGTGAGCAGGTTTTGATGGGCCTAAGAGGTGTGAAGGGGGGGAAAGGGATCGATATTGGGTGAGGTTTTGCGAGAGGAAGTACAGGGGGGGATTCTGGGAGGGGGCGAGGGGGTTTGATGTTAACAATGGATAGGGGCGGGTCAGCTCTTGAGGCAGAGCCCGGTGGTATGACAATGATGGATAAGAAGAGGGGGGGGGGGGGGGGAGAGAGACCCCCAGTTAGGATAGTCACATGGAACGTGAGGGGTTGGGAGGCTGGGTCAAGAGTCAAGGGTGCTTGCGCATACTAAAAGCTTGAGGGCCTTGCGAGTTTGAGGGGCTCGGAGGAGAAATTTGGGCTGGTAAGGGGAAATGACTTTAGGTCTTACAGATGCGTGACTTTGTACGCTGACAGGACCCATCCTTCCCACGCTTCCCGCCAATAGGGATCCAGGACAGAATAGTCTCTAGAGGAGAAGGAGGAGAGGGTAGAGTCTCGGATATCTACAAGGTGCTCATGAAGGGGGAAGAGTCCCAGACGGAGGAACTGAAACTCAAATGGGAGGAGGAGTTTGGCAGGGAGATGGAGGTCGGGCTGTGGGCGGAAGCTCTGAGTAGGGTAAACTCAACCGCAACATGTGCCAGGCTCGGCGTGATTCAATTTAAGGACGTTCACCGGGCCCACATGACCGTAGCTCGGATGAGCAAATTCTTTGGGGTAGAGGACAAGTGCGCTAGATGTGCGGGAGGACCAGCGAACCATGTTCACATGTTTTGGGCATGTCCTAAGTTTAGGGGGTACTGGGAGGGATTTGCGGGGGTCATGTCCCGGGTGCTGAAAACAAGGGTGGTGATGAGTCCAGGAGTGGCAATTTTCGGGGTTTCAGAAGACCCGGGAGTCCAGGGGAGAAAGAGGCAGATGTTCTGGCCTTTGCTTCCCTGATAGCCCGGCGGCGAATACTGCTGGCCTGGAGGGACTCAAAACCCCTGAAGACCGAACTATGGCTTTCGGACATGTCAAGTTTTCTGGGTATGGAAAAAATTAAGTTCGCCTTGAGGGAATCTGTATTGGGGTTTGCCCGAAGGTGGCAACCATTCATCGACTTCTTCGCAGGAGAGTGAACGTCAGCTTGATGAGGAGAAGTTGAAGCGTCAGAGGGTAATAGATGCGAGGTTGGAGGTAGATAGGAGTTATGCAGAAGATGGGGATCCAGTGAAGTTGGAAATGAGGAAGGAACTACTGGCGAGCTTTGACTGACTATCTACCAGGAAGGCGGTGTGCCAATTGAGGCGAGCAAGGGGGCAGTTTACGAACATGTATGTTAGTGGGTCAGCTTCGGAGGGAGGCGGCTACGGAAGTTGTTCAGGTGCGGGACAGGACAGGGAAGTTGGTTGTGGCTCTGGATCAGATTAATACGGTCATCGAGGAATTTTATGAGAGGTTGTAAAGGTCGGAGCCACCTGGGGAAGACCGGGTGATGCAGGAATTTCTAGATGGGCTGGAGTACCCGAGGTTAGGGGAGGAGGACAGCGCTATATTGGAAGGCGCGATAGTGGAGCAGGAGATAAAAGATGCAATTGGGAGGATGCAGTCAGGGAAGGTGGCAAGGCCGGATGGGTTTCCGGTGGAATATTATAAAAAATTCAAGGATAAGCTGGCACCGCTGATGGTGGGGATGTTTGAGGAGGTGATAGGGAAGGGGGTGTTACCACAAACTTTGGGGCAGGCATCGATTTCCCGGTTGCTTAAGAAAGATAAGGATCCGACGGAGTATGGGTGTTAGACTTCCATATCACTTTTAAAAAGGGGCTGGTTTAGCACACTAGGCTAAATCGCTGGCTTTTAAAGCAGACCAAGGCAGGCCAGCAGCACGGTTCGATTCCCGTACCAGCCTACCCGAACAGGCGCCGGAATGTGGCGACTAGGGACTTTTCACAGTAACTTCATTGAAGCCTACTCGTGACAATAAGCGATTTTCATTTTCATTTCATTTTTCAAATGTGGACGCAAAGGTGTTGGCGAAGGTACTGGCAGGTAGGCTAGAGGAGTGCCTCCCAAAGGTGATAGATGAAGATCAGACGGGGTTTGTGAGAGGGAGGCAGCTCTTCTCGAACATCAGGAGGGTATTGGCCGTGGTTATGGCACCGATGGAGGGGAGGGAAACCGAGGTGGTTGTGGCTTTAGACGCTGAGAAAGTGTTTGACCGGGTAGAATGGGGGTACTTGATGGCAGTTCTGGAGTGATTTGGGATTGGACCATGATTTGTGGACAGGGTAAAGCTACTATATAAGGAGCCGAGGGCGCGTGTCCGCACAAATAACATCAGGGGTACTTTTCTCTCCACCGTGGGACTAGGCAGGGATGTCCTATGACCACCCTGTTGTTTGCACTCGCGATTGAGCCGTTGGCCATTGCATTAAGAAGTTCAAGGGTATGGAAAGGGACATAGCAGGGGGTGGGGGGTGGTAGAGCATTGGGTGTCCTTATATGCGGATGATTTGCTGTTATACATGTCGGAACCAAATGTGTCAATCGGGGAATATTGGCGGGTGTTTGGGTCTTTCTCGGGGTACAAATTAAATCTAGACGAGTGAGTATTTTGTGGTGTCTCGGCTGGAGGTAGGGGCAGGGGTGGGGCGGGGAGGGAGTGTGGGGCTGCCATTCGGAAGGGCAGGGACTCACTGGGCGGCGAATGTGAAGAAGGTGCGGAGCTGGGTCAGAGGGCTGGATTCCCAGTGGGTCAGAATGGACGAGAGTTTGTGTAGGGGGTCGAGATTGAAAGCGCCAGCAACAGCGTCGCTCGCGACGGCCCCGGGGAAACACTCAGGGAGTCCGGTGGCAATAGCATTGTTGCGAATTTGGAGGCAGTTTCGCCAGCATTGCAGGTTGGGGGCAGGGCCAAGGGAAATGTCAATTTGGGGGAATCGCAGATTTGAGCCAGGGAAGTGGATGGGAATTTTCGGAGATGGGAGGAGAAGAGAGTTAGGGCACCTAAGGATTTGTTTCTAGGGGGTCGGTTTGCAGACTATTTTTACACAGACGGTAATGGGTGCCTGGAACTCACTTCCGGAGGCGGTGGTGGAAGCAGGGACGATAGTGACGTTTAAGGGGCATCTTGACAAATACATGAATTTTTAAAAAGAAAGTTAGAGTACCCAATTCATTTTTTCCAATTAAGAGGCAATTTAGCGTGGCCAATCCACCTAGCCTGCACATCTTTTGGGTTGTGGGGGCAAAACCCATGCAAACACAGGGAGAATGTGCAAACTCCACACGGACAGAGCCGGGATCAAACCTGGGACCCTGGCGCCATGAGGCAGCAGGGTTAACCCACTGCGCCACCCTGCTGCCCTGACAAATACATGAATAGAATGTGAATAGAGGGATACGGACCCGGAAAGTGTAGAAGATTTTAGTTTGGACAGGCAGCATGTTTGGCGCAGGCTTGGAGGGCCGAAGGGCCTGTTCCTGTGCTGTACTTTTCTTTGTTCTTTGTTGATTGAAGGAGCTGGGAGTGAAGTATGGGCTGGAGCAGGGGGAAATGTTCAGATACATGCAGGTTCGAGACTGTAGCACAATCAATCACTCACGAGACGAGATGAGAAGGAGTCAATCAATGGCTTTATTACACAGACTTGTTCCCCAGCAGCACAGTTACAGAATGCGGCTGCTGGGAGAACCTGGGCTCTTATAATCCGCCTTATTGGGTGGAGCCAGTAGGCGGCTGATCCAATCGGGACCCAGCGTCTATCCACCAATAGCCTCTCGGCATCACAGGGTACCGTAATACCCCTAATACATACCACCACGTTCACTCTTTGTTAAAAAGGAACCCGGCGGGGGTAGTGGGCCGTATGGTGGTAGGGGTTTACAGAGTCGGTACCTATGATGCCGCTAACATGGCGGCTATGCTCCGATATCCACTACCAGTACTATTTACAATGCCACTTTTACTGGGCAACTGAATTATTTACAGAGGCACTTCTTGCTTTGTTATACGGATTTGATGAGGCGAATGGGTGCCCTGGTTGTCCTCGCCGATCGTCTCAGCCCCGGTGGTGATGCTGGTTCAGGCACCGTCGTCTCTGGGAGCGTAGCGATGCCTCTTCCTGCTCCACTACCCCTAGGCGGAGCCGGGGGAAGGACCGATCCACCCGGGAAGGGAGCGGCTGTGGGATGTGCCGGTGGGAGGGAGGGGGTTATTGGTGTTGGGGGGGTGTGTGGAGCTCCGGAGGGGGCGACTGTGGGGTGCGCCGGTGGGAGGGAGGGGGTGATTGGTGTTGGGGGTGTGTGTGGCGCTCCGGCGGGCGCCAGGTCCACGCAGGGAGAGCGTGACCTGTCGGCCGTCAGGGTACGCCACGTAGGCGTATTGAGGGTTCGCGTGGAGGAGATGAACCCTCTCAACCAATGGGTCCGATTTGTGCGCCCGCACATGCTTTCGGAGCAGGATGGGTCCCGGGGCTGCCAGCCAGGTCGGACGTTCCGGAGGAGGACTTCCTAGAGAAGATAAGGAGGCGTTCGTGAGGTGTTTGATTCGTTGTTGTACAAAGCAGCGACCGGATGGAGTGGAGGGCATCCGGGAGGACTTCCTGCCAGCGGGAAACTGGGAGACCTCTGGACTGTAGGGCCAGCAGGTCGGTCTTCCAGACCGTTCCGTTCTCCCTCTCTACCTAACCGTTCCCCCGGGGGTTGTAACTGGTCGTCCTGCTCGAGGCAATGCCTTTGCTGAGCAGGAATTGACGCAGTTCGTTGCTCAGAAAGGAGGACCCCCTATCACTGTGAATGTATGCGGGGAAACCGAACAGTGTAAAAATACCTGGAGGGCCTTGATGACGGTGGTCGTGGTCATGTCCGGGCAGGGGATGGCGAATGGGAACCGGGAGTATTCGTCAATCACGTTCAGGAAGTACGTGTTGCGGTCGGTGGAGGGGAGGGGGCCCTTGAAATCCATGCTGAGGCGTTCAAAGGGACGGGAAGCCTTTATCAGGTGCACTTTATCTGGCCTGTAGAAATGCGGCTTGCACACTGCACAGATTTGGCAGTTCCTGGTGGCTGTCCTGACCTCCTCGATGGAGTAGGACAGGTTGCGGGTCTTTACAAAGTGAAAGAACCGAGTGACCCCCGGGTGGCAGAGGTCCTCGTGGAGGATTCGGAGACGGTCCACTTGTGCGTTGGCACATGTGCCGCGGGATAGGGCATTGGAAGGCTCGTTCAGCTTTCCGGGACGATACAAGATCTCATAGTTATAGGTGGAGAGTTCGATCCTCCACCGCAAGATCTTGTCGTTTTTGATCTTGCCCCGCTGTGCATTATCGAACATGAAGGCAACCGACCATTGGTCAGTGAGGAGAGTGTGAATCTCCTACCGGCCAGGTAATGCCTCCAATGTCGCACAGCTTCCACTATGGCCTTGGTCTCCTTTTCCACTGAGCAGTGGCGGATTTCTGAAGCGTGGAGGGGGCGTGAACAAAAGGCCACGGGTCTGCCCACTTGGTTGAGGGTAGTCGCTCTCGACTTGGAAGGGGAGGGGCTCGTCGATCGCGTGCATCGTGGCCTTTGCAATATCCGCTTTGATGCGGCTGAAGGCCTGGCGGGCCTCTGTCGACAGGGGAAAGACCGTGGACTGAATTAGTGGATGGGCCTTGTCCACGTAGTTGGGGACCCACTGGGCGTAATAAGAGAAAAAGCCCAGGCAGCGTTTCAGGGCCTTGGAGCAGTGAGGGAGGGGGAACTCCATGAGGGGGCGCATGCGTTCAGGGTCTGGGCCTATAACTCCATTTCTCACTACGTAGCTGAGGATGGCTAGATGGTTGGTGCTAAACACGCATTTCTCCCTGTTGTATGTGAGATTCAGGGCGTTTGCGGTCTGGAGGAATTTGCGGAGGTTGGCGTCGTGGTCCTGCTGGTCGTGGCCGCAGATGGTGACGTTATAGAGATTCGGAAACGTGGCCCACAAACCATACCGGTCAACCATTCGGTCCATCTCCCGTTTGAAAACCGAGACCCCATTAGTGACGCCGAATGGAACCCGTAAAAAGTGATAGAGCCTCCCATCTGCTTTAAAAGTAGTGTATTTGCGGTCGCTCGGGCGGATGGGGAGCTGGTGATAGGTGGACTTAAGGTCCACCGTGGAAAAGACCTTGTACTGTGCATCCGATTGACCATGTCGGATATGCGGGGGAGAGGGTATGCATCCAGCTGCGTGTATCTTTTGATGGTTTGACTATAGCCTATGACCATCCTCTGCTTCTCCCCGGTCTTTACAACTACCACCTGAGCTCTCCAGGGACTATTGCTGGCCTGGATTATGCCTTCCCTCAGCAGCCGCTGGACTTCTGACCGGATAAAGGTTCAGTCCTGGGTACTGTACCGTCTGCTCCTAGAGGCGACTGGTTTGCAATCCGGGGTGAGGTTCGCAAACAGGGAAGGCGGGTCGACCTTGAGGGTCGCGAGGCTGCAGATAGTGAGTGGGGGTATAGGGCCGCCAAATTTAAACGTTAAACCCTGGAGGTTGCACTGAAAATCCAACCCCAGGAGTGTAGCAGCGCAGAGGTGGGGGAGGACTTAAAGCCGGTAGTTCTTGAACTCCCTCCCCTGCACCGTGAGGTTCGCGATGCAGAACCCTTTGATCTCTACAGAATGGGACCCTGCCGCCAGAAATTTTTTGATTACTCGGGTGGATCGGAAGGGAACAATGTCTTACCGTATCGGGATGTATAAAACTCGCCGTGCTCCCAGAGTTGATCAGGCAGCGCGTCTTGTACCCGTTTATGAATACCGTCGTTGTTGCCGTTTGGAGCATTCGGGGCCATGACTGGTCCAGGGTCACCGAAGCCAGTCGCAGTTGCTGCATCGGGGCGTTTTCTTCAGGCCCTGTGAGGCCGTCCATCCCGGGATCCTTAGCCGTCAGCCAAGATGGCGGCATCCACGGGTCGCACACGGTCTGGGGTGGACAAGATGGCACCGCCCATTGATGGCACGTGGCCGGAGGAGCACAAAATGGCGGCGCCCATCCCTCTCACATGGAGTCCGGGACCCAAGATGGCGGTGCCCGGTGGCCGCATATGGATCATTGGGGGGGTTGAGGTTGGGGTCCTGGTTCTTGCGGCGACCCCCCGGGCCTGGCACAGAGCTACAAAGTGCCCCTTTTTGCTGCACCCTTTACAGAGGGCTGAGCGGGCCGGGCAGTGCAGTCGGGGGTGTTTCGCTTGCCCACAAAAGTAGTAGCGGGCCCCACCCGAGTGATCTGGCGCTCTGGCAGCACAGGCCTGCGGGGGAGCGGGGGGGTGCTGGGGGTTCGGTCGCGGCGGGGGTCCGTGGTGCCCAAGGGGCTACCGCGCGGCCGGGGGCGTAGGTACGGGCGTTCTGCGATGCCACATCAAACGAGGCAGCGAGGGCCCGTGCCTCCTTGAGGCCTAGTGAGTCTCTTTCCAGCAATCGCTGCCGAATTTGGGACGAAAGCATACCTGTCACGAAAGCATCCCGAATCAGTAGCTCCGTATGTTCATTAGCCGGAACCGGTGGGCAGTTGCAATTTCTCCCCAGTATTAGCAGCGCACTGTAGAATTCGTCCAGCAATTCCCCGGGGATTTGCTGTCTCGTCACGAGCTGGTGGCGTGCGTAAACCTGGTTGACGGGCCGAATATAGAGTCCTCTCAGCATGGCGAGCGCCGCCTGGTAATCGTCCGCGTCTTCTATGAGAGTGTAGATTTCCGGGCTCACCCTGGAATGCAGGACCAATATTTTCTGGTCTTCTGTAGGTAAGCAGGTGGCCGTTCGGAGGTATCCTCCAAAACACGCTAACCAGTGTTTAAAAGTGGCCGCTGAATTTGCCGCGTGGGGGTTGATTTGCAGACACTCCGGAGTGATTCGGAGCTCCATGTCTTTTAAAGTCTGAGTAATAAATTGTAGGACAATCAATCACTCACGAGACGAGATGAGATGAGAAGGAGTCAATCGATGGCTTTATTACGCAGACTTGTTCCCCAGCAGCACAGTTACAGAATGCGGCTGCTGGGAGAACCCGGGCTCTTATACTCCGCCTTACTGGGTGGAGCCAGTAGGCGGCTGATCCAGCCGGGACCCAGGGTCTATCGACCAATAGCCTCTCGGCATCACAGGGTACCGTAATACCCCTAATACATACCACCACAGAGACTTTGCCAAGAAAGAGATACGAAGCTTCCCCGTGGAGCCAACCTCCACATTGCTGGAGGAGGCGCTGACGACTGGAGAAAGGGGTTGTGTCGGCGGTTTACGGGGCTATTTTGGAAGAAGAGAAGGCATCACTGGAAGGGATCAAAACAAAGTGGGAGGAAGATTTGGGAGTGGGTATGGAGGAGAGGTTCTGGTATGAGGTGCTCCGGAGAATGAATGCCTCCACCTCGTGGGTGAGGTTGGGCTGATACAGCTGAAGGTGGTATATAGGGCACACCTCACAAGGGCGGGAATGAGCCGGCTCTATGAGGGGGTAGAAGATGTGTGTGAACGTTGCGGGGGGGGGGGGGGGGGGGGGGGGGCCGCAAACAACGTTTATATGTTTTGGTCCTGTCCGAAGCTGGAGGATTACTGGAAGAAGGGTTTTAGGGTAATTTCTAAGGTGATGCACGTGAAACTTGACCCAGGCCCTCGGGTGGCCATATTCGGGGTGTCGGATCAGCCGGGGTTGGAAGCGGGTGCCGAGGCAGGGGTTGTAGCCTTCGCCTCATTGATCGTCCGAAGGCGGAACCTGTTGGGGTGGACCTCAACGTCTCCACCCTGTACCCTGGCATGGCGGGGGACCTGCTGGAATTCTTAACTCTTGAGAAGGTTAAGTTTGAACTGAGGGGAAGGATGGAGGGGTTCTACAATTCATGGGCATTGTTTATTATGCACTTTCAAGAATTGGATTTCATCGAACATTGGGGGGCGGGGGGGTTGGGAAGTTAGGGGTTGCTGTGTGTGTTGATGGTGACTATGGGTGATTCCTGATTCCTTTTTTATTTGATGCATGTGGGCTGCTGGTGGAAGGATGGGATTGTTGTTGTTGATAAGGCGATTGACACTATATTCATTACCGTTAATTGTTGGTGGGTGTAAAATTTGAAGAAAATGTGAAAAAGGAGGCGAATAAAAATATTTTTTTTTAGAAATGAAAGCAAGGGGAAAATATTCTGTGCTGCATTTGAAATTTGGATCTTTTGCATAAAGGATGCCTATCAAATTTGACCTCAATTTAATCCACTTACTGGTATGTTTCTGGGGTTGTGGAAATTTTGGGCAATTATAGTGATAGCTGCGTTCAATGATCTTTAGTTGCATTAATTGTCCCATAACTATCTGTGTGGTTCATTCATTTCCGATCATCTGTAGAATTTTGTTATTTGGCCATTCTTTCAATGAACTGTATTTTAAAAAAATACTGGAAGGTACAGTGCTGTGTATTTGTTGCTTACATTTTTAAAATTCATTCTCAGTACATTGATATCACTGACAAGGTCAGGATATATGACCCATCCCTGGTTGCCCTTATAATATGGTGCTGGTCCTTCATGAGGGTTAATAGTCCATAAAGCTGCATCTCCAATGTTGTTAATGGGGAAGTTACATGTTTTTTTACCCAACAACAATGAAAGGTGTGTCTGTAATAAGCAGCACGGGGCATGCGGTGTGGTGTATGAGGCGGGGTAGCAAACCCGTGTTTTATGTTCTCTGTATAAAAGTGTAGAACCGACTAACAGAGAGAGAGTACCCGGTGAGGTTCTACCAGGACTCATGTATAAAATTGTTGTAAAATCAATGTTGTTTACTTCTACTTTAAAAAAAAAAATTTGAGTACCCAATCATTTGTTTTCCAATTAAGGGGCAATTTAGCGTGGCCAATCCACCTACCCTGCACATCATTGGGTTGTGGGGGTGAAACCCACGCAAACTCAGGGAGAATATGCAAACTCCACACAGACATTGACCCAGGATTGGGATTGAACCCAGGTTCTGAGCGCTGTAGACAGCAGTGCTAACCACTGTGCCATCATGTCACCCGGTTTACTTCTACTTATTTGGGCTCTTTGAGCCTTATTAAAATGTCCAAGTCAGGATGGAATGTGATGTGGAGGGGAATTTGATTGTAATAGTGTTTCTAAGCATTGCTTCCTTTTAGATGATGGCGGTTACAAGGTTGGGAAATGCTGCTGTTAAGCTTTGGCAATTTGTTGCAGTGCACCCTTTACACACTGTACTGCTTCATTATTGAAGGGATTGCAAATGGAGCTAAGTACTAAGTAATCTTTAGAAAACAGTCAGACCTTTAACTTTATGGAGGGAAGATCATAGATGAAGCAGCTGAGATGGTTGGGGTTAGGTATGATGATGGCCACTGAAGAGATTTCCCCCAGTCCCTACTAACTTAAAGTTTACAAGGGCTGCTCAGTACCATACTTGATCAAAAGCTACATTGGTGTCAAATGCATTAACTCTCACGTTGTTTCCCGTTTCTGCGCGGGTTTCACCCACAACCCAAAGATGTGCAGGTTAGGTGGATTAGCGACACTAAATTGCCCTTTAATTGGAAAAAATTGGGTATGCGCTGATGTGCCTGTAAGCAATTTCATAGTTGGATGGTGTGTGACCTCCAACTAGCAGGTGGCGGTGCAGACACACCATGTGGTCTGAAGACCGTGGTCAGGTGACCAGGGTCTCCCATATAAGTTGAGACACATCCGGCCATCGGGAGATGGTTGTAGGAGATGGTAGTAAGACATACAGGTGAACAGTCATGCTAGGTGTAGTTCCAGAGGAGTACAAAGAAACTCCATGATAACGTGCTCTGTAACAGATCGCTATTTGACCACATGTGATTCAATAAAGATCCTGGTTTTGACAAGTCAAGGTGTTTGGTGGATTCCTTTGTAAGATATAGAAGACAAAATACAACAGGGTACTCTAAAACAATTTTTAAACTCTCACGCTGTTACCGGAATTCAGTTCTTGTGGCCATGTTTAATCAAGGCTGCAATGAGCTCAGGAGTGCTCCTTTAGTCGAAATAAAACCGAGCATCGATGAACAGTTTACTGTTTATTAATTACTGCTTCATAGCACTGCTGACTGTTAAACTCTGATGGTATCTCTGTAATAAGAACTAGAAAGCAAGTCTTGACTTCTTCAGCTTCAATTTTATTGTGTTCTGCAATCACTTCTCCTCCAACTCCACAGTGCCGCCTGTATTCCCTTTGTGTGCAGTCCATTAAACAATAAGTGTGGTCTATTAAACAATTAACGTTCCAGTTCCAACAAAAGTACTGGGAAACATTAACTCTTTCCTAACACTAATTACTCCTTTCATCACTTTATTGATAATTGCGAGGAGGCCAATTTGGCTGTTAATTGGCTGGATTAGATTTTCCTTTTTTGTGGACCAGACTGTTCTGGACAATTTTCCCATATTCTGAGGTAGATGTCAATCTTGTCGTTACACAGAAATAGTTTGGCTAGGGACACGGCTATTTCTTGATTATAGGTTCATCATGACAGTCAGAATATTTTCCAGGCCCATAGCCTTTGACATGGCCAATGCACTAGCCTGATCTTGATGTCATGAAGAGTGAAGCAAATTGGTTAAAGATTAGCATTTATGATGGTGATGACATCAAGAGGAGACTGAGTATGATTGTTCACCTGGACTTGCTGTTGATGATTGTTGTAAATACAACTTTAAGTTCAGAGTTTCTTGCAGACTAAATCCTGGATGCTCTGCCTTGCCATTACCAGTCTCCATGGGTTTTTCACTTTCACCCTTGCCCCACTTTACGCACTTGAACACTGCCTACCACCCATCTGTGTCCGATAGCACTGCCTCTCTGGACCTAACTCTTGAATTTGTTACGTGCTGATACTGTTCATCAGATCACTATTCACTCACTTTATGCACTGTCTCTCTCCACCCACCTACTTGAAGTTCACGGGAAAAAAAGGTGTTGTCTGGTGAGCAGAATGTGTAAATGTGCAATCATCAGCTGATGATACTTCTTTTGTGAGGATCATAAAGAGTCCAGCACTAGTTGGTTGAGTCAAACAGAAAGAAACTTTTAATTACAATAATATTTACACAGCACCAGCAGTTCACGACTGGTTCTCTCTCAAGGCCAGTGCTGCAATTGCCAGCTCTATTTATACAGTTGAAAGGTTAATGATTATCCCGCCCCCTTATCGAGGAGCTCATATGTCCCAACCAAGGGGTAATCAATTGTCCATCCCAGTAGGATCCAGGCAGGTTTACAACAACTTCAATAAGCACTTAGGATTTTAGACATTTTATTCAAAATATTTAAAGTGCTGCTGCACGAACGATACGCTTTTGGACAAACATTCAACAAAAAATTCTGTATATTTTGAAGGTAATTTCTAGAAATAGATTCGAGACTTTATCAGCATATGTCAATTTTGATGTGATTTGTTAATTAAAATGATTGAATTGGCCTAATCTGTATTTAAACATTATGGCCAAAGTCCATAGCTTTCATTAATATTAATTCAGCATTAGAGTCAATTGATCCACAATATCATTAACTTCATTCTAGATTCTTCTCAAGAATCTATTTAATTATATATATATTTTTTAAATATGCTCAAGGTGATTCTAAATCCTGGTGATGGATTTTGTGACTCCGCCTTTAACATATTTTTTTAAATGACCTTTTTACTTATTTTGCCAAATAAAATAATTATCCTTTTTTTGCTTTTTTTTTTAGAAACCAGACACTGCTTACCCTAGATACCAATTGCAAAACCACAGTCATTTCCAGAACATTCGGCAATGCTGCTCTGCTGTACATCAGGAAAAGATGCTTAAATAGAAACAATCAATTACACAACTCAATTTCAGACAGAAGTTGCTGCATCGAACATCAACTCTGCATCTGTGGCAAACCTGAGTGTCCATGATTCAAGTGCAGGTCTCTGAGCGTGTAACATATCATACCACAGGTCTACTTAACTTTTACACAACAGGAAATGGACAGGATTCTTGAATCTTCTTTAATCCTGATTAGAAATATAGAATTGTTTCAAAATTATGCTTTTATAACTAATTCTCAATGAATCATTAAGCCAATCATTCCAGACCTTGTCCAAACAAACTCTTTTATTTGAGTTCAATTTCTATATTAGGAGGAATATGCTGCATTTTTCAAAATTATGTTTTGAAAAGTTGGGGGGAGGTATATCAATAAGTTCTAGAAACTGGAAAGTAGGAGCCATTAGATCATAATATTAGACTGTATAATGGAAACACGTTGCAAAAATGTAATTTTTGAGTGTAACAGCATATTAAATCACCATAGAATCACAGATTTGTTACAGTGCAGAAGAAGGTCATTCATCGCCCATCATATCTACACCGGCTCTCCGAATCAGCATTTCATCCCATGCCAATCTCCTGCCTTTGTCCTGGAATCCTGGACTTTTTTCAAATAATCATCTAATTTCATCCTGAATGCCTCACTTGAACCTGTCTCCATCACACCGTCACGCCTTGTATTCCAGACTCTAACCACTCACTGTGTGAAAATGTTTTTTTTTCTAATATTGCTTGTGTTTCTCTTGCCAATTATTTTAAATCTTTGCCTTCTCGTTCTTGAGCCTTTCACAAGGGGAGGAGGGACAGTTTTCTCCAGTCTGTTCTGTCCAGACCCCTCATCATTGTAAATACTTGTACCAAATTTCCTCTCATCCTTCTTATCTCCAAGGAAAAGAGTCTCAACTTCTCATATCGATCTTCATAACTGAAGTTTCTCATCTCTGGAACCATTCTCATAAACCTCTTCTGCACTCTCTCCAAAGTCTTCACTTCCTTCCTAAAATGTGGGACCCAGAACTATCTGCAATGTCTCCAGCTGTTGTCTAACTCGTGTTTTGTCCTCTGCTCCTGGGTATGAATGAAATCCCATTCAAATAATTTTCAATACGTCCTAACTTTATTTCACTCACTTAATAAACTGACAGTGACTAGCTAAGAAAGTTTACCTGAAAATTTGAAGTTGAGTAACAACTTGGTCACTCCAGCTGTTAGTAATGAGAGCCTGTCGCTGCCTATTGCTCTCATGTCACTTCCAGGGAAAATAATTTCCTGGATACTTCTCAATAAACTTTTAGCTAGATCAAAAAAAATGCATAAATCAAATTCAACTACAGGGAATAACTTTTTGCTTTTCTTCATAAATCAGCAACATTTTGACGATCTTTCTATAATGGGAGGAGTCCAAAAAGCATTGTCATAAAATTACTGTGGGAATAGTTTTGTAAAATACATAAACATTACTAGAAATTAAAATACCAGAATTTTGAATAATGTACTTGGAGAATATTACAAAAATGCTGCATTATTGTGGTATGCTATCATGGAAAGACACTAACTAGAGATCGGATGCTTTTCAGAACATAAGTGAGTGAATGATCAAGGGGCATTCGTCACAGACGTCCCTCGTGAATGCTTCCAGAACAGCACTGGCAGAGGTATGGATGTGGTTTAGCTGCCTGTCTGCCCTCTACTGTTCTTCGCCTACATTACAATGTGGATATCCTAAAAAACAGTTGTGATTTCCAATATTGTCTGGCTTCCTGAGAAGCAGCCGTTTCTGCTGTTGATGCTTGATCCTGTTCACAGGAATCCCAAGAACAGGTCTTGAATAACACGACAGATAGACAAACAGGATGACAGAGATCAATTCGTCAGATATCGGCCATTTAGTTGCCAGCTTCTGAAACTCATGAACAAATTATGTTGCCACAAATAAAATTGTTTTCAATATTGTGTCTGAATTGTTGATTGTTAACATGGCTAATTTTAAATCTTTGATTCCTTCACTCTATCCCTTGATTTTATCTATCTCTAGTCTTTTAAAAGGAGTAGTTCTTGTTCATGCTCTTTTAACATAAACATTGTCAACTATCCCACTTTTCATTTGTTGTAGGGGCTCCATATGGAAACAGTTACAAGTGGAATTATATAGAAATTGATGTTGGAGCCACTTTTCTTTGCAATATGATTTGATTCATCAGTGCTCTGGATAAAGGCATTGAAAGTACCCTCAGCAAGTTCACAGATGATGTGAAGGTCTGTGCTGATGTTAGAATTTTTGAGGAGGAATGATTGCAATTTGATGAAGGGAGTTGACTGTTTTACATGTGGGCAGATTATTTAAAGGAGGGAATATGCCTGCATGTGTGCGACATGTGGACGCAGGCCACAGAAGGGCAGCACTCCAAGTGACCCAGTGGAGGTAGGCGTCAGCCCCTGGACCTGGCCTTGCATCTGGATGACCCAAAAGAGGCAGAGGATGAGGCTGAGATGCAGCTCAACTGTTTGGTCCCTATTTGTGTTCTGATTGAATGGTCAGGCCCACCCACACTCCAGTGATTTACGGGCACCAATCAGTGTGTCGTCCCCTCATTGTTGACCAATCAGTGTGCCTTCCCCTCATTGTTGTGCAAGGAAATGGCCCTGGCCTGTTGGGCCCTGATTGGCTAAAGCAGCTGCAGTTGGACTGGCAGCATATCCGCTGAGCAAATTCCCTGAGGTTTTCCAGCCTGGTTTCGGGACCATAAAAGGGGCCATGGCCAAAATCCAGGTGGAACTGGAAGCCCAGCCCTGATATTTTAATGGCCAGCCAGTCCCCTACACTATATCGGAGATGGTTAAGGCCAAATTTCTGCATTTAGAAAGCTTGGGCATCATTCGACCTGTGCGCTTTGCTGATTGGGCGTCATCGGTGGTCCCATAATGAAGCCGGATAAGACGATCCGCCTCTGCGGAGACTATAAATTGACAATGAACATGGCTTCGAGATTGGACAGTTACCCTTTACCGCACATTGAGGATCTGTACGCAACATTGGCCGGTGGCTCTACATTCACAAAATTGGATATGAGCAACGCTTAGCTGCTGCTGGATCTCGATAAATCCTCCTGGAAGTACATCACGATTAATATGCGCAAGGCACCCTATGAGTACACCCGGCTCCCGTTTGGCGTATCCTTGGCATGTGCAGTATTCCAGCGTGTCATGGAGAATATCCTACATGGTTTGCCAGATGACGTATTAGTTACAGGGGCCTCAGACCAAAAACATTTGCAGAACTTTGAGGTGATGTTGAAGCAGGTTTCCAAATATGGGGCCGCCTGCGCTGCACGAAGTGCGTGTTGCATGCGAAGGAAGTGGTATATCTGAGATATCAGGTGGACCAAGACAACCTACACCCGGTCACCAAGAAGGTACCAGCAATTAAAATGGCCCCCACACCAAGAGATGCCACAGAACTTTGCTTTTTTCTTGGACTAGTACATTATTATTGCCGATTTATTCCGAATTGGGCTACCATCATAGCCGCCCTCCACTTTCTCGTGAAGAAACGGCAGCCTTGGGTTTGGGGCAAGGCCCAGGATGAAGCGTTTAAAAAGGTGAAGCAGCGGTTATACTGTTCAGGGGTGGTGACACATTTTGACTCTTCAAAACCATTGTGCGATGCTCTACTGTATGGCATTGGGGCAGATCTGTCTCATTGGATGACTGACAGCCGTGACTATCCGGTCACTCTTGCCTCCCGGACATTGGCTGCAGCTGAGAGAAAGTATGCCCAGATCAAAAAAGGTCTGGCGGTCGTATTCGCTGTAAAATGACTTCATCAATATATCTATGGCCACCATTTATTTATCATCACCGATCAGAAGCCATTGATAGGCCTCTTCCGTGAAGACAAGGCAATACCACCAATAATGCCTGCGAGGATCCTGCGCTTGACTTTGCTATTGGCTGCTTGCAAATACTTTTTCGAGCACCGCCCTGGGATCCAGATTGTGCATGCTGATGCGTTGAGCCGTCTTCCCCTGCAGATCGAATCAGTGAACCTCCATACGACAGACAAAGTGGTCCTTGTCCTGAATTTATCGAGGCGGTGGCCCAGCAGTGCACCATCTGTCAAGAATACCAAAGGTTTCCCTGCTGCGGCAGACCTACACACTTGGGAGTGGCTGAGGCGCCTTTGGGCTTGTGTACATGCCAATTTCGCTAGTCCCTCCTTGGGTTCTATATTTCCCATTCTGGCGGATGCCCACTCAAAGTGGCTGGAGGTCCACAAGGTAGTGTGGATCACTTCCCAGGTGACCATCAAGCGATTGTGCATTTCTTTTCCACCCATGGAATCCCGAGGTACCCGTGAACAATAACGGGGCCTCTTTCACGAGTTAAGAATGTGCCGTTTTTCTGAAAAGCAACGGGACTCACCACAGCCACACCACCCCGTACCATCCGGCATTGAATGTTTTGGCAGAGAGGGCCGTGCAGATGGCTAAACAGGGGCTCAAGAAA
This sequence comes from Scyliorhinus torazame, assembly GCF_047496885.1. NCBI lineage: Eukaryota > Metazoa > Chordata > Chondrichthyes > Carcharhiniformes > Scyliorhinidae > Scyliorhinus > Scyliorhinus torazame. The sequence continues at coordinate 252,753,188 of NC_092714.1, read as the reverse complement.
CAGATGTCTGGCTCGGTGGACACAAGACTGGCAAGATTTATATTCTCGTACAGGACCAAGCCACATGCAGTACCTGGGGTTTCCCCTGGTGAGATGTTAATGGGCCATAGGCTTCATACACAACTGAGTTTAATTCTACCTGACTTCAGCGCAAATCTGCGCCGTAACCAAGCTTTGCAAGAGTGTTGCCCAGTTCAATGCAAACCTCTTTGACGCTCGCACCTGACGATGCAGTGTTCGTCTGTAACTTCAACGATTGTTTTCCCTGGCTCCCTGGGCTTGTTGTCCGTCAAACAGGATCACTCTCGTACAAAATTCGGGTCAGGGGGCAACTCATGAGATGGGACCTGGATCACATTTTCTCACAGAGGTTGCTCCCTCATGAAGTGCCTCGAAAGAAGCCTGTCCTGGATCCCCTGGCTCCATTGTCAAACCACCCTGCTGTGACAACCTCCAATCTATCAACGTCGACATGGTCGACATTGTGTCTTCCGACTCTGAAATGGAGACTAAAACCTCTGAGGTCTCAGATGCCAACTCTGTAGTTCAGCCGTCTCCTGACAATGGTCCACCAAGTCGTTCTTGCCGGAAATGCAGTTCACCAGCGAGATATATGCTGACTGATCCAGCGCATCGGCTGCACGATAACTTACCGGAGCCGAAGAGACTCCGATGTTCTCCAACATCTCCTCCTTCTCTGCTTCATCAGCCATCGAGGGGGTCTTCGGACTTTGGGTGGAGGAATAAAATATCCTTCACGGAACCTACGGGTTAGGAATGCTTATCTTCGCCTTGCTCCTTGCAGAGCACGAGCTCCCCGAAACGGGCAGGGTATCTAAATTAACCCATGTGTAACAGGTCGACCAGTAAGCACCGACCTGAATAAGAACCTAGTGGTAATCTACTGCAGTATTTTTTCAAACTTTTCTGCCCGAGACCAAAGCCACCCTTCGGGACCCATGCCAGCCGAACTTTGTGACAGACGCCAGCCAACCTTCACTTACCTTTAATGTGACAGGTGAGCCTCCTTGGTCCTCACGATCTCACTTGCTTTGTTACTCAATGTTATATTTCTGATAATGACTTCAGCTGATGATTTAAGATCCGTCCGTCAAAAAAAATTATAAATAGGCTTGTCCCCGAACTCGCCATGTCTTTGAAGTTTTGAGGGTTTTAAACTTTCATTTGCCACTGCTTCCCTGCATATAACACACATGAACTTTGAATCCTGATTTGCAGTGGAACAATTAATAAACCCATACCTCAGCGTCGCAAAGGAGTCGCCACCATGTCGGACAACGAGGGCAATTTTGATGGAGATGATTTTGACGATGCCGATGAAGATGAGGGGATGGACGATCTGGATAACGCGGAGGAGGAGGACCGTGAAAACGTGGAGATTCTCCCCGCGGCAGACGGCCAGCAGGTCAATCAGAAAAGGATCACCGCCTCGTACATGACCAAGTATGAGAGACCCTGGGTGCTGGGAACGTGTGCTCTTCAAATAGCGATGTGTGCACCTGTCATGGTGGAGTTGGAAGGGGAGACAGACCCTCTGTAGATCACAATGAAAGAACTGAAAGCACAAAAGATTCCGATCATTATCCGAAGATACCTGCCTGATGGAAGCTACGAGGACTGGGGAATGGATGAGTTGATTATTACAGACTGACCCGTGCTTGATACTCGGATATTTTGCACACGTTTCCTCTATTTAAATGCTCGTCCTTTTTTGTTTTTTACTTCGCATTTTTGTAAAATAAACAATTGATTCTCAAAGTAAAAATGTTAAAAATAAAATGAACCCATACCTCAAGCAATCATCTTTGTTCTGCTTTGTTCCTATTTTCAGCTTCTTCTTAATGGGTTGTTCACCAGAGGCCCTGGAGTTCACACCAGCACTGCTGGCAGCTGTAAAATTGAGGAATCTCTCTCGCCCCCAGAACACGTGACGTCAGTGTGACCTGATCTCTGCTGCCGCTCCAGGCAGGACGACGCCAGCAATTTTTTAAAAATCTGCTCCTGGGTCAGCATGCTGACGTCTGGAGGAGGCGGTATTCCACATTGGGCTCCGGGCCGGCGCACTGCGGAGGGGGCACCTTGCGCGGAATGGCCGGCATTCTGAAAGCTGGTCATGGCTGCCGGCATTTTTAAAAGCCGGCCATGCCGTTGGGCACTTTCCGTTATCGGGAAGGCTGACGCATGGCCCGGCAATTGGGATCACCGTGATGCATGGCCCCTCGACCCTCCCTACACCCACTCACAAAGCGTGACCCTGGGTTTGAAAATGACTGATCTGCACGGTGGTGCAGTGGTTAGCACTGCTGCCTACGGCGTTGAGGACCCGGGTTCAATCTCGGGCCCGGGTCACTGTCCGTGTGGAGTTTGAACATTCTGCCCCTGTCTGCGTGGATCTCACCCCACAACCCAAAGATCTGCAGTTTAGGTGGCTTGGCCACGCTAAATTGCCCTAAATTGGAAAAAAATAATCGGGTACTCTAAATTTATATAAAAAAAGAAAATGACTTATCTACAGGGTAGTATACATGTTGTTTGTGTAAATGAAACTTTGTGTCTTATTTTACTCGGTGTGGACTCCTCGTGTCCTTATTAAAGATTTATTAGAATAAATACAAGTAGTTTAAAGGAAAAATTGCAGAGGAATGCTCGAAATTTTTTAATTAAAATTTGTAACCTTTTGTAAAAAGAAACAGCCTTAAATAAGCTTAGCAAAAACAGTAACTAAAGAAAATTAATTTTTTTTGTGAATTAGACTTATAAAATATTTCTGTGATTTTCCATACACAAATGGTCATCTGGGCCAGGTATTGAAAAGAAGTAGGGACTCCACAATCAATTTCAGCAAATTTCCCCCCACCGAGTAGACAGGAAGTTAAAATTGGAGCTTGGGGATAAACGCGCCTCTTGTGTTTCATTCCTCACACACTAGTGATAGCAAAACCTTGGGAACAGAGAGCTTTCTACACTGCTGGGTAATGAGCGACCTAAGGAACATTAGGAGGAGGAGGCAGAAATGACTTGAAACTGAGGTTCTTTTCTGTCATGCTGTATGCCACAGTAATTCTGATATATTCTGCTTGCAGAATAATTTCTATTCTTAAGAGACCCATCCTGTGTTTATCAAGACTGATACTTGTTCCTTCAGTGCCACTGATTCTCATTCTAACTACGGCTCTACATTATAACATAATCTTTATTATACAGTACTCTAAATAAGGATTGTTGCTTGTAGAACTTTATCCATCAAATCTACTGCAGAATCTGCATGTCTTTGTTAACAGTGAATATAGAACATAGAACATAGAACGATACAGCGCAGTACAGGCCCTTCGGCCCACGATGTTGCACCGAAACAAAAGCCATCTAACCTACACTATGCCATTATCATCCATATGTTTATCCAATATACTTTTAAATGCCCTCAATGTTGGCGAGTTCACTACTGTAGCAGGTAGGGCATTCCACGGCCTCACTACTCTTTGCGTAAAGAACCTACCTCTGACCTCTGTCCTATATCTATTACCCCTCAGTTTAAAGCTATGTCCCCTCGTGCCAGCCATTTCCATCCGCGGGAGAAGGCTCTCACTGTCCACCCTATCTAACCCCCTGATCATTTTGTAAATGATCCCATAGAATATTTATACCAAATTCTGGCTTTTGCTTTCAGATGATACAATTTTTTATCAAATATGGATACTCTGTAACTGAACCACAGTTTGTTTTAAATTTGTTAAAACAAACACCATGGGCGAGATTTTCCCACCTCATTGCATTGATCCCATTACGTCGGGTGCATAACTGGAGAGGCCAAAAATTGGATTGTGCGCCAGGCGCCAAGACGTGCATGATGCAGCAGACCTGCTATGCCCGATGTGATCCAGACCAGCACATTTAAATGAGTAATTAAGCTGATTTAAGCATACACAAACTGTTCAAGACTGCAGTCTTCCGGCTCCCGGGATTCACCGGCTCCACCGGCAAGGCTTCATGCCGGAGTGAATTAGTTGTGGTCTCCGGAAACAGAAACCGGATGTAATGGTCACGCCAGAGGGTTCGGAGGCCATTGGAGCCTCCAGGTGGTCAGGAATAGGGCAGGGCACTACCAAAGGGCGGACCTGAGGGGACCATGTCCATTGTGGGGTGATGTGTTGGGTGCTCTGGATCCGTGGAACACATACAGGCCACCAACACTTAAAATAGTGCAACACTATTTTATTAAGCTAGAAACTGTTGAACATACTTTCACTGTGGGTTAACACAATGTTAGATTAAACTAAAGACCTTTGCCTGTCCTAACCAGTCTATGCACTCAGCACATGGTGAAGATCTGTGCTGTAAGCTGTAAGCTCTGTCCTTCTGAGAGGCTGCATCCCGAATGAGCGGGAACTCTGATGTCCTCTGTCTTTATAGTGAGTGTGCTCTAAACTGGTGATTGGCTGCCGTGTTGTGTGTGTTGATTGGTCTTGCTGTGTGTCCATCAGTGTGTGTGTCTGCACCATGATATACTGGTGGATATTATGACATCCCCCCTTTTATAAAGAAATGTATGTGTGTGGCAATAAATAATGCGTGGTGAGAATGTCCCTAACTACGTGTGGGGTGCGAAGACATATTTACAGGACTACGTACATGAGAACTAAGCTATTTACATGGGAAGGTGCCTGGTGCAGAGAAGCAGTATGCAACAAGAGTAACGAGATCAACACTATATACAAACCAGGGAAACGATCAAACAAAGCAACAAAACAATTCAGAGAGTCCATAAATTCAAAAAGTTCATAAATCTAGTCTCTGAGGTGGGCGACGTGTTCTGCTTGACCGCCTCAATGGTGGGTCGAGAGCCGCCGGTTCAGGAGCGGGCTGGACTGCGTCAAAGTCAGGGGGAGGCAGAGTGACAGGGAGCTCTGCATAGTCCGTGGCAGGGTCAGCAGGAGGGCGAGGCGACAGTGGAGGATCACGTGGCGAGCTCGGAACAAGACGAAGGGCGCGTTGATTGCGGCGCAGAATAGAGCCATCCGGTAGACGAACCAGGAATGAGCGGGGGGCCACCTGTCGAAGGACAACAGCGGTTGCAGACCAGCCACCATCCGGAAGATGGACGTGGACATTGTCATCTGGAGCCAGAGCCGGGAGATCAGCTGCACGGGAGTCATGAGCCGCCTTGTGCTGTGCACGAGACAGCTGCATCCGGCGAAGGACCGGAACGTGGTCGAGGTCTGGGACATGGATGGACGGCGCCGTTGTCCTCAAGGTGCGACTCATGAGTAATTGGGCTGGCGACAGGCTAGTGGACAGTGGGGCGGAGCGATAGGCCAGCAAGGCAAGGTAGAAATCAGACCCAGCATCGGCAGCCTTGCATAGGAGCCATTTGACGATATGTACTCCTTTCTCTGCTTTGCCGTTGGATTGGGGGTACAGGGGACTGGACGTCACATGGGCAAAATTGTACCGCCTCGCAAAGTTGGACCATTCTTGGCTGGCGAAGCAGGGGCCATTGTCCGACATAACCGTGAGTGGGATGCCGTGTCGAGCAAAGGTTTCTTTACATGCACGAATTACTGCAGACGAGGTGAGGTCGTGCAACCGTATCACCTCCGGGTAACTCGAAAAGTAGTCCACCATCAGGACATAGTCTTTACCAGCGCGTGGAACAGGTCGATGCCCACCTTGGTCCATGGTGACATGACCAACTCATGGGGCTGCAGGGTCTCACGTGGTTGGGCCAGCTGGATGCACTGACAAGTGGGGCAGTTGAGCACTGTGTTGGCTATGTCCTCATTAATGCCGGGCCAGTACACTGCCTCTCGGGCCTATCGGCGGCATTTTCCACGCCAAGGTGGCCCTCGTGTAGTTGTTCCAGGACAAGCTGGCGCATGCTATGCGGGATGACAATGCGGTCCAGTTTTATAAGAACCCCGTCTACTACTGCCAGATCATCTCGGACATTATAGAATTGAGGACATTGGCCCTTGAGCCACCCGCCCGTTAGATGGCGCATGACACGCTGTAGCAAGGGGTCAGCCGCCGTCTTGCGGCGAATTTGGATGAGGCGTTCATCCGAGGCAGGTAGATTGGAGGCCGTGATTGCCACATGGGCGTCAACCTGGCAGACAAATCCTGCTGGGTCACATGGAGTGTTGACTGCCCTGGTGAGAGTGTCAGCAATGATGAGGTCCTTGCCTGGGGTGTATACCAGCTGGAAGTCGTATCGCCGGAGCTTGAGAATGAAAAATGAAAAATGAAAATCGCTTATTGTCACAAGTAGGCTTCAAATAAAGTTACTGTGAAAAGCCCCTAGTCGCCACATTCCGTTGCCTGTTCGGGGAGGCTGTTACAGGAAGAATACGCTGGAGGCGAGGCGTCATGTTGTTCAAGTCTTTCTGTATTATATTGACCAGCGGGCGATGGTCGGTCTCGACGGTGAATTGAGGAAGTCTGTAGATGTTCTAGTGAAACTTAACCACACCGGTCAGAAGGCCCAGGCACTCCTTTTCTATCTGCGCATAGCGCTGCTCCGTGGGGGTCATCGGACGTGACACATATGCAACGGGGGCCCATGATGAGGCCTCAGCACGTTGAAGGAGCACTGTCCCAATGCCGGATTGACTGGCATCGGTCGAAATTTTGGTCTCCTTTGCTGGATCAAAGAAAGCTAAGACCGGGGCCGTGGTCAATTTTGTCTTGAGTTCTCTCCATTCGCGCTCGTGGGCAGGGAGCCATTGGAAGTCTGTCGTCTTCCTGACCAGGTTCCTGAGAGCCATGGTGTGAGAGGCGAGTTTAGGGATGAATGTCCCTAAAAAATTTACCATGCCCAGAAATCGGAGGACCGCCTTCTTGTCCTCTGGTGTTTTCATAGCTGTGATGGCAGCTACCTTGTCCGCATCCGGCTGCACACCCAATTGGGAGATGTGGTCCCCGAGGGACTTGAGTTCCGTCTGACCAAAAGAGCATTTGGCCCTGTTGAGGGGAGGCCATGCTCATGTATACGTCTGAATACGCGCTGGAGGCGACTAACATGCTCCTGCGGGGTGGTGGACCAAATGATTATGTCATCGACATAGACGCGAACACCTTCAATACCTTCCAACACTTCTGATGCAGAGATGATCCCAAACGGCATCCTGTTGTCACAATATCTGCCAAAGGAGGTGTTAAATGTGCAGAGTTTCCTGCTGGATTTATCGAGCTGGATTTGCCAGAATCCTTTTGAGGCGTCGAGTTTGGTAAAGAGCTTGGCGCGAGCCATCTCACATGTGAGTTCTTCGCGCTTGGGAATTGGATAGTGCTCTCTCATAATATTGCGATTTAGATCCTTGGGATCAGTTCGCCAGAAGGCTTTTTTACACATACCATGGAACTGACCCAGTCGGTCGGTTCCGTGACTTTGGAAATCACTCCTTGGTTCTGGAGGTCCTGCAGCTGCTGCTTGAAGCGGTCCTTAAGGGGTGCTGGGAATCTTCGAGGTGTGTGCACCACAGGCATGACATTCGGCTTTAATAAAATCTTGTAGGTGTACGGGAGCGTGCCCATGCCCTCGAAGACGTCGTGGTACTGGTTGATAATGGCGTCGAGCAGCGCCCTGAAGTCAGTGTCCTGAAAGGCAGACGCGTCAGCAGGAGAGAGAGTGAACTCTCTGAACTAGGTTCAACAGCTTGCATGCCTGCGTGCCAAGCAGGGAGGCTTTCGAGGAGCCCATGATTTCAAAGGGAAGGATGGCTTTGCGTGACCTGTGCGTCACTTCAATTTGGCATGAGCCGCTGGCAGCAATGGCATTGCCATTATAATCTAATAGCTGGCAGGCTGATGGCAGGATGGCTGGTTTGACATGAAGGCTTTGGAGGTCAGACTGCGCAATGAGATTGGCGGAGGCACCGGTGTCCAGGCGGAATCGTATTTGGGACCGGTTGACCGTAAGGGTGGCACACCACTCATCGTCCGGATCGATATTGTATACCGATAGAGGCTGGATTCTTTGCTTCAGGGACACCCTGTTTTTTGTAATAATACCGACTCGAAAAGGCGCCTTCGGGTCCTCGGTCTCAATATCGGGTAGCAGGTCCAAATCGGGCTCGGTGACCGTGGGTTGAATGGCCCGGACATTCCTGCGGGGCTGGCTGGAGTGACGAGAGTTGGCAGGCTGAGCTGATCTGCATAAAGCACCATAGTGGCCAAGTTTGCCACATCGCAGGCATCGTCGGGATTTGGCAGGACATTGCCGCTTTAAGTGGGCGGAGCCACAGTTGCTGCAGGTTGTAGTGTCAGTACATTCGCTGCACCACCGCGCATGCGCGGTGCGGTCGTACGTGGTGCGCGCCTGCGCAGTACGTTCATCGACGTCGCCGTCCCCTCGTTCGGTGCGCACAAGCGCGGGAGTCTGTGAAAAGCGTGCAAAATGGCCGCCCTCATCCAGGCTGAGGCCCTGGAGTTGCTCGATTGCTTGGACCCGTTCTGCCTCGTGGGGACCTTGCCGTGCCGTTTCAGCCGCTTGGATGTGGGAATACCGACTAGTGGTGTGTTCATGTAGCACGCAGGTCTCGATGGCAGTCGCTAGGGTGAGCTGCTTTACCTTGAGGAGCTGCTAGCGTAGGGGGTCCGACTGAACACGAAAAACGAACTGGTCGCATATCATGGAGTCGGAGGTGGGCCCGTAATTACAGGACTGCGCAAGGATGCGGAGGTGGGTGAGAAAGGACTGGAAAGGTTCATCCTTACCCTACAAACGCTGTTGGAATACACTGTGCTCGAAACTTTCATTCACCTCGATGTCGCAGTGACTGTCAAACTTAAGGAGGACCGTCTTGAATTTTGACTTATCTTCACCATCAGCAAAGGTGAGAGAATTGAAAATGTGGATGGCATGTTCCCCGGCCGTGGATAGGCAGAGACCGATCTTCCTGGTGTCTGAGGCAGCTTCCCGGTCTGTGGCTTCAAGGTAGAGCTGGAAGTGTTGTTTGAATATTTTCCAGTTGGTCCCGAGGTTACCGGTGATGCGGAGCGGCGGCGGCGGGCGGACGCTGTCCATTTTGCAGGATGACTGTATGCTGGTGGAAGGCAGATCACTTATAGGTAGGCCTAAGAAGTTCTAACATCCCTCAACTCCTGGTATCATGATGTGTTGGGTGCTCTGGATCCATGGAACACATACAGGCCACCAACACTTAAAATAGTGCAACACTATTTTATTAAGTTAGAAACTGTTGAACATACTTTCACTGTGGGTTAACACAATGTTAGATTAAACTAAAGACCTATGCCTGTCCTAACCAGTCTATGTACTCAGCACATGGTGAAGATCTGTGCTGTAAGCTGTAAGCTCTGTCCTTCTGAGAGGCTGCATCCCGAATGAGCGGGAACTCTGATGCCCTCTGTCTTTATAGTGAGTGTGCTCTAACTGGTGATTGGCTGCGGTGTTGCGTGTGTTGATTGGTGGGCATGAAGGGAGGTTATGGTGGTGGGTGGGGGTGGGGGGTGAAGGGGTGGACTTGAAAGGGGGCACTGAAAGAGGGGGCCTTAAAGGTGGGGGCTGGCGGTTGCCCATCCAGAGCCGAGGGTTGGGGTGTTGCCCATTTCTCCAGAGGGCCACGATGTCTGTACGTGGGGGTTGTAGGGGATCCTCAACCTAACTTTGAGATCTGGACATCCTTCAAAAAATGGTGACTGTGGGCGGGATTCCCTGATGGCGAGTCAGAGTGTCCGCACCATCGTGAACGCCGTCGCGTTTCACGACGGCGTTAACGGACCGCCGGCAGCACCGATTCAGGCCCCAAAAAGGGGCCAGCAGCGGGGCTTCGAGAAATGTGGTGGGCGTGGCGCCAGAGCGGCGCCATCATCGCGCGACGCCCGGATGACGTGGCGCCGCGTCATTTTATGTGCGCGATCCGCACAGGCCCCGACACCGAGAGATGGCTGCGCCCCGCCGTGACGCTCCCAGGTTCCGGGACAATGGCCTGCAGACACTGCTGGACGCAGTGGAAGAGCGGAGAGCAATCCTGTGCCCAAGAGGTTGGCCACCGGCACCCGGCCAGCACAGTCAGGCGCAGCTGGCGTGATGTGGGCATCGCCGTCAGCGCTGTGGGGCACACCCCACGCTCAGGAGAGCAGTGCCGCAAGAAGCTCAACAACCTCACGAGGGCAGTCAGGGTAAGTACCCTGAGAGTTCCCCCGGGCCACACACACACACCCTCCCCGCACGCCCCCCGCCCCCCCCCCCCCCCCCCACCACGTGCCGCACGCCCCCTCCCCCCCGGCCACGCAGGTGGAGGGGGGCACCACGTACCAGATTACCCACATAGGCACCACATCCCTTTTGCGAGCTGCCATGGCGTGGTGCACAGCCCCCCCCCCTCCCCTCAGTCATAATGTTGGCACAACCATAGTGAGCCTGCAAAAACCTGAGGGGGATCACTTGTTCTGCACCCCCTCACCGTCCATGAGCAGAGGGCTCTAAACCTCGCTGGGGGAGCCGCCCGGGAGGTAGCGCCATGCCAGACCGGAGGCACAGTACCAAGTGAGACTCCCCTGCCTGGCTACACTCCCACAACCCCTCACCTCCCCACTCTCCCCCCCACACACTGCACCCCCTCACACTGCCCCCTCCACCCCCTAACCCCCCTCACACTGCCCCCTCACACTTCCCCCTCCACCCCCTAACCCCCCCTCACATTGCCCCCTCACACTGCCCCCTCCACCCCCTAACCCCCCCACACACAGCCCCCTCACACAGCCCCCTCCACCCCCTAACCCCCCTCACACTCCACCCCCTCACACTGCCCCCGCCACCCCCTAACCCCCCCTCACATTGCCCCCTCACACTGCCCCCTCCAATCCCTAAACCCCCCTCGCACTCAATCCCCTCGCACTGCCCACTCCACCCCCTAACACCCCTCACATTTCCCCCTCCAACCCCTAACCCCCTCACACTCCACCCCCTCACACTGTCCCCTCCACCCCCTAACGCCCCCTCACTCTCCACCCCTTCACACTGTCCCCTCCCCCCCTCACACTGCCCCCTCACACTGCCCCCTCCAACCCTCCCCCTCACTCTTCACCCCCTCACACTGCCCACTCCACCCCCTAACCCCCCTCACCCTCCACCCCCTCACACTGCCCCCTCCACCCCCTAACCCCCCTCACACTACACCCCCTCACACTGCCCCCTCCACCCACTAACTCCCCTCTCACTCCATTCCCTCACACTGCCCCCTCCACCCCCTAACTCCCTCACACTCCACGCCCTCACACTGCCCCCTCCACCCTCTAACACCCCTCACTCTGCACCCCCTCACACTGCCCACTCCACCCCCTCACACCACCCCCTCACACTGCCCCCTCCACCCCTCCCCTCACACTCCACCCCCTCACACTGTCCCCTCCACCGCCAAACCCCCCTCACACTCCACCCCCCTCACACTGCCCCGTCCAACCCCTAACCCCACTCACACTGCCCCCTCCACCCCTCCCCCTCACACTCCACCCCCTCACACTGCCCCCTCACATTGCCCCCTCCACCCACTAACCCCCCTCACACTCCACCCCCTCACACTGCCCCCTCCACCCCTCCCCCTCACACTCCACCCCCTCACACTGCCCCCTCCACCCCCTAACCCCCCTCACATTCCTCCCCCTCACACTGCCCCCTCCACCCCCTAACGCCCCCTCATACTCCACCCCCTCACACTGCCCCCTCCACCCCCTAACGCCCCCTCACACTCCACCCCCTCACACTGCCCCCTCCACCCCCTAACCCCCCTTCACACTCCACCCCCTCACACTGCCCCTCCACCCCCTAACCCCCCTCACACTGCCCCCTCACAGTGCCCCCTCCACTCCCTAACCCCCCTCACACTGCACCCCCTCAGGCTGCCCCCTCCACCCCCTAACCCCCCTCACACTGCCCCCTCACACTGCCCCCTCCACCCCCTAACCCCCCTCACACTGCCCCCTCACACTGCACCCTCCACCCCCTAACCCCCTCCTCACACTCCACCCCCTCACACTGCCCCCTCCAGCCCCTAAGACCCTCCTCACACTCCACCCCCTCACACTGCACCCTCCACCCCCTAAGCCCCTCCTCATACTCCACTCCCTCACACTGCACCCTCCACCACCTAATCCCCCCCTCACATTGCCCCCTCCACCCCCTAACCCCCCACACTGCCCCCTCCACCCCCTAACCCCCCCTCACACTGCACCCCCTCGCACTGCCCCTTCCATCCCCTAACCCCCCTCACACTCCACCCCCTCACACTGCATCTTCCACCCCCTAACCCCCCCTCACACACCACCCCTGAAAACTGCCCCCTCCACCCCTAACCCCCCTCACACTGCACCCCCTCACACTGCCCCCTCCACCCCCTAACCCCCCCTCACACTGCACCCCCTCGCACTGCACCTTCCACCCCCTAACCCCCCTCACACTCCACCCCCTCGCACTGCCCCCTCCACCCCTAACCCCCCCTCACACTCCACCCCTGAACACTGCCCCCTCCACCCCCTATACCCACCCCCCTCAAACTCCACCCCCTCACACCCGACTCTGCATGCCTAACGATACATGCTTTATTGTGTATTCCAGGGCCAGCTGCCGATCGTCCCGGCACGTTGCAGACACGCCACCGCCATCCAGGTCCACGTCCATCCGCCCACAGGGATGCACGCCAGGGAGGGGAAGGAAGACGGACAGGACGGCCCTCTTCCGAAATCCGGGCCACAGGAGACGGACGCACAGAGGACCGACACAAACAACACTGACGAACGCAGGACGGACAGTCAGGACACTGACGGCCATGAGACGGACGGAGAGCCAGGACAGTGATGGACAGAGGACGGGGACTCTGGACAGTGATGGACGGAGGACGGGGACTCTTGTCAGTGATGGACGGAGGACGGGGACTCTTGTCAGTGACGCACAGAGGACGGCCAAACAGATGATGGACAGACCGGACACGGCACCTCACATGGGCTGGGGACAACGTCCATCGGTCCAAGGCTCGACCCAGGAGACCCCAGACCTGGGGTCCGATGAGGACATGGACCTTGCGTCACTGCTGTCACCCACTCCCTCCACCATCGCAGATACCCTCACCTCGGTTGGGCACATTAGTGATGAGGTTTCTGGGACACTGACTGGTGCGCACCACACAGCCGAACCGGTACAGCAGGTGGAGGTAGGAGCAGCCGAGGGGCTGGATGATCAGAGGGCAGCCCAGTCACAGCACCCAGCTGCCACCCAGACGGTTCCCGGGTTCCTGGACTTACCAGACCCACCCACAGACCCGATGCGTTTGGAAACCCAGGGAGTGGACAACGGGATGACAGCCGCCTTCCAGCAGCTGCAGACGCAGGTGGAGGAGTCCATCCGCGTCCAGGAGCTAGGAGTGGTGCCGGTCATGGCTGCCACCCAGGCCGACACCGCACGGGTGGCGTCCGCGGTGGAGGCAATGGGGGCAACGGTTTCGGCCATGGGTCAGGTTCTGCAAGGTGTGGGGCTTCATGTGCATGTGTCATCCGTGGTCCAGGACAGGGCTGCCCTCTCACAGACAGCCATGTCCCAGAGCCAGCTGGACATTGCCGCCGCGCTCCGGGGTCTGGCCGAGTCTCAGCAGGCCATGGCCCAGTCTCAGCAGGCCATGGCCCAGTCTCAGCAGGCCATGGCCCAGTCTCAGCAGGCCATGGCCCAGTCTCAGCAGGCCATGGCCCAGTCTCAGCAGGCCATGGCTCAGTCTCAGCAGGCCATGGCCCAGTCTCAGCAGGCCATGGCCCAGTCTCAGCAGGCCATGGCCCAGTCTCAGCAGGCCATGGCCCAGTCTCAGCAGGCCATGACTCAGTCTCACCAGGCCATGGCCCAATCTCAGCAGGCCATGGCCCAGTCTCAGCAAGCCATGGCCCAGTCTCAGCAAGCCATGGCCCAGTCTCAGCAGGCCATGGCCCAGTCTCAGCAGGCCATGGTCCAGTCTCAGCAGGCCATCGCTGAGAGCATTGGCAGCATTGCACAACTGCTGGATGGCGTCGCACAAGCCCAGAGGGAGGTTGCACAGCCCCTGACAGGGATGGCGCACTCCTTGAGCTCCATCACTGCAAACGTTCAGACCCTGGTCGGTGCCACAGCGGGCCTCCAGGACTGGCAGCGCCAGGTGTCGGTGGTGCCACGGCGCTTGTCTCCGCTGGCACCACCGTCCCATAATGAGGCCCAGGGGCCACCGGGCTCCTCGAGGGAGGAGGAGGTTCTTGGGCCCGTCCTGGTGACTCATGCAATGGAGGTCCCGGAACACTCAGACTCCCCCTGTTCCGTCCCTGGTGTATCTGGTGAGCAGCGGGCAGAACATGGTGGCACCACGCCATCCAGCAAGCCCGCCGAGCAGCCTGGCCCACCCAAGCCTGGCCGTCCCAGGAAATGCGCGCCGACAGGGAGCCAAGTCGCAGGGCAGGAGCCTCAGCAGTCCGCCTCCACTCCTGCTGTACCGTCTGGGGAAACACCAAGGCGTAGTGGTAGGGCCCGTAAGGCAAAGACGTTCGACACGTAGTAAGTTGGCACGGGTGCAGGGCAAGGGCACTTGTATGTGAATGTCACGATTAAAGTCACAGTTACACCAAACCTAGATGCCTCTGCGCTATGTCCGGTGCCTGAGGGGTCGTGAAGGGGACCGAGTGGCGCTGGGGTCCAAGTTCGGTCCAACGGTGAGGCCGGGTGTGTGTTCCCCCCCGCAACCTCCCGTCGTCCTCGGAACACCGACGCCAGCTACCCCATATGGCCTTATGATGGAGTGTCCGTGATGCATACAGGGACCACCCAGGTAGAGGGTGTAGCTGTGTCCATGAGTCAGACATTGTCTAACGATCCGGAGCTCACAGCTCATCGCAGAGCGGGTTGTCATCATTCAACATGGCACTGATCACGCCCGCTTACACAAGCAACTGTGTGAGACCATCCCGTTGTGCCGCAGGTGTAAGGTGCTGTGAAAGTGGTGGTGTGGGAGCTAGGGTTGTCGGATGGTGCGGGAGGTGGGGGTGCTGGGTGGTGTGTTTGGACGGAAAGGTGGTGCAAGTGCCTTGCACAGCGATGCCCTCCCCCTAGTTGGTGAAACGTGCGCCGATTAACGCCTCGCGAGCTCGCTCGCCAAGCCGGTGGAGTCGTGCAGCATCCCGGCCATATCCAGCCCCCATGTCACGTCTGTGCCTGACCGGCCCCTCCCCATCCTCCTCCTCCTCCTCGTGCAGATGCGTCACCCTCATCGGGCTCCCCCTGTGCCTCTTCCTCCAGGACATCGCCCCTCTGCTGGGCTATGTTGTGCAGGACGCAGCAGACAACTAACCCTTTTTGAATGGTACTGGAGGGCCCCTCCAGAGCGATCCAGGCACCTGAAGCGCATCTTCAAGAGGCCAAAGCACCTCTCCACAACACCCTTGGTTGCTGCATGGGCCTCATTGTAGCGGATCTCCGCATTGGTCTGTGGCCTCCGTATAGGCGTCATCAGCCACGACCGCAACCCCTGTCGCCCAGCAACCAGCCCCTCAGCTGGGGGTAGAACATGGCGGGGATGAAGGATTGCGCCAGTATAAAGGCATCATGCACACTGCCGGGGTACTGGGCGCACACGTGCATGATCTTCATACAGTGGTCGCAGACCACCTGAATGTTCATGGAGTAGGTATCCTTTCTGTTCATGAACACGTCCTTGTTCTCCGATGGTGGACGCAATGCGATGTGCACCCCATCAATCACCCCCTGGACCATTGGTATCCTGGCCACAGAGGCGGATCCCGCTGCCCGGGCATCCTGGTGTGCGCGGTCCTCTGGAAACTGGATGTACCGGTCGGCGATGTCATACAAGACGTCGGTGACTGCTCGGATGCACCGGTGCACCAATGCCTGGGAGATACCGGACAGGTCCCCGCTCGGCACCTGGAACGGCAGGTCCTCGAAGGACATGTGATGACGGTACATTCGAGACCTCATGGGGCGCCTCCGGCGCCCTGGCACCACTACCTGCTCCTCCTCCTCCTGGGCCCCATCAAGATACAACATGTTTAACGATGGCGCATTGACACCTCGACAACCAGGTGCCATGGGATACATGTGTGCCCCGGTTGGCTGGTGTCGCTACAGACACGCAGGCACCCTGACCCCTGCCCACAGTATCCCCCCACCGCCCAGTTTTGCCCATCCCTCCTCATTGTGCCACCGTGGGCTGGCCATGCCCTCACGAGGGCTGGCATGTGTGTCGCCTTGACCCTTCCGAGAGATGGTCTCCGTCAGCTGGGTGTTGCGGCACCTGTGTGGGGGGGGGGGGCTGGGCGCACCCAAGGTCAAGGCGTGTGGCCGCGCGGGATGGCAGCGCCAGTGGCCTTTGCCTATCGGCATGACCTCAACTTGCAGGCATAGTTTCGCCACCATCCTGCATGGCAGGCCGGCTGGCATGTCGTTCCTGCGGACCCCCCCCCCCCCCAGAACATGGAGGCGCCCTGCCCCGACCCCCCCCACAAAACATGGACCCTCCCCCCTCGTCCTCCCCCCTCCTCATCCCCTCCTCCTTCCCCCTCCTCCTCCCCCTCCTCATCCCCCTCCTCCTCCCCCCTACCCCCCACCCCCTCCTCCTACCCCCCTCCTCCTCTACTCCTTGCCCCTCCTCCTTCCACCCTCCTTCCCCCTCCTCCTTCCCCCCTCATCCTTCCCCCCCTCCTCCTACCCGCCTCCTCCCCTCCTCCCCCCACCCCAGCAGCACCGGCCGTGGACGGCACTACATGCTGCCTCCGAAAAAGTCGGCCACTCACCTCCTCACTCCGCATCCAAATGTATTTTGCAGGTGTGAACCGCAAAGGCATGACCTGGGGTGACCTGGGGTCACGCCGTCGGGACTTTGGTCCACCCGGGCCACTGAATAGCTGGGGGGCCCAGAGAATCGCAAGACTTAGCACCTCGGGCGATTCTCCAGGAGGCGCGGCGCCGACCTCGATGACGCCGTTCTCGCGACCGGCGTCGCACGGAAAATCTGACGTGAACGGCCATTCTCCCAAACAGCGCGGCATGGGAGAGTCCCACCCCAGATCTCTGAGGAGGCAGTCACACCGGTGTCTAGTTCCCCACTTCAGAAAAAAATTCAAAGGGCACAAAATGGCCATGTTGTACCTGAAAGGCAGTGCACCGCAGCATAACGTGGCCGATAGAAGCTGGGAGACCCTGCTCCCGGGATCTACCAGATTTGCAATGCCTCACAAAATCTAACGCGATCACTCGAAACATTGCAAAGTGAGTCCCACCCAGAGTGGGCAGGATGGCTTTTTGGCAAATCTGCATATTAGAGCGAGATATCTGGTCTGACTTTAATCTGCCTTTCCCGAGGCAGGCTAGATGTTGGTATCTATCCCCTTTGCCTCTGAGACCTCGGGCATGCGCTGTTCAGTACTGGTCTCCACAAACGGGGACCAGACAGAACTGCACTGAAGGGAGTCTCCTAGGGGATTGGAGGCCCCCAGGTACTTGCCCTCTGGGCAGCATACCAGCCTGGCACTGTCAAGGTGCCAAAGTGGCACTGCCAGTTGGCAGGGACACTTCCAGGGTACCAGGTACCAGTTTGGCACTGCCAAAGTGCCATGCTGGCATATTTCACACTCTTGTGATCTGGCTGGGCATGCCCTGAGCACTGGTTGGGGGTGAGGGTGGGGGTGGTCTTTGGTGATCGGGAGCAGGCAGCTCCCACCTTCCGGCAGAGCTTGCTCTCACTAATTAGGTGCTGAGCTCACCCCCACCCAAATTAGGATATCTTCATTTGAAGTGCAGGTTGGGACCCAGAAATTATTTGGCATTAGATTCCCAACCTTGGATGAAAAGTCAAGACCATCTATACCAGAACAATTTAGCCTGGAGTGTGGCTAATTCAGGAGCAAAAATCTTCAGCACTATGGTTGTCAGGACCCAGACCCTTTGCATGAACCACTGGCTTCAACCATTTCTTGATACCACATGGAGTGAATTGAATTGGCTGAAACCTGGCATCTGTGATGCTTGGGACCTCAGTCGGAGACCAAGATGGATTATCCATCATAGTCCAGGGATGCCATTATCATTCCTCTCAAGAGTTTCAATTTAATTGCCCTTATAATCTTGAAACATTGTAAGGATTATAGTGCGGTACTTGGGGAGAAAAAAACAAATTGAGATGTTACTACCCAAGAGACTCAAACAGGAACTAATAGAATTTAACTCTTTGTAATTGAGTATTACGAAGTGAAATTTAAAAATATTGACATATTACATTTCTTGACATGCCAAAGACAAGATAGCCCATTAAAATCATTGGAAATTTGCGGTGCTCAATAAATCAAGCCACAACTGTAAAAATTACTTTTATTGCAATGGATTGATGTAGTTCAAGCTGAGAACAATTTGTGCAGATTGATTTGAATGAAAATGCACAGTGCTGCAGTTGCACTGCTGAGATTGATGACTTGAGCATGAGGGATTGTGGATTTAAAGTCACGTCCCACATCACATTGGTATTCCAATGTACTATCCAATATTCCGAACAGTTGTTTCGCCTTACAAAACTTCACAGACTTGGTAATCTATACTCAGTGGTTTCAATAGGAAGTTCTTCCATTTCTTTCTCACTCTTCAAGGTGAGGGATGCGAATGCTAAGGGAACAAAACTCTTCTCAAGACACGCAACAGCTGTGAAGCTCTTGTAAATCAAGTGTAACACTGCAAGATGAAGAATAAAGTTCATTCTACTCTTTCAACAAAATTCCTCAGCTCCAGCCAAGGAGAACCCCTACTGCATCAGTAAAACATTATTTCTATTGGGGCAGTACAGTAGCACAGTGGTTAGCACAGTTGCGTCACAGCTCTAAGGTCCCAGGTTTAATTCCCGGCTTGAGTCACTGTCTGTATGGAGTCTGCACGGTCTTCCTGTGTCTGCGTGGGTTTCCTCCGGGCACTCCGGTTTCCTCCCACAGTCCAAAGATGTGCAGGCCTCGCAGTATCCTGTAAGTTTCAATAAGATTCCCCCTTAACCTTCTAAACTCCAATGAGTACAGACCCAGAGTCTTCAACCATTCCTCATACGACAAGTTCTTCTTTCCAGGGATCATTCTTGTGAACCTCCTCTGGACCCTTTCCAAGGCCAGCACATCCTTCCTTCGACACGGGGCCCAAAAACTGCTCACAATATTCCAAATGTGGTCTGACCAGAGCCTTATACAGCCTCAGAAGTATATCTCTGGTCTTGTATTCTAGCCCCCTCAACATGAATGCTAACATTGAATTTGCCTTCCTAACTGCCGACTGAACCTGCACGTTAACCTTAAGAGAATCGTGAACAAGGACTCCCAAGTCCCTTTGTGCTTCCGATTTCTGAATCATTTCCCCACTCGTTAAGCAGAATAATGCAGCACTTTATTTACAGTTCATGGATTTGTCACCTTCAAACAGGATCTTTCGTCTTATATGTCTAAGTTGATAGTTTTTGTTACAATAACAAAAATGGGAACTGAATATATTAATCTACGATCATTTTGTTTAATTTTGTGACTATTAAATATGCTATTTTGACATGTCACTTTCCCATCTTTTTTGTTGGCACAAGCAGATTGGGGGGTGAAGTATTTTCAAGCTTTGCAATGTTTCAACAGGGAAATATGGGGCAGAGCTTTGTGGCTAATCACACCGGCGGGATCTCCCAATCAGCGCACCCCCACCACAGGTTTCACAACAGTGAGGGTTGCATTTAACAGAAAGCTCCATTAACAAAGATGGGACCAGAAGATCCTGCCAGCAGCCAATGGCGGGCCGACTACTAGTTTCCCAGTGGCTTGAGCGGTCAATCCTGCTATGGGCCGGGACTCTTCAACCGTTCACGCCAGCCAGATCTTTCGGTCTTGCTGACAACGCACCCTCACCACAGGTTTACACGGTGGCGAGGAGTGCATTCAATAAGAAGCCCATTTGACAACAGCTGGAGCGGAAGATCCCACTTCCGGCCAATGGGAGGCTGTCTCTGTCATTGTGGGTTGCATGGCAAATCCCCTCATGGTGTATTAAAACTGTATCTACATATTCTCATTGATTTGCAACTGTTGTTGCCACATTTGGATTTCCTGTGAAGCATGTTCAAAGATTACACACGATGACCTCATTTCTTTGTCACCATTCAACCCAACCCAGAGAAAATTCAGATTGTCCTGCTCTATTTTATATTTAGTTTTCAAAGAATTGAAAAATATTGCTCTAATTTTTAAATTCCGTCATAAGTCATCTTTTGGTTTGAATATAAGGGAAAAACACTATGGTCATTCTAACTCAGTGCAAAACGGGTGTTAATGTATTGGCAATCTATTTTACAGCTCACCTGATTTTTAGTTTCCCTCACTTAATGAAAGTAAACATTGGGAGAGATGTCAATAGGGCAGGCAATTGACTATCAGCTAAATTTTACTATTGCATAAAGTCAATTATCCCTCATGTATTTCAAATTAATTTGTCTTCTAGCAGAATGCAGAGGCCATTAAGGCAAAGAAAATGCCTGTTTCGTTTATTAGGAGCAACTTATATTTTGAAATTTAAATGTAAAGATAGATTGCTTGCAGTTTAGAGTTTATCGCCCAGCAGTGTGACCTAATTACAAATGAGTTTGCAAATGAGTAACCAGAGGCACCTGATGGCCCTTTTAAATGGAAAATCTTTCATATGAAATATTTGTTCACTATGTTCTCAAAAAGCAAATTAATGTTAGGATTGAAGGAGTATGTTATATATTTAAATTAAGCTTTTCAAAACTTTCATTTCCTTGAAAGTAACATCAGGTTTAATAAGACATATAACCCTATTCAGTGAGCATAAATGATGAAAATCAAAGCTGGTCGGGGGGAGTCTGGTTGACTAATTTTCAGATCAGGAGCTGATGCCATCATTGGGCCTGACTGAAAATATTACCTTGAGGTTTGGATAAGGAGCAGTAGCCGCTTCCTAGGAAAAGCAAACATTTTGGGAACTGGTTCAAGGCCCAAAGGAGGCCCACGTAAGTTTAAATTTATATTTTTAAAGGTTTCCTTTTGGGTAAAACAAAGCTGGGTTGTTCCTCTGGACTCCACTAGAAATCCTTGCACATCCACTGTTCCAACTTTCCCCCACCTCCTCTTCAAATCACCGCTCCAACCGCATCCAAAACTAAAGAGCTGGTCATTGACTTCAGGAAGCAAAGTACTGTACACACCCCTGTCAGCACCAACAGGACCAAGGTGGAGATGGTTAGCAGTTTCAAATTCCTAGGGGTACACATCACCAAAAGTCTGTCCTGGTCCACCCACGTCGACGCTACCACCAAGAAAGCACAACAGCGCCTATACTTCCTCAGGAAACTAAAGAAATTCAGCATGTCCACATTCACTCTTACCAACTTTTACAGATGCATCATAGAAAGCATCCTATCTGACTGCTCAGCCCAGGACCTCAAGAAACTTCAGAGAGTCATGAACACAGCCCAGTCCATCACATGATCCTGCCTACCATCCATTGACTCCATCTACACCTCCCGCTGCCTGGGGAAAGCGGGCAGCATAATCAAAGATCCCTCCCACCCGGCTTACTCACTCTTCCAACTTCTTCCATCAAGCAAGAGATACAGAAGTCTGAGAACACGTACAAACAGACTCAAAAACAGCTTCTTCCTCGCTGTTACCAGACTCCTAAATGACCCTCTTATGGACTGGCCTCATTAACACGACACCCCTGTATGCTTCATCTGACGCCGGTGCTTACGTAGTTACATTATGTACCTTGTGTTGCCCTATTATGTATTTTCTTTTATGTATTTTCTTTTATTTCCTTTTCTTTTCATGTACTTAATGATCTGTTGAGCTGCCTGCAGAAAAGTACTTTTCACTGTACCTCGGTACACGTGACAATAAACAAATCCAATCCAATCCAACCAACCCCAAATGGGATTGAATGAGACTCAGAGCTATGGAAGTCAGACCCAAGAACTAAAACTTCTGTGGGTTTGAACTCCAGTCTGTGACTTTGCCTTTTGCCCTGGCATAACTGTGCACTGATTGCCACCTCACTAAAATTTTAAACTGCCTGGTTCTAGACAAGACATTATAAAATTTATATATTTTTCCAGACTACTGATTGTTAATGACAATGTCTATCTCCATTTGGTCAGTCTAACAGCTCTCCTCAGAATCAGCAAGTTTATTCCGAGAGTAGCTTAGCAATATAGTCGGAAGGCTCCCACTTCAGTGCCTGTTCTTTGCTGATTTAGTTGATCTCAGTAAGAACAGTAATGGAAGCATTGCAGTCACCCTCACTAACCTGGGTTAGGCTTGATCTTTATTCATGTCATTCATTAACAAACTGTTATGATGATGGAGAAAAAAAACATTAGAATTATACACAGAAATATTGGACTTTAAAAAGACCTGAGTTTTATATTTTAACAATGGACCCAAACCCCAGCCACTGACTTGAACGGCTGCAGGGGAGTTATTTAAGGAACAATGGAACCCATCCCTGTGGTTCCAGACAAGGTAATTCGAAAAGAATCCAAAGACTGATTACCATACCATAAAGACAAATAAATATAATGGCTATCTCAGCCAAAACCAAGGGTATAATTACCTAGACCGACTAGTGGACTCCAGTTTGAATATATAAATGCAGCAGTTAAGAGCTAGCTGAGATAATTGGTCTGTGCGTCTGTGTGCTGTGAGAAAAGCAGTTGGAGGCCTGCCACACTGAAGGTGATACAGCAACCGAGGCAGGACCCCTGCAAAAATAGCCAGTTTTTGCAGGAACACTGCCTTTCTGAATAAAGGTCGAACAGCCAGCAGACATCTCACAGCTGGAAAATAATTGAAATCTCTCTTACCGAATTTTCCAATCAAGGGGCAATTTAGTGTGGCCAATCCACCTAACCTGCGCATCTTTGGGTTGTGGGGGCGAAACCCAGAAAGACATGGGGAGAATGTGCAAACTCCACACAGACAGTGACCCAGGGCCAGGAGTCGAACCCGGGTCCTCAGCGCCACAGTCCCAGTGCTAACCACTGCGCCACATGCCACCCCCTGAACTGAATAATCAACTATTCGCTAGCAGGTGTCAGCTGCTTGAATCAACCTGTATCAGCTGCAATGCTCATTATCTACTCCTCACAAAGCAAGGACTGTTCTGTATAACATTTGATTTATATTTACTTCTAACCTATATGAAAGATGCATGTCTTTTACTGTTAGTCGATCTGGGGCAGCGGGATGGCACAGTGGTTAGCGCTGCTGCCTCTCAGCACCAGGGACGTTGGATTGATTCCGACCATGGGTGACTGTGTGGAGTTTGCACTTTCTCCATCTGTCTGCGTGGGTTTCCTCCGGGTGCTCCGGTTTCCTCCCACTGTCCAAAGATGTGCAAGTTAGGTAGATTGTCCATGCTAAATTGCCACTTAGTGTCCAAAAAGGTAAGGTAGGTTTTCTGGGCTACAGGGATAGGGTGGAGACATGGCTTAAGCTTAAGTAGGCTGCTCTTTCCAAGGGCTGGTGTAGACTCGATGCTTCCTTCTGCGCTGTAGGAATTCTATGATCTTAATTCAAGAAAGCCCGGTTGAATTGTTTCAGTCTGCGTAAAGATGCCCTTTCATGAACTTCATTCATGAACAGAAAAGGTATTTATTTATTTATTTTGAAATGTTTTATTTAAAACAAATTTGTAAAATTTCCAGAGAGAAGGCCCTATGCAAAGAGCCTTAACATAGTGAAAACAAACAGTGGGAAAGAATAAATATGTTAATAAAGCACTTCCCCTGTCAGCTCTGTTTGCCCTGCCCCACGTGTTCAACTAAACCAACGTGGCTCTAACACCCCCCCCCCCCCCCCGGGTGCTGCTGCTGTTGGTTTTCTGCGCTGTTCCCTGAGAGTCTGTATCATGTGTATCAGGAGGAGCAGGTAAAGAAGTCACAATTTTAAGAGATACAGGGGCTAGTCAATCTTTAATGTTAAAAGATGAGGAATTATGTAGTTTGGGAAGAATGCTGGCAGAAAAGGTGGTGATATGTGGAATTCAGGGTGAGAGGAGTAGCGTTCCATTATATAAGGTAAGGTTGGAAAGTCCAGTGAAGCATGGTGAAATGGTAGTAGGAGTAATAGATAAACTATCTTGTCCAGGAATACAGTTTATCTTAGGTAATGATATAGCTGGATTGCAGGTGGGAGTGATGCCTACTGTGGTTGATAAGCCAGTGGAAAATCAGTCAACTGAAGCGTTGAAGGACGAATATCCTGGGATTTTTCCGGATTGTGTAGTACCAAGGTCGCAAAGTCACAGGTTAAGACAAGAGGAGAAATCAAAGAGTGAAGATGAAGTTGAAGTACAATTATCAGAAACGATTTTTGATCAGATGGTTGAAAAAGAACAAGAACAGGTGGAGGATGAGGCGGATATTTTTAGTTCAGGAAAATTGGCGGAGTTACAACAGAAAGATGTAGAAATAAAACAGATATATCAGAAAGCATATACGGAAGAGGAATCTGAGAGTATACCAGCGTGTTATTACCGTAAAAATGATGGCTTGATGAGAAAATGGAGACCTGTACACATGCAGGCGAATGAAAAGTGGGCAGAAGTTCATCAAGTAGTGTTGCCGGTAGGGTATAGAAAGGAGGTGTTGCGAGTTGCACATGAGGTACCATTGGGAGGTCGTTTGGGAATAAGGAAAACTCAAGCTAAAATCCAGAAACATTTTTATTGGCCTGGACTACATCAAGATGTAGTTAAATTTTGTCAATAATGTCACACATGTCAAGTGATAGGGAAACCTCAAGCAGTGATAAAACCAGCGCCCTTAATACCCATTCCAGCATTTGAGGAACCTTTTACAAGGGTCCTAATCGATTGGCTAGGACCACTTCCTAAAACAAAAAGTGGGAATCAATATCTTTTGACTGTAATGGATCTGTCTACTAGATTTGCAGAGGCCATTCCAGTATGTAATATTATAGCTAAAAGGATTGTGGAGGAGTTACTTAAATTCTTTACTAGATATGGACCACCCACAGAAATTCAATCGGATCAAGGATCAAATTTTACTTCGAAGTTATTCAAAGAAGTTATGGATAGCTTCGGAATAAAACAATTTAAATCAACTGCGTACCATCCAGAATCGCAGGGAGCGTTAGAAAGGTGGCATCAGACATTAAAGACAATGTTCAGGGCGTATTGTCAAGATTATCCAGAGGATTGGGATAAAGGAATCCCATTCGTATTGTTTGCAATTAGGGATGCATCTAATGAATCTACCAAATTTAGTCCTTTTGAACTAATTTTTGGTCATGAGGTAAGAGGACCACTTAAATTGATTGAGGAAAAATTGGTGGGTGAGAAATCGGAAATTACACTATTGGATTACATGTTAAATTTTAGGGAACGATTAAATAGAGCAGGTGAATTGGCTAGACAACATTTGAAAGTTGCACAAAATGTGATGAAAAGGGTAGCGGATAAGAAATCCAAAGTTCGTAGTTTTGCCAGTGGGGATAAAGTTTCAGTGTTGTTACCAGTGGTAGGGGAGCCTTTAAAAGCTAGGTTTTGTGGACCGTATCAGATTGAAAGGAAATTAAGTGAGGTGAATTATGTGGTAAAAACACCAGATAGAAGGAAGACTCACCGAGTGTGTCATGTGAATATGCTTAGAAGGTACTTTGAAAGGGAAGGAGAGAAAAAGGGGGTTTTAATGATTCTAATTCAAAGTGACGAACCAAATCCAGATGACTGTGAATTTGACATACCTCAAATTAAATTGGAAAATGAGGATGTTCTTAAAAATTGGGATGAATTGTTAAGTTACCTTCCAGAGGAAAAACAAACTGACCTGAAAGAGTTATTGATATCACATGGGCAAGTTTGTAGAGATAAATTGGGAAGTACTAAAATGGCTATCCATGATGTGGATGTGGAAACTGCTGTTCCTATCAAACAACATCCATATAGACTTAATCCTTTAAAATTGGCACAGGTTAACAGAGAGATTGAGAGTATGCTTAAAAATTGCATAATTGAAGTGGGTTGCAGCCAATGGAGCTCACCCATAGTGATGGTACCTAGACCAGATGGTACCCAACGGTTGTGTGTGGACTATACAAAGATGAATGCAGTCACAAGAACGGACTCTTATCCTATCCCACGTTTGAAGGATTGCATTGAGAAAGTGGGACAATCTGCTTTTATTTTCAACTTCCAGACATGGAAAGAACATTTAAACCATCGTATGGAGTTCTTCGATCGACTTTAGGTGGCGGGTTTGGTGATGAACCTAGCTGAAAGTGAATTTGGAGGAGCCCGAATCACTTTCCTTGCAGAGTTTCCGTTATCCTCAAGACAAAGGGAAATAATGCGATTTCTTAGCATGAATGAATTTGATCGAACCTTTGTGCAAAAGTTTTGTGGCTTGTTTACTCCACTGATGGACTTGCTAAAGAAACCTAAAAAATTTCAATGGACAGCGGACTTTCAACAGGCATTTGACTGCCTGAAAGCTGTGATCACCAATGCTCCTGTATTGGAGAATTGCAAGGGACTCTGTGGTCAGATTGAACTAAAGTATCTGATTCTAAAGAGAAATGCTGAGGAGTAGAGGAATGGATGGATCGTACAGAGATTTTGTTCAAAGAGACTGTCAATCGAGAAGCATTTCAGTTGGAGGAAGAAGATCAAAGAAAAATGGACTATATTATTATACCTGTTTGCATGTGTTGTTTTTTTTTAAACGAAAAGGTATATTTACTGTGTAAATTTCTTAGTGGATGGTGCAAAAGTGAAAAATGAAACCATCTTGAAGTTGATGGCTTATTTTGTTTTCTTGGGTGGAGGTGTCATGTGAGAGTACCTTTAAGACATGGATGTTTAAGCAATGTACCTTTAAGAAAACTGATGTCAGAGAGTGGGTGGAACTGAGGTCAGGTGAGCCATTTTGCAGTTTAGTTTTGGAGGAAAAGAGCTGGGTGTGTGTCTGCGTTTTGCAGTGAGCTGAATCTCTGCCATAAAAGACTATCTTTGGATCATTTGGGTGATTTAAACTTATAATAGTGAAGCCTTTAACCTGATGTGATTTTGTTTAAAGGTGTTAAGTCTCTTGGAAGTTTGAAGGAACATTTTAAGGAATTATTTACTGTTGCAATATTTTCTGAGTTATCTTTGAAGTAAGGGGTGTTAAGAGATCCAATGTTTATTTGAGATGTTAAGTTGAGTTCATGGAATAAACAATGTTTTGTGTTTAAAAACCCACGTGTCCATAATTGTAATCCCACTCCGAGGGAACAAGCCGTGTGCTAGGAAAAGCAACAAATACATTAAAGGGAGAGGTTGGTTGAACTCCATGATACATTTTGGGGTTCTGAAAACGCCTTGTTGCTCTTCTTAGCCTTAGTTTTATTAGCTCTGATTATGTCACCTTTGCTCATGAGTCGCCAGGTATCTTTCTGATACCGCCACGTGGTTCAAGCTCGAGTTATGATTAATAAGTCAGCACACCGCTTAGTAAGATTGAAATCAACGGTCATTTATTATATACAACAAGTAATGCTTACACAATAATCCTACTATCTACATAGAAACCTACCACTACTGGCCAATACTTAACTTTAGGAAGGGTCCACCAGGTCAGGGAAACGAATGGCTTATCGAATCGGATCTGGCCCGCGGGATTCAAAAGGCTGATACGGGTCGATGGCTAGGCGTCCTTATCGGGTAGCGATCGCTGGAGTCAAACTTACTGTTTCTGGTGGATGTTCTTGCGAAGGTCTCGAGCAGGAGAAGACGAGAGAGAGAGAGATCTGAACTTGGCCCCTCACTTTATAGGGTCCCGGGGCTTCCCACCTCTCGGGGCGGCCCTTGACCCTGAGTCCCAAGTGATTGGACTTGTTCCCAATCACTGGGTTCGATATATCCAATAACGGGGCGATTCCTCGATCGGGGGGTGGTCGTTCACCTGTCTTTGTTTCGGCCACTGCAGGCGCCGACAGGTCTGGCCTGACATTCAATTGCTAATATGTTGCAATTGTTCCCGGGGATAGCCGATTAAACTGCAGATGTCTGGGTTGAGGTGCTGCTAATAGCCTTGAGTATCGATCTGGGCCGACTTCCCCAGAGCCGAATACGCTATTCTGTCTGCAGCTGTCCGTTTGTGTCCTGTTGCCTGCTTTTCCCATCAGCCTTTTCGGTTAGCCATTTTAAATCGGGTTTTGGCCAAATTAATAGGGAATCAGCCATTTTAGGTGGCTACAGACCCTCCTTGTGATCCTAACGCGAAGCGTGAAGGATCACATAAGTTTTGTCCTTTCCGTTCCCTGACCGGGGGGGGTAACTTCCTACATGGCCACTACTCTGACCCTAGCTATGCACAAAAATTTACCTAAACAATTCTTGAGGGCGCTATGTCAGGCAGGGGCATGTATCTAAAAAAATAAAAACTTGGAACCTCTAATTTTACCTAAAACACTCATCAAGCATTGCATAATCCTATCTCTCTAAACATACAACAATCAAAATATTCCATATATTCTTTCCTGGCTTGGCAGTCAAGCTCAGGATCATACATTTCTTTTTATTGACAGGAAAAACGCAAGTGCATGTTTTATTATTCTGGTTTCATAGGTCGCGGGGGTCTGGGGTCTGGTCATAACCGAATATAGGGCATCGGATCCGATATACCGGGGTTCGAGCGCGGTACACTCTTCTTTTCCACTTTCGGAGGCGCATGGTCTGTACTGCACAGCAGAGTATGGCCAATGCTAATAGTGCCTCAATAACGTACGGCAGGGAGTACCAAGTTATGAACTTGGCACACCAGGATAATGCAGCGTGGCTGGTGACTGGGCCCTCGGTACTGCGGGGCAGTGAAACATTAATGGCAGGGGGGTTTGGAGTAATGGGGTCCGCGTTCCCGCGCAACCAAATGTCCAAATACAAGATGTTGAGCACGATGAAAGGAGTCCTCATGGCTGTCCTCTTTCTCTGTGTTCTCTGTTTTTCTCCGGTTCTGGAGTTCTGTAAAACAAGCATAGTATCTGTAACTACCTTGGTTTAATATCCGGTGTGTTAGTGTGTCTGTCCTTCTTGGGGCCAATTAAACCCTTATAATTGGTCACCATATGTGACTTCTCCCCCATTTTTTTTCAAAACAAATGTTAGGACACGGCACACTTCTCAATGGTGGACCAGTGCTAAGTTTATCATCCAAATGTTCTAGGATGTAAATAGCATTTGGCAGCAACCCAAAGGTTGCCGAAATAAATAAAACTGTTTTTGAAAGGAAACGGCCGAATGAGGTGCGTATGGGCCGCGACGGGTAAGATTTGGATGGAGTCCCCGGGTAGGACGGCTACCAATACCGTATGTCCCCTACCCGAGCGTTTTTGACCAACGGGGGGGGGGTCCCCAGGCAGGGCGGGTCTCACGCCGTCTCTCCACTGCCTGAGCAACCGACAAGAACGGGCAAAAATGTAGTCATCATGGTAGGGTTGCTACTTTGATTCTAACTTCGAATCACAAGAGCAGCTACGATCGGGCGTCTGATACCAGAACAAGTATCAGCTGAAAAGTTAGTTGCTCTGAACAAGCGTCTGGTCTCGATGGGTCTCTGAGGCAAATCCTCAGAGGTTTTGGCAGAATGGGCGTGTGAGAAAATTTCTCCTGTCGGACAAACAATATTAAACAAACATACAAACAACGGAAAACATCCTGCAGGTTCCATCAGGAAGGACAACACTTTTCACCAAGTATCTCCTTTAAATCATCATGTGGACACCTCAGTTCTTTGTTGCGAACAGGATCGCAAAGGGGTTGGCGGATTGGGGGTCTGAGTCGGGGTCGTCCCCTTCTCCCGGGTGCCAAATTCTGGAGTGGATTAATGTTGAGAGGGCTGCGTGGTATGAGTTGGGGTTGCTCTCGTCTTTGTGACGAGTCTGTAGGAGTTGTCGCAGTGCCAGTGGCATTCGTCGAGTTGAGTGGGGATAAAGTCGGGGTCGTCTGTCTGGTTCGGTGGTCGGTGGTGTGGTTTATTTAAGAAAGTGATGAGGAAGGGGTCACTGGAGTCGTATTCGGAGTCGCTGAGTGTGGGATCAGGATAGTAGGGAGGCGTGCTGTGGCTGTCGTCAGAGTCACAGTCGCTGTCTCTGCTGCTGCAGTCTGTGGGCGTTCCGGGGCGGAGTGTAACTTTTGTGGGTGGAGTCGGGGGCGAGTCCGTGTCTGGGCTGAACATGGAAGGTGTTGGTGTGGTTACGTAGGCGGTGGGCGGGGTTTGGTCTGCTGCGTCAAGCATGACGTGGTGGGCGTGGTTTGACTGTGCTCCATAAACCTTTAGCTGGTTTATGTGAAACCACGCAGTCTTACCATTTTGGTATTTGATTTTGTATACCGATGGGCTTACTTTATCCGTAATGGAGTACGGACCCGAGTATTTCGGAGACAGAAATGTGCTGGGGTTACACACAGACAACATCACTTTTTGTTCTATATTATACTCCGTTGCATGCACTGCCTTATCAAAACAGGCCTTGCTCTGTTTTCTTTTAGTGCCCAGTTTAACAGCGGCTGCTAACTGAGCCGTTTTTACATTTGCAAGTAATTGTTCAACTGCTTTCTCATGGGTGAGGGCCGTAACTTCAGGGCTGGTCAGGTCTAAACCCAACAAATACTCTGTCCCTTTCATGGGGCGTCCAGTCATAAGGGTGTGTGGGGTGTAACCTGTGGAGGTGGAAATAGTGTTACGTAAAAACATCAGCGCAAAGGGGAGGACCGAATCCCAGGTGGTGTTATTCTGCTGGACCATTTTCCTAAGGGTGGTTTTTAGGGTCCGATTCATGCGCGCCACTATACCACTCGACTGAGGGTGGTACGCAATGTGAAATTTTTGAGTTATGCCAAATATCGTGAGGACGTTCTGCATGACCCGTCCTGTAAAGTGAGAACCTTGGTCCGATTCAATACAATCTTGTAAAAATGTGGTGGGTTAGGATTTTGGCTGTGGTTTTTGCGGTGTTGGTGCGGGCGGGAAATGCTTCCACCCATTTTGTAAAAGTGTCTATGACCACCAGAACATATTTATAGCCATTCCTGCAAGGGGGCAATGGACCTATAAAATCAATCTGGAAGTTAGTCCAGGGGCCGTTAACGGGTCGGGTGTGGCTGAGATGTGCCTTTTTGGCATATCTATCTGGGTTGTTCTGAGCGCAGATGAGGCAATTCTCAATGTAATGGGATACATCCTCTTTGAGATTAGGCCACCAACAAAGCTGTTTGAGGTGGGCTGCGGTGGGTTCGATTCCCTGGTGTCCATGACCATCATGGAATAAACAGATCATTTGATTCCTATCCTGCTCAGGAACTATGTAAAGGGTGTCCTTTAGCACCACACCATCATGTGTGGTTATTGTATTTCTGTACCTCTCATATGAGGCTGGAAACTTCCCTTTCACGATTTCAGTGAGAGCGCAATCCTGCTTCTGGGCCTCTACTAGATCTTCGATCCTAGTCTGCGTGACCTGAACTGCACTCACTGGCGCACTCACTGGGGCGCTCTCGGGGGGTTTCCAAAAATACCCATGTCTGGATCCTGCCTTAGCCAGTGCGTCGGCTTTTACATTTCCAGGGGGGGAGGAACGATGGTGGCTGCGGACTTTTATAATGCCAAAGGTCCGGTTTTTGGCTTTTTTCAGAATATGGCGAAGTAATGGGGCTGAGGGGAGGGGTTTCCCATCCGCGGAAACAAATCCTCTTGATTCCCAGAGGGGTAGAAATTCAGTGAGGCTGTTGCACACGTATAGACTGTCTGAATATATGCCTGCTGGGCTGGGGAAGGAATCTGGGTGCTCTACAATGTAAGTGATGGCCGCAAGCTCTGCTGCCTGCGCGCCTAAGTGTCCGGGTAATTTTAATGCGATTTCCTCGAGGGCGCATCCCTGCGCGTCCTCCACATAAATCCCACAACCTGTTATGCGCTGGCCATCCAGGATTGTGGAAGATCCATCCACATAAACCCTAATGGGGTCACACATGTCCGGGTGAGGGGGGTTCTGAGATGGAGTGGCTAGTTTTCTGGGGGGTGTTTTAGCTATAAAGGGGCCTGTATTATGGTAGGGTGAAATGATCTCACACTCATGGGGGCTCTGGGGTACTGTAGATTGCCCGCTAAGTATGTGTGTGTTTTGGTCCGTTTGACTGTGATGTCCCGTCCTTGTAAGAGAAGGGTCCACCTCGCAGCGCGGATTTGGCTGACGGTACCGTCTTTAAGTCGTCCGTCTAGTAAAAGTTGGGTGGGGGTGTGCTCGGTCAAAATGGTGATAGGGTTCAGTCCGGTAATGTATGAAAAGTACTGGACTGCCCAGAAAACTGCGAGCAGGTGCCTCTCACAGGCTGAGAATCCCTGCTCCACAGCATCTAAAATCCGGGAGGCATAAGCCACGGGTCTTAGCTGGTCGTGCCGTTCCTGCAGGAGCACGGCTGAAAGGGTGCGGTCTGTGGTCGCTACCTCTATGGCGTAAGGGGAAAGCGGGTCGGGAACGTGTCGTGCGGGGGCGGCTATGAGCGCCTGTTTTAATGATTCCACAGCATCCGTATGCTGCGGAAGCCACTCCCAGGGGGCTCCTTTCTTTAGGAGGTCTGAGAGGGGTGCTGCCTTGCTGGCGAAACCGTCAATGTGGCTTCAGCAGTAGCCAACCAGTCCTAAAAATGACTGGAGGGCTGAAATGTGTTGGGGAAGGGGCAATTTAGCGATCGAGTCGATTCTTTGGTGCTCGATCTCACGTTTGCCATGTGTGATAATAGTACCCAAATGTACCACTTTTTCTTCCAATATCTGGGCCTTTTTGGGGTTTACTTTACAGCCAATGGAGTGTAGTAATTCCAGGAGTTCGGACAGAAGCTCAATGTGCTCTTCCTTCGTGTCTGTCTGCAGTAGTAGATCGTCTACATACTGTACCAGACATTCGGGGCGAGAACATTTTGCTAGTCCATTTGCCAGCTGTCAGTGGAAAATGGAGGGGGAGTTGTGGAAGCCTTGTGGCAGGCATGTCCACGTGTACTGCTGCGCTCTGAAAGTGAAGGCAAATTTATACTGGCACGCCTTTGCCAATGGAATGGACCAGAACCCACTACTGACGTCCAAAACCGTGAAATATCAGGCATGGAGTCCCTGTTTGAGCATGGTCTCGGGACTTGTTGCAACGGTGGGGGCTGCTGCGGGGGTGACTTTATTGAGTTCCCGATAATCAATGG
Source organism: Scyliorhinus torazame (assembly GCF_047496885.1). Classification (NCBI taxonomy): domain Eukaryota; kingdom Metazoa; phylum Chordata; class Chondrichthyes; order Carcharhiniformes; family Scyliorhinidae; genus Scyliorhinus; species Scyliorhinus torazame. Next base: position 252,719,917 of record NC_092714.1, on the reverse strand, counting down.
TCAAGCGCCATGATCCGTCGGGTTTCCTTACTGGCCAAATCGGGGCATTATTAGTTGAGGCTACCGATCTTAGGACGCCCTGCTCTAATAAGCTTTCTATGACCTTTAGGATTTCTCCCTCTGCTTCTAGGGGAAATCCGTACTGTTTTGGGGGTCTAGGGTTCGGTCCTGTTATTTGTACGGAACCGGCCATCCGTCCACAGTCGTGTTTGTGGGTTGCGAATGCTGCCCTGTTCTTTTGCAGGACTGCCCTAACCTGTCGGTCCGTGCTGAGTGTGGTGGGGTTGAACCAAAACTCGCCTACTGCGCTAATTTTGTTCATATAATCCCCTATATTGAGTGTAGCAGGGGCTCTAGCGGATTTCGCCATCTTCCAGACACACTGGTTGACTGGATCGAAAGAGAGGAGATGAGAATTCATGAAGTCGATCCCTAAAATGTGCTCTGCTGTTGGGGGCAGGTCGACTAACACTACGGGGTACTTTGTATTAATGGTTCCGATCTGGATGGGTACAGGGGTTGTGATATGTCCCTGTTGTGAGTGGCCTGTGAAGCCGCTGAGGGTGATAGTGGCTGTGGTGGGCCACGTGTCCTTACCAAGGGTGGAGGAATTTAAGGTTGTGCGGGACCCTCCTGTGTCCCAGAGAAGCTCGATCGGCTGTCCCCTAACCTTTGCTGTGACTATGGGTCGTCCTGACCTATCCTAAAGGGTATCGCAGACCCAGCTGGGGGAGCCTGTACACCGTCAGTCCATTCCGGTCAAGTCTGTCTGATCGGACTGGGCGCTAACGCTATGTATGGGCTCTGCCTTTTTCTTATTGAGAGTGCCTGTCTGTTGGGCTTTCTGTGGCTTTTTAGGGCCATTGCATTCTTTGGCAAAATGTCCCAATTGTCCGCAATTGTAGCATTCTTGCGGTTTTGCTGGGGGGCTGCTCTTTCCCTCGTTTACCCAGGCGGAGTTGTTAAGAGCGGTTCTTACTGCCTGCACGTCTGCGACGGCTTGTTTTTCCTCAGGGGTTCTAGCTGCGGGTTTACTGTGAGCCGCTTGTTCCCAAACGCGGGACAATCTTTTTTTTTTATTTAAAAAAAATATTTTATTGAAAATTTTTGGTCAACCATCACAGTACATTGTGTATCCTTTACACAATAATATAACAGTATAAATAACAATGACCTGTTTTATAAACAAAGAATAAATAATATATAACAAAAACGAAAACTAAAACTAAATGGCAACTGCCTTGTCTCAGATAAACACTCTCCAAAAATATGATTTAACAGTCCAATATACAATTATTTATAGCAACGACCTATACATATTATACATATATATTAACAACCCTGAGAGTCCTTTTGGTTCCTCCCCCCCCCCCCCCCCCCTTTGGGCTGCTGCTGCTGCCTTCTTCTTTTCCATTCCCTCTATCTTTCTGTGAGGTATTCGACGAATGGTTGCCACTGCCTGGTGAACCCTTGAGCCGATCCCCTTAGGACGAACTTAATCCGTTCCAGCTTTATAAACCCTGCCATGTCATTTATCCAGGTCTCCACCCCTGGGGGCTTGGCTTCCTTCCACATCAACAGTATCCTGCGCCGGGCTACTAGGGACGCAAAGGCCAAAACATCGGCCTCTCTCGCCTCCTGCACTCCCGGCTCTTGTGCAACCCCAAATATAGCCAAACCCCAGCTTGGTTCGACCTGGACCCCCACTACTTTCGAAAGCACCTTTGTCACCCCCACCCAGAACCCCTGTAGTGCCGGACATGACCAGAACATGTGGGTGTGATTCGCTGGGCTTCTCGAGCATCTCGCACACCTATCCTCTACCCCAAAAAATTTACTGAGCCGTGCTCCAGTCATATGCGCCCTGTGTAACACCTTAAATTGAATCAGGCTTAGCCTGGCACACGAGGACGATGAGTTTACCCTACTTAGGGCATCCGCCCACAGCCCCTCCTCAATCTCCTCCCCCAGCTCTTCTTCCCATTTCCCTTTCAGCTCATCTACCATAATCTCCCCCTCGTCCCTCATTTCCCTATATATATCTGACACCTTACCGTCCCCCACCCATGTCTTTGAGATCACTCTGTCCTGCACCTCATGCGTCGGGAGCTGCGGGAATTCCCTCACCTGTTGCCTCGCAAAAGCCCTCAGTTGCATATACCGGAATGCATTCCCTTGGGGCAACCCATATTTCTCGGTCAGCGCTCCCAGACTTGCGAACTTCCCATCCACAAACAGATCTTTCAGTTGCGTTACTCCTGCTCTTTGCCATATTCCAAACCCCCATCCATTCTCCCCGGGGCAAACCTATGGTTATTTCTTATCGGGGACCCCACCAAGGCTCCCGTCTTTCCCCTATGCCGTCTCCACTGTCCCCAAATTTTCAAAGTCGCCACCACCACCGGGCTTGTGGTGTATTTCTTCAGTGAAAACGGCAATGGGGCCGTCACCATAGCTTGTAGGCTAGTCCCCCTACAGGACGCCCTCTCCAATCTCTTCCACGCCGCTCCCTCCTCTTCTCCCATCCACTTACTCACCATTGAGATATTGGCGGCCCAGTAGTACTCACTTAGGCTCGGTAGTGCCAGCCCCCCCCTATCCCTACTACGCTGTAAAAATCCCTTCCTCACTCTCGGGGTCTTCCCGGCCCACACAAAACTCATGATACTCTTTTCGATCCTTTTGAAAAAAGCCTTCGTGATCACCACCGGGAGGCACTGAAACACAAAGAGGAATCTCGGGAGGACTACCATTTTAACCGCCTGCACCCTCCCTGCCAGTGATAGGGATACCATGTCCCATCTCTTGAAGTCCTCCTCCATTTGTTCCACCAATCGCGTTAAATTTAACCTATGCAATGTACCCCAATTCTTGGCTATCTGGATCCCCTAGTAACGAAAGTCCCTTGTTACCTTCCTCAGCGGAAAGTCCTCTATTTCTCTGCTCTGCTCCCCTGGATGCACCACAAACAACTCACTTTTCCCCATGTTCAGTTTATATCCTGAGAATTCTCCAAACTCCCGAAGTGTCCGCATTATCTCTGGCATCCCCTCCGCCGGGTCCGCTACATATAACAACAAATCATCGGCATACAGAGATACCCGGTGTTCTTCTCCTCCTCTAAGTACTCCCCTACACTTCTTGGAACCCCTCAATGCTATTGCCAGGGGCTCAATCGCCAGTGCAAACAATAATGGGGACAGAGGGCATCCCTGCCTTGTCCCTCTATGGAGCCGAAAGTATGCAGATCCCCGTCCATTCGTGACCACACTCGCCACTGGGGCCCTATACAACAGCTGCACCCATCCAACATACTCATCTCCAAAACCAAATCTCCTCAGCACCTCCCACAGATAATCCCACTCCACTCTATCAAATGCTTTCTCGGCATCCATCGCCACCACTATCTCCGCTTCACCCTCTGGTGGGGGCATCATCATTACCCCTAGCAGCCTCCGTATATTCGTATTCAGCTGTCTCCCCTTCACAAACCCAGTTTGGTCCTCATGGACCACCCTCGGGACACAATCCTCTATCCTCATTGCCATTACCTTGGCCAGAATCTTAGCGTCTACATTTAGGAGGGAAATAGGTCTATAGGACCCGCATTGCAGCGGGTCCTTTTCCTTCTTTAGGAGAAGCGATATCGTTGCCTCAGACATAGTCGGGGGCAGCTGTCCCCTTTCCTTTGCCTCATTAAAGGTCCTCATCAGTAGCGGGGCGAGCAAGTCCACATATTTCCTGTAAAATTCAACTGGGAATCCATCCGGTCCCGGAGCCTTCCCCGCCTGCATGCTCCTAATTCCTTTCACTACTTCCTCTATTTCAATCTGTGCTCCCAGTCCCACCCTTTCCTGCTCCTCCACCTTGGGAAATTCCAGCCGGTCCAGAAAGCCCATCATTCTCTCCCTCCCATCCGGGGGTTGAGCTTCGTATAATTTTTTATAAAATGCCTTGAACACTCCATTCACTCTCTCCGCTCCCCGCTCCATCTCTCCTTCCTCATCCCTCACTCCCCCTATTTCCCTCGCTGCTCCCCTTTTCCTCAATTGGTGGGCCAGCAACCTGCTCGCCTTCTCCCCATATTCGTACTGTACACCCTGTGCCTTCCTCCACTGTGCCTCTGCAGTACCCGTTGTCAGCAAGTCAAATTCTACGTGTAGCCTTTGCCTTTCCCTGTACAGTCCCTCCTCCGGTGCCTCCGCATATTGCCTATCCACCCTCAGAAGTTCTTGCAGCAACCGCTCCCGTTCCCTACTCTCCTGCTTTCCTTTATGTGCCCTTATTGATATCAGCTCCCCTCTAACCACTGCCTTCAGCGCCTCCCAGACCACTCCCACCTGGACCTCCCCATTATCATTGAGTTCCAAGTACTTTTCAATGCACCCCCTTACCTTTAGACACACCCCCTCATCTGCCATTAGTCCCATGTCCATTCTCCAGGGTGGGCGCCCTTCTGTTTCCTCCCCTATCTCCAAGTCCACACAATGTGGAGCGTGATCCGAAATGGCTATAGCCGTATACTCCGTTCCCCTCACCTTCGGGATCAACGCCCTTCCCAAAACAAAAAAGTCTATTCGCGAATAGACTTTGTGGACATCGGAGAAAAACGAAAACTCCTTACTCCTAGGTCTGCTAAATCTCCACGGGTCTACTCCTCCCATCTGCTCCATAAAATCTTTAAGCACCTTGGCTGCTGCCGGCCTCCTTCCAGTCCTGGACCTCGACCTGTCCAGCCCTGGTTCCAACACCGTATTGAAATCTCCCCCCATTACCAACTTTCCCACCTCTAGGTCCGGGATGCGTCCTAGCATACGCCTCATAAAATTGGCATCATCCCAGTTCGGGGCATATACGTTTACCAAAACCACCGTCTCCCCCTGTAGTTTGCCACTCACCATCACGTATCTGCCCCCGCTATCCGCCACTATAGTCTTTGCCTCAAACATTACCCGCTTCCCCACCAATATAGCCACCCCCCTGTTTTTCGCATCTAGCCCCGAATGGAACACCTGCCCCACCCAACCTTTGCGTAGTCTCACCTGGTCTATCAGTTTCAAGTGCGTTTCCTGTAACATAACCACGTCTGCCTTAAGTTTCTTAAGGTGTGCGAGTACCCGTGCCCTCTTTATCGGCCCGTTCAGCCCTCTCACGTTCCACGTGATCAGCCGGGTTGGGGGGCTTTTTACCCCCCCCCCCTTGTCGATTAGCCATCCCCTTTTTCCAGCTCCTCACCCGGTTCCCACGCAGCTGTGTCCCCCCCAGGCGGTGCCCCCCCGCCCATCCCACCCCATGCCAGCTCCCCCCTCTCCCCAGCAGCAGCAGCCCAATAATTCGCCCCTCCCACCCCCCCCCGCTAGATCCCCCACTAGCGTAGTTACACCCCCCATGTTGCTCCCAGAATTCAGCAAACTCTGGCCGACCTCGGCTTCCCCCCGTGACCTCGGCTCGCACCGTGCGACGCCCCCTCCTTCCTGCTTCCCTATTCCCGCCATGATTATCATAGCGCGGGAACCGAGCCCGCGCTTCCCCCTTGGCCCCGCCCCCAATGGCCAACGCCCCATCTCCTCCACCTCCTTTCCTCCCCCCACCACCTCCTGTGGAAGAGAGAAAAGTTACCACATCGCAGGATTAATAACATAAAACTTCTCTTTCCCCCCTTTTTTCCCCCCTCTTCGCCCCCCATACTCGCCCCACCACTTTGTTTCAAACGTTCTTTTTTTAATAACCCGCTCATTCCAATTTTTCTTCCACGATAAAAGTCCACGCCTCATCCGCCGTCTCAAAGTAGTGGTGCCTCCCTTGATATGTGACCCACAGTCTTGCCGGTTGCAGCATTCCGAATGTTATCTTCTTTTTGTGAAGCACCGCCTTGGCCCGATTAAAGCTCGCCCTCCTTCTCGCCACCTCCGCACTCCAGTCTTGGTATACGCGGATCACCGCGTTCTCCCACTTACTGCTCCGAGTTTTCTTTGCCCATCTAAGGACCATCTCTCTATCCTTAAAACGGAGGAATCTCACCACTATGGCTCTAGGAATTTCTCCTGCTCTCGGTCCTCGCGCCATCACTCGATATGCTCACTCCACCTCCAGCGGACCCGCCGGGGCCTCCGCTCCCATTAACGAGTGCAGCATCGTGCTCACATATGCCCCGACGTCCGCTCCCTCCGCACCTTCAGGACGACCAAGAATCCTTAGGTTGTTCCTCCTCGCGTTGTTCTCCAGCGCCTCCAGCCTTTCCACACATCGTTTACGGTGTGCCTCGTGCATCTCCGTCTTCACCACCAGGCCCTGTATGTCGTCCTCATTCTCGGCAGCCTTTGCCTTCACGACCCGTAGCTCCCGCTCCTGGGTCTTTTGCTCCTCCTTTAGCCCTTCGATCGCCTGTAATATCGGGGCCAACAGCTCCTTCTTCATTTCCTTTTTGAGTTCTTCCACGCAGCGTTTCAAAAACCCGTGTTGTTCAGGGCCCCATATTAAACTGCCACCTTCCGACGCCATCTTGGTTTTTGCTTGCCTTCCTTGCCGCTGCTCTAAAGGATCCACCGCAATCCGGCCACCTTCCTCTCCTTTTTTCATCCGTGTCCAGGGGGGATTCCCTTCTGGTTCACCGCACAGTACTTTTAGCCGTTAAAATTGCCATTGGGGCTCTTATTAAGAGCCCAAAAGTCCGTTCCACCGGGAGCTGCCGAAACGTACGACTCAGCTGGTCATCGCCGCACCCGGAAGTCACGCGGGACAATCTTTTGACCACCCACTTCTCATTATGAGCCTCCTCCGAGGGGGTCATAATCACTACAGGCATTCTGTCCTGCTTCCGTGGCATGGGAGATAAGGGTGCGGGTCCATTTGGCCATATTGTCTGCGGACAAATGGGCACGGTCTACGTTTCCGAAAACGGCTTCAAAGTGAATCCACAAGCGTCCTGCAAACGCTGTGGGGTGTTCAGACTTTTTCTGTCTACACTTATTTAGACCGCCTACGGGGTCGCTCCGGTTGTACCCGATCGCATCCAGGATCGCGGTATGCATTTCTGCAAGGGTGCCTCCTCCCACATTCTGTGGGTCGGGAAGGGCTGCTGCGACCGATCGGTCTAAGCTGAGGACCGTGAGCTTTACCTGCTCTTTTTCATCCAGGCCGTACATGGTCGCCTGGTGTTTGACGGTGGCAAAGAAATGGTGTGGGTCTGAAGTGGGGAGGAACGGTGCGATTTTAGCACACGCATCCCGTAATTGGGTCACTGTCTGCTGTTGCGGTGCGGTGGGTTGTTACAGGGTTCATGGGAGCCTGTATTACCTGCTGTGTGGGGGGTGGGGGTGCCCTCCTCCTTTGCGGTTTTCCCTGCGCACATGCTCCCTGAACATATCTCTGCGCTGTCTCTTGCAGTTCTTCCCAATCAGGGCCGTCTTCCTGGTCTAAACTTTCCCCAAAGGTGTCTTGGAATCCCTTTTGGACAGAAAGCATTGATTGCAGGTCTGCAATTTGCTTTCGGCACTTTGCATGGTCTAAGGTACTCTGCCTTTGTTCCGTGGTTGCAGCGTGGAGCGCTCTCAAGGCTGCCTTGGGATCACTACATTGCTTCTGTAGTGTCTCCGCCTGCTTCTCCATCTCTTTCTTAACCAGGACGGCACGCTGCGTGTCCTGATAAGCCTTCTCATACTGGGATTGAAAACTGCTTAAATGCGCTAGACAAGACTGGTGACCCCGTTTGGCGTCAGCCACCTCTTCGTCCTTGGCTTCTAACTGCCTTTTCAATTCCAGGTTTTCGTTTTCCATCTCGCATACATCGATTTTACTCGTACGATGTGTGCCTTCTATTTCTTTTCGGAGCGTCCTGACGACCTCCTCTGTGCCTCGCAATTGTGCCATGCAGGACACGATTTCCATCGGCTTGCGCGCTTTTGCTAAACTTTTCTTATGAATTTCACTCATGTTCTCCCACCAAGTATGCCCTATACTTCCGGGACCTGAGTCGTCATTATTACAGAAACCGCTCCACACGGGCCATCCTTTGCCCTGCAGAAATTTGCGAATTTCCACTTCCCGAATGGGACACTGTCCCACTTTAATGCTGCTGATCGGGGTTCATGAGGCGTTGCATTGCCTGCATTGCCCGCATGGCCATCTCTCTTATCTGCTCGCTACGTTCAAATTTGGAACAGGGGGCTAAGGTGGTGTCGTAGATGCAGGTACGGCTTGCGCTAATTTCCGAAAATACAGACTTCCGACAGTTTTGACGCAACAAAATCTATCAGTTTTACCTTATAACCCTGTCAGTTACGCATGCATACACACACTTCCGAATTGTGAATTATTAACCAGAACCGCTTGAACGCTTGTGGGTTTTTTTTTGTTTTTGTTTCCGATTGGATTCTATTCAAATTGTTGGGGTTCTCCCGGAGTGGTTTTCCACTTCTATGTCGGGTCCCATCTGGGTCGCCAATTATGTTGCCCTTCTTAGCCTTAGTTTTATTAGCTCTGATTATGTCACCTTTGCTCACGAGTCACCAGGTATCTTTCTGATACCGCCACGTGGTTCAAGCTCGAGTTATGATTAATAAGTCAGCACACCGCTTAGTAAGATTGAAATCAACGGTCATTTATTATATACAACAAGTAATGCTTACACAATAATCCTACTATCTACATAGAAACCTACCACTACTGGCCAATACTTAACTTTAGGAAGGGCCCACCAGGTGAGGGAAACGAATGGCTTATCGAATCGGATCTGGCCCGCGGGATTCAAAAGGCTGATACGGGTCGATGTCTAGGAGTCTTTATCGGGTAGCGATCGCTGGAGTCAAACTTACTGTTTCTGGTGGATGTTCTTGCGAAGGTCTCGAGCAGGAGAAGACGAGAGAGAGAGAGATCTGAACTTGGCCCCTCACTTTATAGGGTCCCGGGGCTTCCCGCCTCTCGGGGCGGCCCTTGACCCTGAGTCCCAAGTGATTGGACTTGTTCCCAATCACTCGGTTCGATATATCCAATAACGGGGGGTGGTCGTTCACCTGTCTTTGTTTCGGCCACTGCAGGCGCTGACAGGTCTGGCCTGGCATTCAATTGCTAATATGTTGCAATTGTTCCCGGGGATAGCCGATTAAACTGCAGATGTCTGGGTTGAGGTGCTGCTAATAGTCTTGAGTATCGATCTGGGCCGACTTCCCCAGAGCCAAATACGCTATTCTGTCTGCAGCTGTCCGTTTGTGTCCTGTTGCCTGCTTTTCCCATCAGCCTTTTCGGTTAGCCATTTTAAATCGGGTTTTGGCCAAATTAATAGGGAATCAGCCATTTTAGGTGGCTACAGCCTCGCCCATAACAATTCCCTCCAAGTCACTTGGTGGTCCAGCAGCTGATTAGTTCAGTCCCATCAGCTGGCAGGTTCGAAGATCCTGGCGCCACATTTAAATACCAGTCCAGCACACTCACATCACTCCCCAGCCCACCTTTCATCACCACAGCATGCAGGGTTCCAGCAAACCAAACGAAAAAGGCTAGCAGCCTCAAGGAGATCTGTTACTTGATTCTACCACCCTCCCCTCCCAAGCCCATCAACTACAAGGCACCCATTCCCCATTTGGACATCTACCCAACACATCTGGGGTCTTTGTGCATTGCCTTCTAGTAAAGAAGAGGGGCCGGGATTCTCCAAGACCACACCGGGTCGGAGAATAGCCAGGGGCGCGGGGAATTCCCGCCACGCCACTCCGACGCCGGGCCACCGATTCTCTGACGACAGATAATCAGCGACAATCGCTCCCGGAGCCGCTGAAATAGGCCCCCGCGGGGATTTTCCGTGGGTGACCGGCCGAACTCCCACCGACGTGGTTTACATCTGGTACCACCCGGCGGGAGCTCGGACCGGCGGCCATGGTGGCTGTCCTGGTGGGGTGTATCCTCTGGGGGGGGGGCTCAATGGTGGCCAGGCACGCGATCGGGGGCCACCGATCGGCGGGCCATCGTGATCTGGGGGGGACCTACCTTCCTCCGTGCGGGCCCGCTGTGTGGCTCTGCCATGTTGGTGGTGCCCGCGCCGAAGAGGGCCACCACGCCCATACATGGACCCGCCTGCGGCCGCCGTATGCATGCACGGCCGCACAGACTGGACTGCAGGACCCCGCCGGCAGCCAGAGCTGTGGGACGCACGCCGGGGGAAAATGGAGAACTACCCCGGACTTTCGAGGAAAAGGTCCGGAGTGGTTCTCGCCCGTTTTTCGGCGGGCGTGGGGACTTCGTCCCCAAAAGAAAGAATCCAGGCCGTAGTATCCCTTTGACCTTGTTTGTGAGCTTTTCATGCAGCCTTGTCAGAGTCCAGCTTTTCTCCCTTGGTCTTGTCATCCTCATTCACCACTTTGCCCCTCTGTGCTCATGAGCTCCTATAGATCTGCTGGTGACTTGTCCACACGAGGATTTTTGTTAATGCACACATGGTAAGGTAACGATCAAATACAGAGCAAGTTATCATAGAGTTTCTTTAGACTCCCCTGTAACTATCCCTATGTATGACTGCCCTAATGTACGTCCTACAACCTTCTGAGGATCACCAGATCTGCCCTGACTTATATCTGACGCCGCCTCCTGGTGGGATGTCACACTGCTGCATACATGGCCACCTGCTGGTGAAAGGTCACACTGCTGCATACATGGAATATTATCTACAGTCATATCATCACAATTTGAGTGCATTTTGTGGAGTGTGCGATGTTCCTCGATGGCCGCATTGGCAAGATCACGGCCCGTATTCTAAGCCACTTAGACCGAAAATTAGCCCCACATGAGTCTCGCCATTACTGGCTATCTCGCCGTCTGATTAGCCAGACTCATACCCCAGCGTTTCACCGCTAACAAGGGGGAGCTGCTTTTAAAAGCTCCCTCACCACTCACTCCCAGTCAACACACAAGCAAAGTAGCATGCAGACCTGCTCCTCTCTTGCTGATGCTGACCTGGCCAGGCTTCTCGACGGTGTGGATGCGAGGGCGTGGGACCCAGCAGCAGGATCAGCAATGGTGCCTGGGAGGCAATGGCACCGGCTATCAGTGCGGTAGCATGACCAGGAGGACCGCAATCGGAAGAACACCAACGACCTCCGCTGAGCTGCAAGGATAAGTTATCACTTCTCCCCTGGCATCAGTTCTGCCTGAACAATGTTCTGCCTGTACATCCTGGGGACATCCTGCTGCTCTGCCAGGTTGTGGAGGACACAACAGACCACCACAAAGCGGGAGACCCTCTGGGGGGAGGGGTACTTCAGGGCACCACCAGAGCAACGCAGACATCGGAACTGCATTTTGAGCAGTTGTGAGCCACTCGACGACCGGACGAGTGGCAACATGGGCCTCATTACTCGATCGGGTGCACCCGGTGAATTGCAAACTGTGCCCAATGCAAATCTCTATTTTGGCCTTTCAACTATTGCGTCCACATCCGTGTTTGGAGCAACACAGTGTTTCCATCTCACCCAATATTTTGTGTCTGTATGACTCTTCTATTGGACTCAAAACATTTCTCGCTCCACAGATGCTATCAGACCTGCTGACTTTTCGAGCGTTTTCTGTTTTTATTAAAATTTAGGAGTCATCCATAACTGCTACCATTTTTCACAAGAGTACACACAGTTCACTTTCACATATGCAACAAAAAATTTGTGGAAATTAGTTGAGATATCATTTTCTTTCTCAGTACTCGCCAGGTTTGAACTAGCTATTTGGGATATCATTTTTCAGACCTACAGATGGTCAGCTGCCCTCTGTGAATGAGCAAGGGTCTATGTACTGGCTGCTGATCCTGTAAGAGATACTGCTCAACAAAATGCAGATTGCTATTTTGAAACAGAAGAACGTGACCACATCCTCAAATTAACATGCAGTGGAATTAGACAAGCATGCTTAGATTGACGCTTAAACAATTTTGATTAATTTTTTAAAATTGGCGTGATAGTACAAAGCGATGCTATTACAATTGCCTTTTTAAAAAATTATTCTGTCTCAAGAGCATTGTTCTCCTATTTTTAACATTTCCATTAAATGTAGTCATTGTCCTGCTGTTATGCTACAATGCAAAAACAGTGATCCAATTACTCAAATTCAAATAAAAGAGACTGGGTCCCTTTGTTTATTTTATTGGAACAGGAGACTTCAATCTGACAGCAGATTCAGGGAACCACACTTACGACAGAATTTCCCCCATTTTGAGACGAGTGTGGTGGCAGGCAGCTCCCGTGGCACCTGCCCCGCCGACCAGAATAGCAGGATCCCATACCCGATTTAGCACTTGGAAATTCATTATGCACAAGTGAGTTCAATTCTGTCTCCTGGTGAGCCGGCAGCTGATTCCTCTGCCTGCCCTCAACTGATGGGCTCAAAAGTCCCAGTGCTATATTTAAATACCAGTCCAGCACACTTGTATCACTCTTTCCAGCCCACATCTTTTCATCAGACCATGCAGAATGTCAGTAACCCAGAGGGTAAAGACTATCAGCCTCAAGAAGACGTCTCTTCCTTGATTCAACCACCCTTCCCCCAAGCCCATTACCTGAGATTCACCAATGCCCCACTTGGACCTCGACACACCAAAGCTAGATCTTCCTTCATCTCTTCCAGTGGTATCCCTTTGACCCCTTTGTTTTGTGCATTTCATGCAGCCTTGTTGGGATCCCTTCTCTCAGTCTTCCGTCTGCCTTCTTCATCTACCCTTACCCCTCTTGTGTGCCATTGTGAGCCTCCCCTCCCCCAATCCTTGCACTCACCTCCTGTCACATGGCTCCCCTTGACTTGTTAGGCTACACCCACTAGCCTCATTTGCAGTCTACCACCGGTCGAACTTCAGAGCTTTGTTGTGGTGGCAGCGTGAGTCTCGCAGCGTAGTCCTGGCCACATAAATACTGCTGTGTGGCAGCAGGGGTAAGGAGAACCCTGTCCTCTCTAACCTTGCGCGCAGTACTGATCCAACTCCGTGACACGGCAAGGTCCAGTATTAAGCTGCCATCCATGAAGACCAGCTGGGAATGGAGATGGAGCAAGAACTCGTCTGCCCTGGCAGAGTGGTGAACAGTGCATCAGCAGCAGCGCACTCGAGGCAGAAAGTTGTTGCATTCATCCTAAGGTCTCCTGCGAACTGAGGACTGCTTTGTGCACGCCACTCATTGGCAATCCGTTTTGACACTGGTTTAGCTCACTGGGCTAGACAGCTGGTTTGTGATGCCGAACAAGGCCAGCAGCGTGGGTTTAATCCCCATACCAGCTGAGGTTATGCATGAAGGCCCCACCTTGCCCCTCGTCTGAATTGTTGTGATCCTTGGGTTAAATCACCGCCAGTCAGCTCTCGCCCTCAAAGGGGAAAGCATCCTATCGTCATCCGAGACTATAATGACTTTATCTTTGCCTTTTACAATCTATGGGCTGGATTGTAAGCCCTCCACCAGCTAATTTAAAGGCAGGAGCTCGTAAAATCCAGCATATGGGATACCTGCCACCTACCTGGTCTTCTCCAAGCTGTTGCAAATTTTATGGAGGCCCTAATTTATGACTACATAAGATCCACAAATTGCTGGAAGATAACCGTGATCAGCTTTTTAAATTTTAGAGTACTCAATTCTTTATTTTTCCAATTAAGGGGCAATTTAGCATGGCCAATCTACCTACCCTGCAGACTCGGGGGAAGAGCTGTGATCAGTTAATGTTTGAGGCTAAATGTTCCTGTATATCAGATGACGTCTTTTGCTCTTCAAATGGTGCCATGGATTATTTATGTCCACCTAAGAAGAGAGTTGGGTCTTGATTAAATATCTCTCCCAAAAGATAAAATAGTGCTGCAGTTCCTCAGTACTACTCTACCGTTATCAATTTTCTTCAGCAATATTCTTAAGGGTGAGAGTGAGACCACTGCTGGGTTCTTTCCTCCCAGCAGTCTGGGTTCAAATTGTAAATCCCTGAAAAGAAAGGACAGTGTTGAAAACACATTGCTATACACACTACAGACATGTCTATTTTAATAAATATCTTGTATAAACTACTTTTGGCACAATATGTAATGAGTTCGACAATACATGTGATACATCTGATCTGGTTCCATTCTTAGAAATGCTCTCTGATACTTTATGAAAATGAACAACTGGGAAAAAGGATAGATTTTTAAAATAAATTTAGAATACACAATTCTTAGTTTTCCAATCAAAGGGCAATTTAGCATGGTCAATCCACCTACCCTGCACATCTTTGGGTTGTGGGGGTGAGACCCACAGAAGAAGGATAGATAAGGACTCATTACTTCACTCCAACTTCTCTGAATGTCAATAACTTGAATGTGCACAGGAACGAAAGTGCTGAGCATTCCTATCAGTTATGGCATACTTGTCCTGACAGGTTAATGTGCATGGGTAGTGTGGTGATTTGATCAACGGTTTTTGACCAGGTACGAAATCCAGCAATAATAGACATGTCAGAACCTGACTGACAACCGTGTGGGTAGGAAATTATTTTGTACCTAGGCACGACAGAAATATTTCTTTAATATGATGTTGAAAGTACAAGTGTTTCTATATTATACAAATATGGTAACTAAAATTATTATCTTGAACAACCATTTTAACCCCAAAGCTGATAGGTGAGACCTGATGGATATTTGTCTTCCCTTGAAAAACCAATTTATCCTTTTGTTCATTCTATTGCTTTAATAATTTATTTTCTTCCACTTGATGTATTCCAATTAATGGGATATTGTTACTCACTACAGCTGTCAAGACGCATACAATTATGACTTAAAGGTTATGCTGTAAGACTGTAATAAATTAGTTGCATTATTTGTCTGTGAGGGTGAAGAGAGGGAACGTGGTAATAAAATAAATAGTGACAGTAGGAGTTCGGTGTAATTATTTTGCCAAATTCTCCCAGTTGCACATTTCCACTTGCATTTGGCCCGTCATGATGATGGCGAAAACCCCAAAGTTACGTACAGGGATCTTCTAAATAAGACATGTGTTTTTCAAACTAGACATACAAGCCAAAGTTGGCTGAGGATGTAAATTCGGCCACTGACTAAATTGCTCTGGTGTGGATGGGAAAGACAATGGAATGTCATACCCGGTTTCAGAGCGAGAGAAAAGAAGATGAAGAAATGTGAACCACCATCTCCTGTGGGGATAATGGAAGCTGGTTATCATCCCAGCAGGAACTATATCCTATAAGTATGTCCTACACTGGTTTGTGGATTTTTTCCTTCCAGGGATGTACAAGAGACTGGGATAAAAGCCAGCTGCAAAACATGATCAGTGTGGGCTCGTACTGGATGTGTTAGATTGTGTGATAGAGAAACAAGAAGACAGCAGAGTACCCCCTGCTCTCACAGGTCAAAATACAAGTCTTGCTCTCTCTGTGGTTGCTGAAGAGATCAGCAAAGCCACAGCTAAAAAGAAGCAAAGCAATTTCTCAGCTAATCTGCAGGGCTCTGGAATCTCCACTACTCAATCACTGAAGTCAGTACTTTACAAAAATTATTTTTGATCTCACTTCTAATATGTGTGATGTATATGCATGTGCTTTATTATGTTCCTCGCATTTTGTAGCTAATAAACTCACTCTTTAACTCAAGAAACCCTGGTTAATTTGGCTCCTTTTAAATATAAATATACTAGGATTAACGAAAAATTATCTGCAAGGGAAGTGATCCTTGTTGCGACTAACTATAAGGTTGAATAAAGAAAAGGAGCCAGTTCCTCCCTCCTCCTCCGGGGGCATAATTTGGGAGTATTCCATCAGAATTGAACAAATTGAGGGATCTCGTCCAGGATACCAAATTTGGGGGATCTCGCATGGGGACCAGTCATAACAGTCTTGAAATTCACTAATACAATAGCTAACATCTCATTGATCCTGTAGGAGATAGAGTCCTGTTAGAGAATACATCCCTGTTGATGAAGCATCATGTGATCTGCAGTGACATCAGCAGTGAATGTTTGCGCAGGATTCAGTTCTCCATCTTTTGATTATGTGAGCAACATTCCGAATAAAACCTTTCATTTTCTTTGCAAGAATCCAGAATGTGGGCACGTCCACGCCTTTTCTCATAGCGGCAAATTCAAAGGCATAACAAATAGAAAATTGTTAATGAGGATTGAGGCAAGAAATGGAATTGAACAGCCATGCCAGAGAATACACATAACATATGCTGATACAGTGGAAGGCCACAAATTCCTACTTGTGAATGCACACTCTAAATGGCCAGAAGTCATTATCATGAAATCTACAATGGCTGAACAAACCATTGAGAAGCGAGACAATATTCTCAAGACTTGGTACACCGGAGCAATGGTGTGACAATGGTACTTCATTCACTTTGAAGGAGTTCAAGGACTACTTAAGAGGGAATGGTAACTGGCACATAAGGTCAGCTCTGTACCATCCTGCAACATGTGGGCTGGCCAAACATTTTGTTCAATCACTGAAACATCATCAAGGCATCAAAGGACCAAGGTGCATTGGCAAGAAGTATCAACAAATTCTTATTGGAACACCGCACATGCAACACAAGAGTTTGCCAGCAATGCTGCTGTCCAGGAGTAAACTGTGAATGCAGTTTGATTTGTTATTGCCACCTGATACTTCAGAGATTGTCAAATGGCAACAGCAGGCACAAATTGTAAGGAGAGAACAGAGCTCTAACAAGCGAGCAATCAAAGAGAGTGAGTGCTAGCCAGGAGCTACACCACCAATGAGAAATAGGTGCCTGCTGTGATCCTGGCAGCCAGGTCCAATACCATGCAACATATAGATGGATGATGGATGATGTTCTGCTGACCAGCTACTAGCTTCAGAAAGTGAAATCATGGAAATGTTTAAAGACTTATTTCCCTTGGACAATGTAGACAGTGATACTTTAACAGCGATACTTCGGAACAGAGGCCAGACGCAGAGAAAGTTCAGATATTGTTTCTGAGGACTTCCCAATACCTGCAGAGATGGATACTTGAGTAACTTCCCAGGAAGTACCACCTACTCCAGGAAAAGAGGATACTTTTTAACATCCCTGGGTATTTCCTGTCCCACCGGCAGGACAGACCCAGCAGATGTGACGGCACAGTGGTATGAAGTCAGGAGGGAGTTGCTCTGATAGTCCTCAACATTAAAAAAATGTTTTAGAATACCCAATTAATTGGGACAATTTAGCGTGACCAATCCACCTACCCTGCACATCTTTGGGTTGTGGGGGTGAAACCCAAGCAAACATGGGGAGAATTGTGCAAACTCCACACGGACAGTGACCCAGAATCAAACCTGGGACCTCAGCACCGTGAGGCAGCAATGCTAACCGCTGCACCGCCGTGCTGCCCTATAGTCCTCAACATTGACTCCGGATCAGATGAAGTCTCATAACTTCACGTAAGGACACCTTTGCATTACTACGTACTGTCCACCCTCAGCTGATGAATCCGAACTCCTCCCATGTTGAACACCACTTCGAGGAAGCAGGAAGGGTGGCAAAGGCACAAAATGGACTCTACGGAAACACAGAGTTACTACTCTTGGCGGCTCACCCCCCTTTGGTATTGGCCTCCACGACAGATGAGCCCGATCCAGCTCATATTGGGAGGGATCGTCCCCCTCCCCCAACAGCTTCGCCAACATCGTGGCAAAATACTCCGTCGGCCTCGGGCCTTCTACCCCTCGGGCAGACCCACAAACCTCAGATTCTGTCACTTCGATCTGTTTTCCAGTTCTTCCATTTTGGCTCGCAGACCCTTGTTGGTCTCTATCACCTTCTGCAACTCCTTCCCCATCGAGGTGAGTTGATCACTGTGCTCCGATAATGCCTCTTCCACTTCCTTCAGTGTCTCACCTTGCTCCCGCACCTCTGCCGCTGCGCTTGATACCGCCGCCCTCACCGGGACAATCGCCTCCTCCACCAGCACTTTCAATACCGCGCCCATCTGCCTCCCGCCCACCGTCACCGGAAGTCAAGCGGCCCTGACTTATCAATAACCTGCTCACGGACGCTCAGTTTGGGTTCCGCCAGGATCACTCCGCTCCTGACCTCATGACAGCTTTGGTTCAAACACTGACAAAAGAGCTGAATTCCAAAGGCGAGGTCAGAGTGTCTGCCTGTGACATCAAGGCAGCTTGATTGAATAAAGCATCAAGGAGTCCTGGGAAAACTGGAATCGATGACTTCCAGTGGCAGCCATGAGCTAAGTGGTCTCACGGAAGGCTCTCGTCTAAGATTTTCAACTCGACCTTTTAACCCCAGCAAACAGGCACCAAAAGTACCTGCAATCCTCCATCGACCGCACTGCCAAGCAAGATGGGAGAAAGTCAACTCCCCAGCAGAAAAGCCAGCAAGTCAAGAAGAGGGAAACCTCAGCCTCGGAGCTGGCAGCCACACGAAAAGGCACGGAATGGGGGAGGGCTGACCCCGGAGATCTCCCAGCGCAGACCCAGCCGCTGATGAACAAGCTGATGGGCTTCATTACCTCTGAGCTCCAGACACACAGAGAGATAAGTAGAGACCTTCTAGTAGCCGTTAAAACAGCCATGGAAGCTGCGATGGCCCCCATGAGGGAGGCGATGGACAATATGGATCAGAGGCTAGAAGCCCAGGAGAAGACCAGAAGGCACCTCAAGAAGGCCACCATGATCCGGACAAAGGGGTCCGGATCGCAGCGCTCGAAGCGAGTCTGGTCAGAACCGAGAAGAGGTTGAAAGACAAAGTCGATGACCAGGAGAACGGGTCATGTCGGCAGAATTTGGGGGCGGGCGGTAGGAACAGATGGTAGAAACCCCATGGAGTATGTGGCAGTGATATTCGAGAAGCTGGTTGGCAAGGAGGGCTTTGCCAAACCCCCAGAGGTTGCTTTGGCAGTGGCTCAAAGCTTGGGAGCCACTGCGGGCAATAACCATAAGGCTCCAAATGTATCAAGATGCGGATCCTGCGGTGGCCAAAAAGCACGAGAGGGTGCAAGTGAGAAAGACATTCCATCCACTTGTACCAGGACATTGCTGCTGATATGGCCAAGCGCTGGGTTGAATTCAGCAGTGCCAAATCTGCCCTGTACAAAAGTGGGGTGCGGTTTGGCATGCTCTACTCTGCCAAGCTATGGGTAACATACCAGGGCAAGGAACACTACTTTGTTTGCCCAGTCCATTCTTCTGGATAAACTTGTTGGCTTCCGGGACATCAATGGCAAAATATCGAGAGAGGAGAGGATAAACATGAGCAAAGGCACGGAGAAAGCGGGGGTGGGTGGGGGAGAGAGGTAGACAGGGGTAAAATAGGGGACTCTGACTAGCAGGGGAGCTGCTGCACTAGCAAGTAGACTTGTGTATGGTGAAGGCCGCAGCGCACCTCCCAGGAGGCAGGAGCACCTGGCAGAGGGGAAGGGATAAACAGAAATTCAGGAGAAACAAATGGCAATAAGAGGGGTGTTGGGGGAGGTAGAGAAGAGGCTAAAGCCAAGGGGAGGGGTAGAAACTAGGAGGGGGAGCAGAAGGGCAGAGGTGGTACAGGGGGAGGAACAGAAGGGGGGAGGGTAGAGCGCTGGTTGCAACATGTTGCACATGGTGACAATCAAAAAGAGGAAGCAGTCGGTGGCCATCTTGAATGGCCCATGAGCAAGGACAGGCCAGGTCGAACAGAGGCAGGCCCACAAGGTGAATATGGTTGACCCCACAGGCGGGTGGGATGGGGAAATAGCCCCCCCCCCACCCCCCACCTGGATAGTAACATGGAGCGTGAGGGGCCTCAATGGGCCGGTGAAGAGATCCAGAGTCCTTGCCCATCTCAAGAGTCTGAGGGTGGACACAGTCTTCATACAGGAGACATACCTGAGTAAGAGGGACTTACTGTGGTTATGGAAGGGCTGGATGGGGCTTGGTGGGACAAGCATTTCATTCATGTTTCAACACCAGGCTATACGAGTTAACAGGATAATCATAAGGATAAATGAACAGTGTCATTAAAGGTTAGTGGCTCAGTGATAACAGTCAAGCTCGACACTGGTGCAAGGGCCAACCTCATCAATCTGTCTGAATAAAGAAAAGGCTGCGAATTGAACCAAAAATAGTTAACAAAACGTTATTGTTAAGAGATTACAATGGGAACAAAATCTCGTCATTAGGAGCATGTGAGCTTGATGTTAATGTAAAAAACAAAATTCACAAATTGAAATTTTCCGTGGTGGCGGCTGACCTTTCATTGGAGTTGAAGCGTGTGAGGAGCTGCATCTAGTCCGATGAGCCTATAGTGCAGACAGTGCTGCAACAGGCCCTTATCCCTCAGGAGGCTCCATACTGAATGATTTCCCTGAAATTTTCCAAGGTTTTAGTACGTTACCTACATTACCATACACGTACAAGATTCAATTAAAGGAGGATGCGAGGCCTGTGATTCATGCGGCGAGATGTGTACCAGCGCCATTAAGGCATAAACTAAAGGCAAAGCTAGAGAGAATGGCTGCCTTGGGTGCCATTAAGCATATTGAAATGCCTACAGACTGGGTTAATTTCATGGTCTGTATAAAGAAGCGCAATGGAGACTTAAGAATCTGCGTGGATCGAAGGATTTGAATCTCAATATTCACAGGGTGCACTACCTCATACCCAAAAGGGAGGAGATAGCGTGTGAAATGGCAAGAGCAACTTGTTTCAGCAAATTGTACGCGTCACAAGGCTTCTGGCAGCTTCTACTAGATAAAGAAAACACTAAAATGTGAACATTCAACACACCCTTTGGGAGATATTGCTTTTTAAGAAAGCCATTTGGCATCATTTCGGCTTCAGAGATCTTTCATCGTGCCATGGAGCATATAGTTGAAGGAACAACAACAACAACAAACAAAGAACAAAGAAATGTACAGCACAGGAACAGGCCCTTCGGCCCTCCAAGCCCGTGCCGACCATGCTGCCCGACTAAACTACAATTCCGGAGATCCGGGTGCATGTGGATGACATAATTATTTAGGGGTTGACCCGGGAAGAGAATGATAGACGGCTTCTCAGGGTCCTAAAAAGTGTCAAGAAAAACAGTCTGAAGTTGAACAGGGTGAAATGTCAAGTCGGTGTACACAGCATTACCTTCCTGGGAGACAAGCTGTCCACACAAGGTGTTCAGCCCCATCAAGAGATCAAGACAAGATGAGGGCAATGCTGCAGATGCTGCGCCCCATGGATATAAAAGGCATTTTAAGAATGCTAGGCATGATCAATGTTATGGGTAAATTCATTCCCAACTTGGCACTAGACCACAAAGGAAGATGTACCAGTCCAGTGGTCCAGCAGCCATGAACAAGAGTGACAGGCATTGCAGGTTCCGACACCTTTTGACCCAGCAAAAAATACAAAAATCCCAACTGATGCTTCACAGGATGGTTTGGGGGCGGTCCTACTCCAACAGGGTCTGGAAGGAGACTGACATCCAGTGGCGTATGCGTCCAGGGAGATGTCTGACACTGAACAAAGATACGCACAAATGCAAAAAGAATACCTCAGGCTCATTAATGGGCGAACAAAGTTGCATGATTCTGTATATGGACTTCCAACCTTCATTGTGGAGACTGACCACAGACCACTGGTTAAAAAAAATCTGAGCGAGATGTCGCCGAAGATTCAGCGAACGACCATGAAGTTGCAGCGGTATGATTTCGAGTTGGCGTACACGCCGGGTAAACATCTTGTTGTGGCTGGCACACTTTCCAGAGCCACTGGCAATGAAGAACCACTCCAGCTGGAAGAGGACGTACCGATCCACGGAAACCTGGTGAAAGAGTCTCTGTTAGTATCTGGCAACAAATCAAAAATCATTAAAGAGGGAGCTGCCAAGGACATCATCCTGCAGAAAGTGAGAAAGCATCTTCATGAAGGATGGCCCAAGGAATCCTGTTCAAGTTTCTACAATGGATGAGCAGAATTAAGTGATGTGAGTGGATTTTTGCTGCAGGATCAGTGGATTGTGATTCCTCAGGCGCTACGGTCAATGATCCTCGTGAAGCTGCATGAGAGGCACTTGGGGATGGAAAAGTGCAAGCAGAGAGTCAGGGAGGCAGTCTATTGGCCTGGGATCAACCGTGACATTGAGCTGATGGTGGAGAACTGTGAAACATGCCCGAGATTTCAGCGCAGGCAGAGCAAGGAACCTATGCAGATGTGCGAGACAGTCACAACTCTGTGGCAGAAGGTTGGCATGGATCTTTTCCATTTAAATGGAAAGGAGTACCTTCTGGTCATAGACTATTTCTCTAATTACCCGGAGATAGCACATCTGTCGAATTCTACGGCAAGGTGTGTCACTAAGAATGTCAAAGACATTTTTGCACGCCACGGCATTCCGAATGTGGTCATGAGCGATAATGGTCCTTGTTTTGCCTGTTAGGAGTGGATAGAATTTGCGCAACAGTATGATTTGCAACATGTTACCTCCAGCAGGTCCAAATTCGTATCTCATTGTTACGGATGAAGGTGCGGTCGTGAGAAGGAACAGAAGAGCTTTGCTCAAAGTACGGCAACTGTTTGTGATGCAACCACCAGAAGAAGCATGCAACAGTCCTAAAATATCCGACGAACATACGGAACAGATACAAGAGGATAATATATCAATACACGAAGAACATCAAACTCAAGCCAAGCACTAAAGAAAATGAAGAACCTTTGCAACTTCAGCAGACACTGAGAAGGTCTGCAAGGATCAGGCCCAAGCCAGAAAGACTGAACTTGTGACCGACTGTAAAAACTCTAAAATGTAAATAGTTATGCATATCATGGTAGAATGTAAACTAATCTAATGTATGTAAAGAATTTCATTTTCCAAAGGAAAGGGGATGTGATGATATGCATAAAGTAATTTTGTACATAATGTTGTATACAACCTCCGACCACTAGGTGGCAGTGTAAACCCACACGTGATTCTGTGCCTGGGGAGTTGGGACTAGATTGTGTTGGAGGATAGATGTATTTTGCAGTAGCTCTACAATAGTTAATTAGTGTTAGTAGTTTATTATTTTATTTATCCTAGTTATCTTTAGTACGCAGTTGTTTCACAACAACTATTCTGTAGTTCATCATTGACTTCGGACAGTCTACAGAAGATGACAGCGCGAAGGGTACAGGCGGTCAAAATGAACATACAGCCTAGTTTCTCTTCGTATTTAGATCTCCATCGATCTCTGCTCAAATGCTTTTTCGCCAGCGTTGACAAGTTAATCATGGCCTTCAAGGGCAGCACGGTGGCGCAGTGGGTTAGCACTGCTGCCTCACGGCGCTGAAGTCCCAGGTTCGATCCCGGCTCTGGGTCACTGTCCGTGTGGAGTTTGCACATTCTCCCCATGTCTGCATGGGTTTCGCCCCCACAACCCAAAGATGTGCAGAGTAGATGGATTGGCCACGCTAAATTGCCCCTTAATTGGAAAAAATGAATTGGGTACTCTAAATTTTTTTTTTTAAATCATGGCCTTCATCTGGGGGGGGAAGAGCTCCTGGATATATAAGACCATCTTGTAGCGGGGGCCACCTGGATCAAAGGAAACTTGCAAACAGCAGAGAAAGAACGTGGATGAGGGCCACTCTCCAGAGGGGACACAAGCCCATCCCACACAGGCCAAAACAGGAAGATGACTAACCTGACCTCCCTTGAGTGAGGTGAAGGATCCTGGCAATCAATGTAAATAAGTGGGTAAAGCTGGGTGTAACTCTTTCCACGAAGTGGTAAGACTCCCACTAAGAACCCTTCAAAAAATTGTATAATACACACGGAAGACAATATAAATAATGTAGGATAGAACTGGGACTTCTGTCACAGATATGGTACGAAGTCTTACAACACCAGGTTAAAGTCCAACAGGTTTGTTTCGATGTCACTAGCTTTCAGAGCGCTGCTCCTTCCTCAGGTGAATGCAGAGGTCTGTTCCACAAACATATATATAGACAAATTCAAAGATGCCAAACAATGCTTGGAATGCGAGCATTAGCAGGTGATTAAATCTTTACAGATCCAGAGATGGGGTAACCCCAGGTTAAAGAGGTGTGAATTGTATCAAGCCAGGACAGTTGGTAGGATCTCGCAGGCCAGATGGTGGGGGATGAATGTAATGCGACATGAATCCCAGGTCCCGGTTGAGGCCGCACTCATGTGTGTGGAACTTGGCTATAAGTTTCTGCTCGGCGATTCTGCGTTGTTGCGCGTCCTGAAGGCCGCCTTGGAGAACGCTTACCCGGAGATCAGAGGCTGAATGCCCTTGACTGCTGAAGTGTTCTCCGACTGGAAGGGAACATTCCTGCCTGGTGATTGTTGCGCGATGTCCGTTCATTCATTGTCGCAGCGTCTGCATGGTCTCGCCAATGTACCACGCTTCGGGACATCCTTTCCTGCAGCGTATGAGGTAGACAACGTTGGCCGAGTCGCACGAGTACGTACCGCGTACCTGGTGGGTGGTGTTCTCACGTGTAATAGTGGTATCCATGTCAATGATCTGGCACGTCTTGCAGAGATTGCCATGGCAGGGTTGTGTGGTGTCGTGGTCACAGTTCTGAAGACTGGGTAGTTTGCTGCAAACAATGGTTCGTTTGAGGTTGCGCGGTTGTTTGAAGGCAAGTAGTGGGGGTGTGGGGTTGACCTTGGCAAGATATTCATCGTCATCAATGACGTGTTGAAGGCGGTGAAGAAGATGACGTAGTTTCTCCGCTCCGGGGAAGTACTGGACGACGAAGGGTATTCTGTCGGTTGTGTCCCATGTTTGTCTTCTGAGGAGGTCGGTGCGGTTTTTCGCTGTGGCGCGTTGGAACTGTCGGTCGATGAGTCGAGTGCCATATCCCGTTCGTACGAGGGCATCTTTCAACGTCTGTAGATGTCTGTTACGCTCCTCCTCATCTGGATCTGTAAAGATTTAATCACCTGCTAATGGTCGCATTCCAAGCATTGTTTGGCATCTTTGAATTTGTCTATATATGTGTTTCTGGAACATACCTCTTCATTCACCTGAGGAAGGAGCAACGCTCCGAAAGCTAGTGACATCGAAACAAACCTGTTGGACTTTAACCTGGTGTTGTAAGACTTCGTACTGTGCTCACCCCAGTCCAACGCCGGCATCTCCACATCACAGATATGGTGACAGCTTGGGGCTCATGTGTTGTCGCTACTATTGTGTTAATGATCATTATTGATGTATTTTATTTCTGCAAAGTTCTGTTTTTAAATGCAAAGTGCCGATAAAAATATTTATTATAAACAAACTGGAGTCAGTGGGAATTAGGGGCAGAACTCTCCACTGGTTCAACTCATCCCTAGCACAAAGTAAGATGGCTGTGGTTGTTGGAAGCTAGACATCTCAGTCCCGAGATATCGCTGCAGGAATTCCTCAGCATCCCGCATGGAACCTATGGGGTGGGAATGCTCGTCTTTCCCATGCTCCTCGTGGAGTATGAGCCCCCCACCCCCGGGTATGCCGATCACCCAATGTATATAAGGCTGGCCAGTGAGGCACTGACCAGAGAGGGATCTACCAGGTCGTGTATATATCATTCGTATAAATAAAACTTTGTTCATCTTTTACTCGGTGGACTCCCCATGTCCTTTTTAAACCAATTATCTTCAGCTGTTTCATCAGTGACCTTTCTCCCAACATAAGGTCAGATATGGGGATTGTGGTAGACACCACTAGTGGTATATTGTATGTATTAGGTCACTGCCCGTATATTACAGGTACGACGGTAAATCCCATCCTGCTGGCTCCGCCCAGCAGGCGGCGTATAAAAGTGTATGCTCTCCTGCGCTGCTCTCATTCTGGTTCCAGCTGCGGGAGGCACAACATCTTGTGCAATAAAGCCTCGATCGTTTCACCATTCTCGTCTCGTGGTAATTGACGGTACATCAATTTATTGAACAAGGTTTTAAAAGGTGGATCTCCTAATCAAGCCTGATCGCCTGCAGCTGAGCCCTCATGCAGCCAATGCCACGTCTACCTTCGACCACTGGTTAGCGTGCCTCGAAAGCTACCTCAGAGCAGCCACTGAAGAACCCTCGGACTCGCAGAAGCATCAAGTCCTCTACTCACAGGTGAGCCCTGAAATTTTCCCCCTCATCCAGGATGCGCCCACCTACTCAGAAGCAATGACGCTCCTAAAGGGACATTACGTTAAACCGGTGAACCACGTGTACGCCAGCCACCTCCTGGCCACGAGACGGCAACTCCCCGGGGAGACTCTGGATGATTCCTTGCGGGCTCTACAGATCCTCAGAAGGAACTGTGACTGCCAGGCAGTTTCGGCAGTCCAACACACCAAACTTTTAATCAGAGACGCTTATGTCACGGGCATGCAGCCTACATACGTTCGCCAGCGACTACTGGAAGGGGGTAAGCTCGATCCTGCGGAGACTAGGCAGCTTGCAAATTCACTAGAAGTGGCCTCAGGGTCCTTGGAGTCCTACACCCCTGACCGCGCGGCAACCTCGTGGGCATTGTGGGCCCCACCAGCTGCCAACCCCAGCTCACCGCAAGCCTGCGCCGCACAGCAGCCAGCCAGCTCTGGAGAACCCAAGTGTTATTTTTGTGGACAAAGCAAACACCCAAGGCAGCGCTGCCCGGCACGGAGCGCGACCTGCAACGGGTGTGGGAAGAAAGGACACTTTGTTTCTGTTTGCCAGGCCCGGTCGGTCGCCGCTGTTTCCAGGCCCGGCATTTCTACACCCCCCACGTGCGACCCAGGGCGCCGCCATCTTCCCCACCGCAAGCCACATGCGCCCGTGGGTGCCGCCATCTTTGATGCCGCCCGCCATGGGCGCCGTCATCTTCGTCACCATTTTGGACTGCGCCTCAGGACCCCAGCTCATCTGGCCGTTTGCTGCCTACTGCTACCTCCGCCACCGCTGATCAGCCCGGGACCCCCCAACATCTTCCGCAGCTCGCCTCGATCACCCTGGATCAGTCGCGGCCCCGCAACCTCGCGACCGCTACGACGACGGTGAAGATCAACGGGCACGGGATGACCTGCCTCTTTAACTCCGGGACACAGAGAGTTTCATCCACCCCACTACGGTAAGGCGCTGCTCTCTCCCGGTACACCCCGTCACCCAGAAAATCTCCCTGGCCTCCGGATCCCATTCCGTTGAAATCCGGGGGTACTGTATCGCGACCCTCACCGTCCAGGGCGTAAAGTTCAGCAACTTCCGGCTCTACGTCCTCCCCCACCTCTGCGCTGCCCTGTTGCTCGGCCTGGATTTTCAGTGCCATCTCCAAAGCCTTACTTTGAAATTCGGCGGGCCCCTGCCCCCCTCACCGTCTGTGGCCTCACAACCCTTAAGGTCGATTCACCTCCACTGATTACGAACCTCACCCCGGACTGCAAACCCGACGCCACTAGGAGAAGACGGTACAGTGCCCAGGACAGGATCTTCATCAGGTCGGAGATCCAACGACTTTTGCGGGAGAGGATCATTGAGGCCAGCAACAGCCCCTGGAGAGCTCAAGTAGTGGGGGTGAAGACTGGGGAGAAGCACAGGATGATCATTGACTGCAGTCAGACCATCAACTGGTACACGCAGCTCGACATGTACCCACTCCCACGCATATCTGATATGGTCAATCAGATTGCGCAATATCGAGTCTTCTCTACAGTTGACTTGAAGTCCGCCTACCACCAGCTCCCCATCCACCCGGAGGACCGCCAATACACTGCGTTCAAAGCAGATGGCCGCCTCTATCACTTCCTCAGAGTTCCCTTTGGTATCACCAATGGGGTCTCGGTCTTCCTGCGCGAGATGGACCGAATGGTTGACCAGTACGGGCTGCGGGCCACCTTCCCGTACCTAGATAATGTCACCACCTGCGGCCACGATCAGCAGGATCATGAAGCAAACCTCCAAAGATTCCTCCATACCGCCAAACTCCTTAACCTCACATACAATAAGGAGAAATGCGTGTTCCGCACCAACCGCTTAGCCATCCTAGGCTACGGAGTGGAAAATGGAGTCCTAGGGCCCGACCACGACCGCATGTGCTCCCTCCTGGAACACCCTCTCCCCCACTGCCCCAAGGCCCTGAAACGATGCCTGGGGTTTTATCTCATAATACGCCCAGTGGGTCCTTAATTATGCGGACAAGGCCCGCTCACTCATCAAGTCCTCAGTTTTTCCCCTGACAGCTGAGGCCCGCCAGGCCTTAAACCACATCAAGGTGGACATTGCCAAGGCCACGATGCACGCAATCGACGAGTCCCTCCCTTTTCAGGTGGAGAGAGATGCATCGGACGTGGGTCTGGCCGCCCCCCTCAACCAGGCGGGCAGACCCGTGGCCTTCTTTTCCCACACCATCCATGCCTCCGAAATTCGGCACACCTCTGTCGAAAAGGAGGCCCAAGCCATTGTGGAAGCTGTGCGACATTTGAGGCATTATCTGGCCGGCAGGAGATTCACTCTCCTCACTGACCAACGGTCGGTTGCCTTCATGTTTAATAATTCACAGCGGGGCAAGATCAAAAATGACAAGATCTTGAGGTGGAGGATCCAGCTCTCCACCTATAATTATGAGATCTGGTATCGCCCGGGGCAGCTCAACGAGCCCTCTGATGCCCTATCCCACGGTACATGTGCCAGCGCATAAGTGGACCGACTCCGGGCTCTCCACTATGACCTCTACCACCTGGGGGTCACGCGGTTCTTCCATTTTGTCAAGGCCTGCAACCTGCCCTACTCCATTGAGGAGGTCAGGACTGTCACCAAAGACTGCCAAGTCTGCGCAGAGTGCAAGCCGCACTTCTACCGGCCAGATAGAGCGCATCTGGTGAAGGCCTCCCGCCCCTTTGAACGCCTCAGCATGGACTTCAAAGGGCCCCTCCCCTCCACTGACTGCAACGTGTACTTCCTCAACGTAATTGACGAGTACTCCCGGTTCCCTTTCGCCATCCTGTGCCCCGACATGACTTCTGCCACGGTAATCAAATCCCTGCACAGCATCTTCACTCCATTAATTTGTAATGTTTTCATCACCCCCGCCGGATTTTTTTAACAGGGGGTGAATGTGGTAGACACCACTAGTGCTTTGTTGTATGTATTACGGCACTGCCTGTATATTACAGGTACGACGGTAAATCCCTGCCTGCTGGCTCCGCCCAGCGGGCGGCGTATAAAAGTGTATGCTCTCCTGCGCTGATTCCATTCTGGTTCCAGCTGCGGGAGGCACAACATCTTGTGCAATAAAGCCTCGATTGTTTCACCATTCTCGTCTCGTGGTAATTGACAGTACATCAGGGATATTCGCTGATGATTGCAAAATGTTCAACACCATTCACGACTCCTCAGAGACTGAAGCAGCTCACATGAAAATGCAGTAAGATGTGGACAATATCCAGGCTTGGGCTGACAAGTGGCAAGTAACATTCGTCTCAGAGAAGTGCCAGGTAGTAACCAATTCAAATAAGAGAGATTCAAATCATCACCCCATGACATTTAATGGCACTACCATCACTAAATCCCTCACAATCAACATCCTGTGCTTTACTATTGATCAGAAACTGAACTAGACTAGCCATATAAATACTGTGGCTACAAGAGCAGGTCAGAGGCTGGGAATCCTGCGGCGATTAACTCACCTCCTGACTTCGCAAAGCCTATCCACCACCTACAAAGCACAAGTCAGGAGTGTAATAGAATACTCCCCACTTGCCTGGATGAGTGCAGTTCCAACAACACTCAAGAAGCTCAACAGCATCCAGAACAAAGCTTGATTGACACCCCTTCCGCAAGCATTCACTCCCTCCACCAACGCAAAGTAACAGTCGTGTGTACCATCTACAAAATGCACTAGAAGAACTTACGAAGGCTCCTTAAGCAGCACCTTCCACACTCAGGACCACTAACATCTAGAAGGACAAGGGTAGCAGATACAAGGGAACACACCACCTGGAAGTACCCCTCCAAGTCACTCACCATCCTGACTTGGAAATATATTGCCGTTCCTTCACTGTCACTGGGTCAAAATCCTGGAACTCCCTCTCTAATAGCACAGTGGGAGTACCTACATGACATGGACTGCTGCGGTTTATGGAGGGAGTCACTATCTTCTCAAGGACAATTAGAGATGGGCAACAATTGCGGGCCGAGCCAGCAATGCCCATATCCCATAAAAATGAATTTCTAAACATTTTCAAGGTCTCAAGAGGCCAGGTTCCAGAACATTGAACACAACCTAGAAGGAATAGACATCTACTTGAGAGACTGTCTTATTGAGCTGTATATATATATATATATGTATAATGCAGGGCAGCACGGTGGCGCAGTGGATAGCACTGCTGTGCTCACGGCGCCGAGGTCCCAGGTTCGATCCCAGATCTGGGTCACAGTCTGTGTGGAGTTTGCACATTCTCCCCATGTTTGCGTGGGTTTCGCCCCCACAACCCAAAGATGTGCAGGCTAGGTGGATTGAACACGCTAAATTGCCCCGTAATTGGAAAAAATGAATTGGATACTGTAAAATTTATTTTTTTAAAATATATGTATAATGCATAAATGGGTCTGTTGTAAAAATCTTAAGCAGTTTTTGCTGCACTAAAGAAGTAAAGGTGTTCTATTTCAGAGAATACATCCCGATGAAGATCGGGCGTGATCTGTACACAACGAGGAACCTAGGCAGCACGTTCATTTTGATCGTCTGTAGCCTTACAGCCAGTGAAAGAGGCAGCAAATCCCATCTTTGCAGGTCCCTTGTCAGCTCCAGCAGGATGGAGAGGTTCCATTTGTGGAGCCCATTCCAGGTGTGGGCCACTTAGATCCCCAGATACCTGAACTTGGTTTGGGTTACTTTAAACAGCAGTTCTTCCAGCTTCATTCCTCCCTCTCAGGGGTTTACTGGGAAGAATTTGCTCTTTCCCCGGTTGAGTTTGTAACCCGAGAAGGCACCAAACTCCCGAAGGAGTCTGGTCATCTTTCTCATGCTGGCTAGGGGGTTTGACACGTAGAGGAGCAGGTCATCGCATAGAGCGAGACTCTGCCCCCACCCCAACAGTGAGTGACATCGAGGGGTACTTTCAGGTGGTGGTGTTCCCATGTATCTGCTGCCCTTGTCCTTCTAGATGTTAATGATCCTGGGTGTGGAAGGTGCTGCCTAAGGACTCTTGTCCATCAATCCACTTATCTAACAGCCATAGCCAGCAGTGCAATTGCTCGTGCGAACAGGAGCGGGGATACCGGGCACCCGTATCTTGTTCTCCTGTATAATTGGAAGCATTCGGAGGAGATGGCATTCGTCCGTATGCTCGACGTAGGAGCGCAGTACAGGAGTTTTACCCACGCGATAAACCCTGCCCCAAACCCAAACCATTCAAGTACCTCCATTCTACTTGATGAAAGGCTTTCTCAGCACCCAGGGAGATGATCACCCCTGGGGCCCTCTCCCCGGAAGGGGTCATTATTACATTCAACAGGCGTCTGATGTTCGCTGTTAATTATCTGCCTTAACAAACTTGGTCTGATCTTCCGTGATCACTTCTGGCAGGCAACACTCCAGGTGCCTCACCAGTGCTTTCATGAGGACTTTCACATTAGTATTTAGGAGAGAGATAGGTCTGTACGATGCACAGTCTTGTCAGCTTTTAGTCTTTTTGTGAATCAATGAGATCGTGGCCTTGGTCAGCATGGGCGGCAGGAACTCTTTGACAGTGAATCTTTGAACATTTCCCGTAGATGCCGGGCCAGCGCTGCTGAGGATTTCTTGTAAACATCTGCCGGGAAACCATTTGGTACCGGCGCTTTCCCTGACTGCATGGAATTGATGCATTCCACAATTTCACCCAGCCCTAGAACTACATCCAGTCCTTGTTTCCTGTCGTCCCCCACTACCGATATATCCAGTCTGTTGAGAAACTGTTCCATCCTCGAGTCCCTTTCCGGGGGCTCGGAGGTGTACAGCCCGAGGTAAAAGTTCATAAAGGCTCTGTTTTCATTGAATTTACAGAGTAGAAGGAGGCCATACGGCCCATCGGCTGTACACCGGTCCTGAAAGAGCACCCTACCTAAGCCCACACCTCCATCCTATTCCCGCAACCCAGCAACCCCACCTAACTGTTGGACACTACAGGGCAATTTAGCGTGACCAATCCGCCTAACCCACACATCTTTGGATTGTGGGAGGAAACCGGAGCACCCGGAGGAAACCCACGCCGACACAGGGCGAACGTGCAGACTCCGCACAGACAGTGACCCAAGCCGGGAATGGAACCCAGATCCCTGGCCTTTTGAAGCAACAGTGCTAACCACTGTGTTACCTTGCCGTCTGCTACCATCCTGTTGTTTCTGTTCTTAACTTGTGCTACCTCTTTTGCGGATGCCTGCTTTCTCAACTGTGTGCCAGCATGCAGCTGGCCTTGTCTCCATGTTCGTAGAAAGCTCCTATCCCTGGCAGAGCTTGTGGACTGCCTTCCGTGTGGACAGCAATCAAATTTCATCTGCAGCTTTTTCCTTTCCGCCAGCAGTTGCACGGTTGGGCCCATGGAGTACCGCCGATCCACCTCCATATGGAGCCCATCAGCCACTGATTGGCTGCCCTCTCTTTCCTGTCCCTAAGTGTCCCTGATCACTGCCTCAGTGCCTCCCAGAAAGTAGAGGGTGAGACCTCCCAGTTCTGGTTGCAGGACACATAATCGTTGATGACCTGGGATATTTTAGTACAGAATTCCTTCTCGCTGAAGAGAGCTGTAACCAGCCCCCATAGGGGACGTAGGGGCCATGTCTTCTCCAACGACACATCTGTGGTGCATGGTCGGAGATTACAATCGCGTAATATTCCGCCTTTGTTATCCCTGGGAGCACCTTTTCCCTACAACGAAAACAGCTACGCATGAGTCATCCTTAAGCATGTGGGAGAAGAAAGAGAATTATTTTTCTCTCAGATGGTGAAACCTCCGCGGGTCTCCCATCTGTTTCATAAAGGTGTTCAACTCTCAAGCCGTGCCTGTATATATTCACCAAAACTACTGGGGCCTCTTCCATGGTGCCACTGTCCATCACATATTGTCAACCCCCCCCCCATATCACCCCCCTGGGTCCATCACTCTGCTCATCGCCATGACTGAAACTGTCCTGTTAATTAGTATGGCCACCCCCGTTGTCCTGGTGTCAAAGCATGAATGAAAAATTTATCCCACCCATCCCTTCCTTACCCACTATCAGTCCCTCTCTCTCAGGTGTGTTTCCATAGAAAGGCTAGGACCACCCTCAGACTCTTCTGATGTCAGTCCCTTGTGCTCCCCCCTCCTAGACCCTGCCTCCATCCTTGGTTTTACCCCTTCTCTGCAACCCCGGACCCCCCTCGTTTTGCCCTGAATTTCCGTCTTTCCCCTCTCTTCTGCCTGGTGCTCCCTACCTCTCGGGAAGCGCGCCGCAGCCTCTTCCTTCACTATACTCCCATACACCAGCCTGCTCGCTAGTGTAGCAGTTCCGCTACTAGCCAAGTTCCTGGATTTAACCCTGGTCTGCTTATTTCCACTCCGCCCTGCTTTCTCCATGCATATGTTTGTCTCTGCCCCTCTTGTCTTTTTCTAGCCCACGTTCTGGCCATTGCGTTCTATCGCTGTTTGCCCAGTCTGTTCTTCTGGTCATACCTGTTGACTTCCTCCAGTGCATTGAAGTAATGTTCCTTCCCTTGGTATGTAACCCATAGCTTGGCAGGATAGAGCATGCCAAACCACACCCCACTTTTGTACAGGGCATATTTGGCACTGTTCAATTCAGCCCGAATTCTGCCCCGAATGTCTAGGTACAAGCGAATGGAATGGCATCTGGATGGAAATTGTCCCATTGGACAGACGCAGCATGGGTTCATAAAGGGCAGGTCGTGCCTAACTAATTTAGTGAAATTTTTTGAGGACATTAACAGTGCGGCAGATAACGGGGAGCCAATGGATGTGGTATATCTGGATTTCCAGAAAGCCTTTGACAAGGTGCCACACAAAAGGTTGTTGCATAAGATAAAGATGCATGGCATTAAGGGGAAAGTAGTAGCATGGATCGAGGATTGGTTAATTAATAGAAAGCAAAGAGTGGGGATTAATCGGTGTTTCACTGGTTGGCAATCAGTAGCTAGTGGTGTCCCTCAGGGATCAGTGTTGGGCCCACAACTGTTCACAATTTACATAGATGATTTGGAGTTGGGGACCAAGGGCAATGTGTCCAAGTTTGCAGACGACACTAAGATAAGTGGTAAAGCAAAAAGTGCAGAGGATACTGGAAGTCTGCAGAGGGATTTGGATAGGCTAAGTGAATGGGCTAGGGTCTGGCAGATGGAATACAATGTTGACAAATGTGAGGTTATCCATTTTGGTAGGAATAACAGCAAAAGGGATTATTATTTAAATGATAAAATATTAAAACATGCTGCTGTGCAGAGAGACCTGGGTGTGCTAGTGCATGAGTCGCAGAAAGTTGGTTTTCAGGTGCAACAGGTGATTAAGAAGGCAAATGGAATTTTGTCCTTCATTGCTAGAGGGATGGAGTTTAAGACTAGGGAGGTTATGCTGCAATTGTATAACGTGTTAGTGAGGCCACACCTGGAGTATTGTGTTCAGTTTTGGTCTCCTTACTTGAGAAAGGACGTACTGGCACTGGAGGGTGTGCAGAGGAGATTCACTAGGTTAATCCCAGAGCTGAAGGGTTGGATTACGAGGAGAGGTTGAATAG
Source organism: Scyliorhinus torazame (assembly GCF_047496885.1). NCBI lineage: Eukaryota > Metazoa > Chordata > Chondrichthyes > Carcharhiniformes > Scyliorhinidae > Scyliorhinus > Scyliorhinus torazame. Next base: position 252,685,278 of record NC_092714.1, on the reverse strand, counting down.
ACTGGGACTGTACTCGTTGGAATTTAGAAGGATGAGGGGGGATCTTATAGAAACATATAAGATTATGAAGGGAATAGATAGGATAGATGCGGGCAGGTTGTTTCCACTGGCGGGTAAAAGCAGAACTAGGGGGCATAGCCTCAAAATAAGGGGAAGTAGATTTGGGACTGAGTTTAGGAGGAACTTCTTCACCCAAAGGGTTGTGGATCTATGGAATTCCTTGCCCAGTGAAGCAGTGGAGGCTCCTTCATTAAATGTTTTTAAGATAAAGGTAGATAGTTTTTTGAAGAATAAAGGGATTAAGGGTTATGGTGTTCAGGCCGGAAAGTGGAGCTGAGTCCACAAAAGATCAGCCATGATCTCATTGAATGGTGGAGCAGGCTCGAGGGGCCAGATGGCCTACTCCTGCTCCTAGTTCTTATGTTCTTATGTTCTTATGTCCTTCCCACTTGAACCCCTCATGCCTTTCGGCCACCTCAGGATTCGCTCTTTGTCCTGGTACTTGTGCAGCCTCACGATTATCGCCTGAGGTGGCTGTCCCGCTTTGGGCCGCTGCCGAAGAGACCTGTGGACGCGGTCTACCTCCAGGGGCTTGGTGAAGCCCTCCTTGCTGACCAACGTCCCAAGCATTGTCGCTAAGTACTCCGTTGGGTACCTCCCCTCTGTTCCTTCCGACAGCCGAATGATTCTCAAGTTCTGTCAAAGCTTTCTGGTTGTCGACTTTTTATTTTAGCCCCTTCTGGGGTCTGATCCGAATCGCCACCTCGGCCTCAAGCGGTCCGGTCCCCTTGGTCCGTGGTGGCCTTCTTGAGGTCTCTTGCTATTGTCTCCTGGACCTCTAGCCTCTGCTCCATCTGAGCCAATTCTTCCCTCAGTGGGAAGGAAATGTCAAATGTTTACAATTAAAACTTGTGCTGCCTCAGTCATGTTAATTTTCATAGCGGGTCTGCCTGCATCCCTGCTGACCTCCGCTCCCCCCACCCCAGGCCCAAGATCAAACCCCGCCCCCCGTTACAGACCCCATTCAGAGGATGGGTGTGAGCGTGCTGTCAGCAGAAAGACACGAGTCAGACTTTGGCATAAATTGAGGATTAGTTATCATCACTCCCCTGCCTTGTATATTGACCCGCTGACAGTGCCGACACAGGCCCATCATCCTGGGATGATGTTACACAGACTCTGGCAGGGTGGAACAGGGTAATCGGAGGGCTAGGTATTGGTGGGAGTGGTGGGAGGACACCTGTTGAACATTCAGGGATTGGAACCCCTTCTTGTTAATGATGGGCACTCCCTGATTCCCTAGTGAGCGCAAGGTGGCATGCGTGCCATTAATTTCCCCCTTGACCTCGGGCACCCCAGCAAAGGTGGAGAACCCTGCAGCCTGGATATGTTGGCAGGATTGATCCAGCGCACATTTGGTGTGGTCTGCTGCCCAGGCATACAGGATGGACTTGCGGGCTGTAGTTTGTGATATGCTGCACAAGTCCCTGCTTGAGCCCTGGAATGGACCACTGCCATAGATGTTCAGGGCTGCGGTGATCTTCACGGTCACCGGGAGAGGGTGTCCTTTCCTCCACAGGGTGCCAAGACTCTTTTTTGAGACGGAATCTCCTGTGGCATATGCTATCCGCCATCTACTCTAAAGACCAATGATGTTTGTACACCTTGGGCCATCACTGGTGTCTCCCTCTGTGTTCCTCCTCGGCCTGATGGGCGGCCAGTTCTGCAAGGTGTGCGACGGCCCCCTGCACATGGGGTGCCGCCTCCAGCCAGCATCGCCACTGCTGCTTCTCCAGCATCCAGCTGCCTGTGCTGCCACCAGCACCACGAGGGCATCCTCTGCGGGACCAACACCACCATCCATTTTGGTCTCTAAGGAATTGGAGAAGGTGATAGACCAACAATCAATTAGGGCTTCAACCCCAGGACCCTCAAATTCCCTAAATCTCCCCACCTTACGTATTCCACTTTATTTCAAAGTGCCATCCTGCACCCGGAACCCAAAAAGATCTGCAGGGTAGGTGACTTAGCCACATTAAATTGCCCCTTAATTGGAAAAAAAGAATTGGGTACTCTAAATTTCTTAAGAAAAAAGTGCCAACCAGTCAGCCTGTTGTGCTGGAGAACCTCACTCTGCACACTCACCCCCAGCCTCAGCAGGAACCCCGAGACTCCAGACTGCTGCTGGGTGCAATAGGGAGCCTGTGTTCAGGTCCCCTCCCATGATCCACACAATAATAACAATAATCTTTATTGTCACAAGTAGGCTTACATTAACACTGCAATAAAGTTACTGTGAAAATCCCCTAGTCGCCACACTCCGGCGCCTGAGTGGAGTGGATGTTGAAGGTGGTGGAATGGATGCCCATCAAGCAGGCTACTTTGTCCTGGATGGTGCCGAGCTTCTTGAGTGTTGTTGGAGCCGCACTCATGCAGGATAGTGGACAATATTTCATCACGTTTATTTTTAAATTTAAGGTGTCCAATTCATTTTTTCCAATTAAGAGGCAATATTAGCGTGGCCAATCCACCTACCCTGCACATCTTTGGATTGTGGGTGCGAAACCCACGCAAACGCGGGGAGAATGTGCAAACTCCACATGGACAGTGACAGAGCCGGGATCGAACCTGGGACCTCTGAGCCGGGAGGCAGTAGTGCTAACCACTGTGCCACCGTGATGCCCATTTCATCACACTCTTGACTTGTGCCTTGCAGATGGTGGGCAGACTTTGTGGAGATGGAGGTGAGTTCTGTCCACAGAATTCCCAGCTTCTGACCTACTCATGTAGCCACAATATTTATATAGCTAGTCCAGTTCAATTTCTGGTCAATGGTAACCCCCATGATGTTGATAGTGGGGGATGCATCAGTGATAATGCCATTGAATGTCAAAGGGAGATGGTTAGATTATCTCTTGTTGGAGTTGGTCATTGCCTGACACTTTTGTGTCCTGAATGTTACTTGTCAATTATCAACCCAAGCCTGAAAATTATCAACATCTTGCTCCATATGGGCACCAACGACTTTAGCATATGGTGTGCCTTGAAGTTGAATCTCCGCATTTCTCTATACTGTTGAAGCTGCCTCCTGTATCATACATCTCAAAATTATTTTTTTAATGTATCATTTGATTGTGGGTTCATTGGCTCAGGATCATCCATTATGTTTGCTTAAGTGAGGGAAGACAAATAAGTAATTATTATTTCCAAAAATGTGCCCTGAACATTTATTTTATAATTCCTGTAGGTAATTACCAGCCTTAACTGAAGGAAACATAAGTGGATGGCCCTTTGGAGTGAATTTAATCATGCCTTTGCACTTGTCTGATCTAAATCTCTTTTCATAATGTATGTTCAGGCACAGTAGCCTACTTTTTAGAATCTTGGGTGGACTGCATGTAATTATCAGCACTACCAGCCCTATTACTGAGCTGCAGAAAACAACTGAGTACAATGGAAAGTGACCTTTCAGCCCACACAGTTACTATTTATGGTTTGCTGTTTCTGAATGACTTCCCTGGTTTCCAGATAATGATTTAGCATTATGCTTCCTGTTTATTCTGACAATGTTCTACATAATATTTTCCTTTTTGCAATACTCCAAATTAACAATTTTTTGAATGTTGATCTCGTAAAAACCATGCTCAAGTTGTAAGAAGTTTTAAGGACACAAAAAGAGCCGAACAAGAGGTTCAACAAATCTGTTCCGTTTTAATCAATTTGCCCAAATATCATTAAATTTTCACTTCATCCAAATAACGGAATCTTTTTTAAATTTCATAAAGTCTCATGATACTTGAATAAAACATTGAGCTGGGCAGATATCAAGGATTTTTCAGTTTATTTTCAGTAAAAGGGCATGTGTCCATCACTTTCCATGTAGACATACATTGATTAAAATTAGGACCTCACCATAATGCCCATCAACTTTTTTTGAGGTCATATATAGCAAGAGTTTTGTTTTATTCATGCATAGGATGTGGGTGTTGCTGCAAGGCCAGCATTTATTACCATTCATAATTGCCTTGGAGAAGGTGGTAGTGATGCAATGTCTTAAATCTTTGCAGTCCATGTGATGAAAGTACTCCCATTGTGATGTTATGTTGGGAGTTCCGGAACTTTAATCTAGCAATGATGAAGGAACCACTGGGCACGATCCAATTGCCATGCTGCGCCTGCAAGTCAGCTCGCGGCGGCACAGCGCGGTTGATAATGCCGGAAAACCTTGCTCCTGGGATCTACCTGGCCCACAACGCCTCGCGAGATCTAACACGTTCTCGTGAGATGTTGTGATGTAAACCTTGCCCGCTTTTTGGTAAATCTGCATTTTAAAGCGAGACAGCTAGTCTCACTTTAATGTGCAGATTCCCAAGGTACCTGAGGTTTTGGGATCTATCCCCTTCGTTTGGTACTGGTCCCCACAAACGGGGACCAGATGGAATGGTACTCATGGGATCCCCTATGAGATTTCAGGCCCCCAGCTGCATGCCCTTTGGGTAGGGTGGTGCCCTGGCACTTCTGGTGTCACCTTGGCAGTGCCACCTGGGTGCCAGCCTGGCACTGCCCAGGTGGCACTATCTGTTGGCATGGGCACCACTTCCAGGGTGCTAGGCTGGCACTGCCCAGGTGGCACTATCAGTTGGCATGGGCACCACTTCCAGGGTGCCAGGCTGGCACTGCCAAGGTATTATTTTTGTGTGCATGTGTGATCAGGTCAGGGTGCCTGGGGGGAGGCTGGTGACCCTTCCATACTGTATTCAGGTTGTGGGGGGGGTCAAGGGTGCTGTGAGCATCGGGAAACATGCAGCTAAACGCGCTCACTATGGGACTTATTCCTAATTAGTTGAATTGCAACCACTATATTTTTCCCATATCAGCCTGATATGTGACTTAGAAGTAATTTTGGAGGTAGTGGTGTTCTTTTGCGCCTGCTACACTCACCCTCCGAAAGAGCACCACCTGCCTTATCCCTGTAATCCCACCTAACCCTTGGGCACTAAGGGGCAATTTTAGCATGGCAAATCCAACTGTTGAGTTGTTCAAGTGCATCTTGTAGATGGTGCATACATTGCAGCCATCTTGCCCTCGTGGTAGTGAATGTAAATATTTAAGGTGGAGGACAGGATGCAATCAAGCAAACTGCTTTGTCCTGGATGTTGTCTTGACTGTTATTGGTCCTGCATTCATTTAAATATCTGAATAGGTATAAAAGAAAACTTCCTCAGCACTGCCTCAACAATACACCTGACTGTCCAGGAGAATACTCGCTATTGTATTAACTGATAACCTCAGGATGGGTGGCATGGCGACGCAGTGGTTAGCACTGCTGCCTCATGGCACCGAGGACCGGGTTCGATCCTGGCTCCGGGTTGCTGCCCGTAAAGAGCTTGCATATTCTCCCCGTGTCTGTGTGGGTCTCACCCCCACAACCCAAAGATGTGCAGGGTAGGTGGATTGGTCAGGCTAAATTGCCCTTTAATTGGAAAACAAATGAATTGGGTACTTTAAATTTAAAAAAAAGATAATCTCAGAATGATGGGGAGGGTGAAGGGGAAACCTACTGGGGTTGACAATGAGGAAACTCTGCTAAATTTAAGAGCAGGACTTTATTATATTTCGATTGTTTTGCTTTCCATCCAGCATCTGTCCAGTTTAATAGACTGCCTGGCAGCCAGATGGGAAGGCCAATGAACAAATCTTCAGCCAGGTAGCCATGGTGACAGCCCGAAGCAAAAGCAATATTGGGACAGGCTTCATTTAGTTGTGGTTAGGAAATTGATCAGCCATGATGGCGGAGCTCACTTCAGATTGCAGGTTGCAGGGACGGCAGCATGGTGTCACAGTGGTTAGAACTGCTGCCTCATGTCACCGAGGTCCCAGGTTCGATCCCAGCCATGGGTCACTGTCCATGTGGAGTTTGCACATTCTCCCCGTGTCTGCATGGGTCTCACCCCCACAACCCAAAAGATGTGCAGGGTCGGTGGATTGGCCATGCTAAATTGCACCTTAATTGGAAAAAATAAATAATTGGATACTATAAATTTCCAAAAAAGATTGCAGGTTGAGAGTTGTTGCCAATCACAGGAGTGGCTAGAGAGAGGCTGAAAGTGGCAGAAGAGGGACTGAAGGTTTCCTTGTTCAGTGCTACAAATGTAATTGCCTTCTGGAAGGTTTTAGGGTTTTTAGTATTTAATTCCTTTTCTGCCCCCCCCCCCCCCCCCCCCCCCCACACCACCCCTCCCCTCCCCCACCACACCGCATCCTGACATACATTAAGAAATGTATTGAGACTGTTAAAACTGATTCTACAAATGAGCCTTGCAATTGTCTTATATGCAATTAGGTGCTACCAGTACGTGTTCCAGCAGGAACCCTGGGTAATTTGTATACCCTTTCATAGCCTTTGTACAGGAAGCTGCTGACGATGCAGGGAAAGTCTGGCAAAGAGCCAGGTTCTGTATCTTTTCATCACAGGTATAGATTTGGAAGTTTTAATAGCATCTGTGGCAACTCAGATACAGAGCTGCAACAAGCATAGAACAAAATGGCTGCTTGCCTTGTTCACTTATACTTTTACAGCTAGTCAGATTTTCAGGGGTGGGGACATTCATCCTAATGGCCGGAACTCTGGTTTGAAACAGGCAAGAACCAAATGAATAAATTGAAACTGGTGTCAAGTGACGTCATTCTGACTAGCACGGCATTGTGCTCCTGCCCACAAACCACAGGCAATGATCAGGGCAGCTATTTGAAATGTTTTTTTAAAGGGATGCTCTTATGTAAACTGAGAGCACTTTTGGAAAGATTTTTCTTGCAGTAGCGTCTGTATTTTCTGAACTTAAATGATTTGAAAGTGCTTCTTGTTGGTTCTGAATCATAGAGGCTTCTGAAATTGTAATTTGTTCTATGGTCTTTCTGATCGACTCCCACTTTGAGGAGGGGGAGGAAGTAGCAAACAAAGCTGCAGTTTGGAGAGGGCAAACAGATGGAAACATTCTTACAGAGAAATCATTACCCAACAACAGAGTTTATAATCTTCAAACAACATAAAGTCTTCTGCTTGGAAGACGGCTTTGATTCTTTGCTGCAAGCAGGCTGTTGCAAGTGATCCTGCAACCTGCAGACAACATTGCCTGTTGTGGTCCAGAACTTTGGGGCTCTTTCAGGGTTTAGCAATAATGGGGGAGTAGCTAGGGCTCAGCCGCACAAATATTGGCGTGACCACATGTTCTGTGGCTGACTGATGTGTTAATATCAAGAGTGAGAACAGCAGACATGTTTTTAATGGACACCATCATGCTATTTGACATTCTCTGGAAGTTCCTTTATGGACAATCTGACACTTGCAATATCTGGTGATTCACTCTTTTAAAGACTGAATCCCTGAAAACTTTCTGTATCTCCTCTTCAGTAGAGGTAGAGTTTGAGCTGGCTCTCTGATTAACTCTTTCCTCGACTTTCCTTTCTACCTTCACCTGCTCCTACATACTGTTATTTAGTGAATGCATCAGTGCACTGTGCACTCGCTTTAGACTTACTAAAAGTCACATTGGATGCGATGCCGATTCCTGTGTCAGTGCTTTAATAATAATAAGGTCAATATATTGTCCTGCTCCACGTTCTGACTTTGGAGACATGAACTAAGCTGCATTTGATACCTGAAGATAAATCAGTTTGATGCACCATTAGGTTGTTATACTCAGTATGTGATGGCATGAATGTGATTGAAAGAGCTGTGGAAGGTGTTCTGCCATTTTCCATACTGCCGGTATACCCATCTGCCACCCATGCAAACAATTTCAGCAAATAATCTACTTTGGCAAACATATAGACACAAACAAAATAGGCAAAATTTAGCAAGACAAGTTTATCAGGCACGAATTAGATTATATGTTCTGTGGAGACATGGTGTCCCAGCTGGATGTTGATGAGAACAATGAACAAAGAAAAGTACAGCACAGGAACAGGCCCTTCGGCCCTCCAAGCCTGCGCCGACCATGCTGCCCGTTTAAATTAAAATCTCCCACACTTCCGAGGTCCGTATCCCTCTATTCCCATCCTATTCATGTATTTGTCAAGATGCCCCTTAAACGTCACTATCGTCCCTGCTTCAACCACCTCCTCTGGCAGCAAGTTCCAGGCACCCACTACACTCTTGCCTCGTACATCTCCTCTAAACCTTGCCCCTCGCACCTTAAACCTATGCCCCATAGTAATTGACCCCTCTACCCTAGGAAAAAGTCTCTGACCATCCACTCTGTCTGTGCCCCTCATAATTTTGCAGACCTCTATCAGGTAGCCCCTCAACCTCCGTCGTTCCAGTGAGAACAAACCGAGTTTATTCAACTGCTCCTCATAGCTTATGCCCTCCATACCAGGCGACATCCTGGTAAATCTCTTCTGCACCCTCTCTAAAGCCTCCACATCCTTCTGGTAGTGTGGCGGCCAGTATTGAACACTATACTCCAAGTGTGGCCTGATTATGTGGCACATTCTTGACCCTTGCCGGGAATTACATTGCATCAGGACAGGGAGCAGAGTGGCGCAGCGGAGGTGTGCTGGGCCCATAACCCAGAGGTTGATGGATCGAAACCATTCGCTGCTAGTTATCTTTTAATGGGCAGCAGGGTAGCCGAGTGGGTAGCACTGTTGCTTCACAGCTCCAGGATCCCAGGTTCGATTCCCGGCTTGGGTCACTGCCTGTGCAGAGTCTGTATGTTCTCCCCGTGTCTGCGTGGGTTTCCTCCGGGTGCTCCGGTTTCCTCCCACAAGTCCTGAAAGATATGCTGTTAGGTGAATTGGACATTCAAAATTTTCCATCCGTGTAATCGAACAGGTGCCGGAATGTGGCGACTAGGTGCTTTTCTCAGTAACTTCATTGCAGGGTTAATGTAAGCCTACTTGTGACAATCAAGATTATTATTATTAACTGGTTGCATTACAAAGTCAGCAAATTTGTACCAGTATCTGCCAAAGCCCATAAATACTGTGCAATAAACACTAGGGGCTTGACTCAGCCAAATGGGAACAGAGTCCACAGCGAGCACATTTGGCCACGTGTTTCTCGGCGCTCAGAGTGCTCAGAAATACATGGCTATTTAATACAACTCTCGCGTTGTATCAGGGGTCTCAGCAGGGAACACGCGGCCGGGGTTGCACATAGCCCCGTTTTGTACACTTGGGAGCTCCGCTTGCTGGAACGCCCCAATGTAGCGAGATATTGGAAAGCCATTTTTAAATGACATCCTGATATCCGAGGCCCCCCGCAGTGATTCCCAACCTCCCCCCCACCTCCCCCCAGGGGACCCCCGGCCCAATCATGTTGTGCAAGAAAATGCCAGCTTGGCACCATGGCAGTGCCAACCTGCCATTCCATCTGCTCCCCGTTTGTGGGGACCAGTGCAAAACGCGCTTGCCCAAGGTCTCCGAGGCAAAGGCGATGAATCCCAAAGACTCAGGTACCTCAGGAATCTGTACATTAGTTTAGACGTGCAGCATGGTCGGCGCGGGCTTGGAGGGCCGAAGGGCCTGTTCCTGTGCTGTACTTTTCTTTGTTCTTTGTTCTTTGAACTGTCTCACTCTAATATGCAGATTTGCCAAAAAGTGACCCTGCCCGTTGAGAGCGGGATTTACATCACAACGTCTCGCGAGATCACGTTGTATCTCACGAGGCGTTGCGAGGCGGGTAGACCCCCTCTCCCTGCTTTATTCGGCCACGCTGCACCTCAGCGAGCTGCTTTTCTGACGCAACATGCCATTGGGTTGCGCCCCACACATTCACAATAAAATATGTTTCGGATTATTGTATGAAATGCTTGCACCTGAAGGCAACCAAGGCAATTTGGTTTTGGGTGAAGAATTGTGCCACATCCCCCATATTATTGAGAATGTCTAGTCAGTGAACGGACAACACCACTCATCATCTAACAGCCGTTTTACTTCCCTCAGTACTGGTTCATTATTGTCAAACCTTTTTGCAAATGACTTCTTCGGATGGAATACTGGAAAGCTATATTCATTGAACAATCCTTGTTGACCTAAGCAGTGACCGTGGGCTTTCTCCTTGAACTGCTGCAGTTCCTAAATGCTGATGGTGTTCCCACCCACAGTTTTAGCAGGAGAAATGGCTTTCTCTGACTCCTATTTCTTCTGTTCTTGGGGCTGCCTTAGCACAGTGGGCTAAACAGCTGGCTTGTAAAGCAGAACACGGCCAGCAGCGCGGGTTCAATTCCCGTTCCAGCCTCCCCGAACAAGCGCCAGAATGTGGCGACGAGGGGCTTTTCACAGTGATTTCATTTGAAACCTACTTGGGACAATAAGCGATTTTCATTTCAAATCAAGTATAGAGTGGTACCAGTCCTCACTCAGGAAACCCTCATTCAGAAGGACCAGTATACTTGTGACAGATTGGTGAATCAAATTCAGTACCATTTGCACAAGACTCATTTTGGTTCAGGAATAATAACCTATGAAAGCTTCTTCAAAGATAGCGCACATACTGTGAATTGCTGTTTCAAAGCAAAGACTCATAGAATCTATGATCTAAACAACTATTCACAGTCTGTGCCCTATCTCAGCTTGGAGTCTGTCAGAATATGACTTCCTCTGCTATTGTTAATGCCAACTTCAAATTAAATGCAAGGCACAGTTGGAAGTGTCATGATGTGCACTCATGCACATAATGAAATACAGACAGGCAGTGACAGACACCCAGTACAGCCAATCAACACACAGGACAGAACACAACCAATCACCAGGCAGAACACTAGAGCGTGGTCTCCCACTATAAAACACATGAGGCACCAGCACTCTGCCTCTTTCCACGAGGGTCACCTAGGTGTCGAAAATTGTAGGCGCAGGGCCCGGCAGGCTGTCTATTGGCCTGGAATCAGCCAGGACATATCCAACATGGTCCTCAATTGTGTGACCTGTCAGCGTTTCCAGCCTGCTCAAACAAAAGAAACACTCCAGCAACACGAGATTGTGACCCCTCCGTGGTCCAAAGTGGGAATCAACCTTTTTCACGCCAATGGGCGTGACTATGTGCTCATCATAGATTACTTCTCAAATTACCAGGGGGTTGTGAAGCTGTCAGACCTCACATCAAGGACAGTCATCAAGGCCTGCAAGGAGACATTTGGCAGGCATGGTATTCCACTCACTGTCATGAGTGACAATGGTCCCTGCTTCCACAGCCAAGAGTGGTCCAATTTCGCCAAGTCGTACCAATTCAACCACATCACCTCAAGCCCACACTGCCTGCAGTCGAACGGGAAGGTCGAGAAAGGGATCCATGTAGTGAAGCAACTGCTCTGCAAGGCTGCGGACTCTGCTTCTGACTTCAACCTTGCTCTGTTGGCGTACAGGGCAACCCCTCTGTCCACCGGTATGTCTCCGGCTCAACTCCTCATGAATAGAGACCTGCGAACGACTATTCCGGCCATACACTTACCAGACCTGGATCACCTCCAAGTGCTGCAAAAGGTGCAGCAACTCAGGAACCGGTGTTGCTCTTATTAGCCTTAGTTTATTTAGTTCTAATTACGTCACCTTTGCTCACGTGTCGCCAGGTATCTTTCTGATACCGCCACGTGGTTCAAGCTCGAGTTATGATTAATAAGTCAGCACACCGCTTAGTAAGATTGAAATCAACGGTCATTTATTATATACAACAAGTAATGCTTACACAATAATGCTATTCTCTATATAGAAACCTATCACTACTGGCCAATACTTAGCTTTAGGAAGGGCCCACCAGGTCAGGGAAATGAAAGGCTTATCCAATCGGATCTGGCCCGTGGGATTCAAAAGGCTGATATGGGTCGATGGCTAGGAGTCTCTATCGGGTAGCGATCGCTGGAGTCAAACTTACGCTTTCTGGTCGATGTTCTTGCGAAGGTCGCGAGCAGGCGAAGATGAGAGAGAGAGAGAGATCTGAACTTGGCCCCGTACTTTATAGGGCCCAGGGGCTTCCCGCCTCTCGGGGCGGCCCTTGACCCTGAGTCCCAAGTGATTGGACTTGTTCCCAATCACTGGGTTCGATACGTCCAATAACGGGGCGATTCCTTGATCGGGGGGTGGTCGTTCACCTGTCTTTGTTTCGGCCACTGCAGGCGCCGACAGGTCTGGCTGTAGATGTCTGGGTTGATGTGCTGCTAATGGTCTTGAGTATCGCTCTGGCCGACTTCCCCAGAGCCGAATATGCTATTCTGTCTGCAGCTGTCCATTTGTGTCCTGTTGGCTGCTTTTCCCATCAGCCTTTTCGGGGAACCATTTTAAATCGGGTTTTGGCCAAATTAATAGGGAATCAGCCATTTTAGGTGGCTACACCGGCAAAAGCTGACGTACAATGCTCATGCTACCGATTTGCCTGTGCTATCTCCGGAAGATGCTGTTCGGATCAAGCTACCTGATGGAGGCTGGTCAGCTTCAGCTGTTGTTGTTCGACAGGCTGCTCCCAGATTATTTGTAGTTCGTATGGCTGATGGCTCCATTGTCAGGCGCAACAGAAGGGCACTGCACAGAGTTGCCTGCCCACCACCAGATCTTACTTTTCCAGATGTTGTTATGCCTCCTCCAGACACCTTGCACCACGAGGCCACTAATCTGGCAGCGATCCTGCCTGTCAAGGCGCCGTCATCCCCACCTCCACCTCTCAGGCGGTCGACAAGGATCCGACGCAAACCCCAAACATTGAACTTATAGGCATTTCTCTTATAAATTTTGTTCTGAATCTGCGCGCTAGACGCCTCTCATGTATATATTCATCCACTCGCCATTTAATGTAAATAGTTATCCATGTAAATACAGTTGCATATGCTCCAAGCAACTGACATTTTTTTTAAAAAGGGGGGCATGTCATGATATGCACTCATGCAAGTAATGAGATACAGACAGGCAGTGACAGACACCCAGTACAGCCAATCAACGCACAGGACAGAACATAACCAATCACCAGGCAGAACACTAGAGGGTGGTCTCCCACTATAAAACACACGAGGCATCAGCACTCTGCCTCTTTCCACTGGTGACAACTGTAGTGACAGTCAGGGTGTATATATCAGTTAGCACCTCCTACACGTGGCTCAGAGCTAGTCTGGTCTAGTTAGTTATGGTAAGCACACTTAGATTAGTAGAGTGTCAAACCCACAGTGAACTGTGTGCACTGCTTAACAAGTTCAATAAAGCGTATTGAACTAACATCACAGTGTGGAGTCTACTTTCAAGTACAACTGCACCCAGTTGCAGTCCATGTTACCCCTGGGTGAATAACACGACAGGAAGGAACAAAAGTACTTCATTAAGACAAGGGGCAAGATTTGCTCTGCAGGCTCTGAACCCTGCCTCAGGCTCAAATGAGTGTCAGAAGCTCACACCTTGTGGGAACTGTCACTCATCTGCTGCACATAGTCCCGGCAGGATGAAGCTGGAGAACTGGCACACAAGGCCAGCAGCGTGAAATTCCGTGTCCGTCTATCACCATTCCCAGCTCCAGCAGCTTTAAAATTTTCACCAAAGAAATGTTATAAGTCCATACAGCAGTCATCATACCATGTTGAAGTCAAACTTGATAATTGCATAACTTAGGACTATTTTACCATAATTTTAAATGGTATAAAAAAGGACTGCATTTGAGCTTATTTACTTCAGTTTTGCTGCCATGATTAATGATGCCACAAGTAGTTTCATAGAATGAGTATCCATTTGATTCATTTGCCTGACAGGTTACTCTGAATACAGTTACAGTAAGCGATTTAAATAATTAAATACTTTGTTTTGTACACATCTGAAGTTACCAGAGTCAGCCTATTTGCTACATAATTACTCGAGACCAATTTCGATACCTGGAACAGCTTGAAAGCAAGAATGGTGCAGGATTAATCACATTTATGTCCTTTGCCTAATGTCCAAATGTGTTTACTTGCCAGAGCTGAAGTATGAGAAATGAGAACAGAAGCCCTATCTAATTTTCTCTTCTGCAACCTAGGCACACTGGAAACAACAGTAGGAATTAGATGAAGGAGGATGAGTGGAGGCTTGTGTGGTGCATAAACACTTGTTGTCGGCTGAATGGCTGGTTCTTGTAAATACTTTGTAACTTTGTAATACCATTGCCCAGCTGAGAGCATCTAATTCAACAGAGAGTAGAGATTGATTCCGAGCATTTTCCTTGTATCTATGATTCAGCTACTTATTGCTTAAAGCTACTGGGATTTTGGAGAACACATTTCTTACGCTCCTAACAGTTGAGGTGAGGTCATAGTCCTTCACTGTTGCTGAGAATCTGTAAGTAATCCACAGGATGTATTGTGGTGAACACAGAAACAGGAGTAATTTATTCCCTTGAGGCTGTACGATCATGCAATTCGAACATGTCGGTACCTTAACTCCAGTTACCACTTTTCAGCTATCTCTTAAAACCTTAAATGAATACATTCAAAAATCTTGATCTTGAAATTGTCAAATGCCCCAGGATTGACAGCCTTTTAAGGGAGAGAATTCCACAGTTCTACTAACCATTGTGTTGAAAAAATGCTTCCTGATTTCACTCCTAATTGGGAGAGTTCCAATTTTAAGATTATACCCCCTTAATGTTTTGAGTTCCCTCGGCAGAGGAAATGCCTTGGTAGGAAGAGGGGGGGAGGGTACCTTACATAAAGTATTGTTATGCCTTATATGAGCATTCCACATAAAATGGATTTGTTTTTCAAATTGAAAGCAAGGCCTGCTATATATAACTCCCCCATTGCTTCGTTTTAACATCTTCTTCCTGTGCTGAAAATGTTGAATTCTTAAAGTGAAAATAATTATCCATGTTGTACACTAAATCCAAAGGTAAACACATGTTCCCTTAGCAACCACAGTGCTGCCAATGAGTGTGTTAAGCACACAAGACCTAAACGAATGTGAAAACAGTCCCTCATAATTGCCATGGCAACAACTACAAAACAACTAAAAAAAACTGTAATTTATTCCAGTAAATTTTAATAGTGCCACATATTCTATGCATCGAATCATATGTATTCATAAGCTACTCTCTGTTGTTTTTGATTTTCTGTTGATTCAGCATGGCCCTGAGGTTAGAGGGCCATGGGTTTGATTCCTGGCATGGTTTATTCAACTTTTCATTAGATAAAGATATCGCAGTATCTTATAATGTGAAGAGGAACATGAAACAGCAGAGTTATACTGCTTGTTATACTGCTATAATTGCAGTCTTTGGACATTTGTTCTTGTTAACAATAGAAAGAGGGATTAACATCATTGTGCCACAAAAGTTGATCATTTATCTTCTGGGCATGGTATAAGCAGACTACACCAGGTATTGGATATAACATGTGACTTTGGTCCTGATTTTAATTAAGGCACAGTTTTCAATGGTTGAGTTTTGATTGTAACTTTAAAAACTCCAGACCTCAATATAATCTCAATGAATTTCCCAATGGTTTGATTAGCCTGACAGGAAATGCTGCCATTTCTGGGAGGTGCTGGTGGATTAGCAGGAAACCGATTCAAAGTGGGAATTCACCTCTGAAGGCAAGGTTATTACTTGTTCCATTCGCAAGAAGCTGGAATTTCTGCTAAACTTTCATAATTCATTTGATAGGCCTCAACTTGAGTACTTCCAATTCTGACTACCACACTTTAGGGCATGCAGAGGAACAGAGGATATTTATTTGAATGATACTGAGGACAAGGGACTTCAGTTATATGAATAAACTAGAGAAAGGAGGGATTGTTTTTCTTTGGACCAAAGCGGATTAAAGGGAATTGCAAACATTCACCCTGAAGTATTTGATTAATATCAGATTTAAAAAATAAATACATTTAGAGTACCCAATTAATTTTCTCCAATTAAGGGGCAATTTAGTGTGGCCAATCCACCTACCCTGCACATCTTTAAGTTGTGGGAGCGAAACCCATGCAAACAAGGGGAGAATGTGCAAACTCCACACGGACAGTGACCCAGAGCTGGGATCGAACCTGGGACCTCGGCGCCGTGAGACAGCAGTTCTAACCACTGCACCACCATGCTGCCCCTTAATTTCAGATTAATCGCAATACTTAGGAACATAGAATTTAGTCCAGCAGGAGGCCATTCGGCCCATCAAGTCTGCAGCCGCCCTTGGAAAGAGCACCCCACTTAAGCCCACACTTCCAGCCTATCGCCGTAACCCAGTCACCCCACCTAACCTTTTGGTCACTAAGGGCAATTTGGCATAGCCAATTCACCTAACCTGCATATCTTTGGACTGGAAACCGGAGCACCCCCCCTACTTTACCCCGGGCCTACTTTGTTGCGTGGCCGGCCCCTGAACACCGACGCCATGTTGAGTCGGGGCCGGCACGCTGAAGAAGTCCCCCACGCATGCGCAGGGTGGCGCGGCCCAACTGCGCATGCGCAGGTTGGCACGGCGCCCATTTGGCGCCGGGAAAGGAGGCTGGAGCGGCATGAACCGCTCCAGCGCCATGCTGGCCCCCTGTGGGGAACAGAATCGGTCGTACCCGGGCCCGTTTCGCACCATCGTGAAATGCAACAGTGTTCATGACTGCGCGAACACTTGGTCTCCATTTTGGAGAATCGCCCCCGAGTGGCAGTGCCACTTGGACACCCCGGCAGTGCCACTTGGGTGCCACCCTGGTACTGCCAGGGCTCTCAAATGGCACTGCCAGGTTGGCAGGGGCACTGCCAGGATGCCAGGCTGACAGTGCCAAGGTGCCCAGGTGGCATCTTGCCCGTGCCTGGGATTAGGCCCAGGGATGCCCTGCCCTTATGAGGTGGAGTGTAGGGGGTTCAAGGACCCTTAATTGGTAAGTTGGGGGGTCCAGTGGCTGTGGTAGGGGGTCCATAGACTGGGGCAATGTTTAAAAACGGCGCCCCGATCCCTTCCTGCATTGGCGAGCTAAGCTCGTTAATGAGTCCTGTTTAATAGCGGGGTCATTCTCAGCGCTGTAAGCACCGGGAAACACCTGGCTAAATGTGCCCAAAACTGGACTCTGTTTCAATTCCATTAATTCATGTCCCTGATTTAAAAGTCGCACGTGCCGACTAGGTTTGGGAAACCCAAATGTAAAAGGGAGTAAAGAGTTGATTGATCCAGAGGGAAATGCTTTTTATGGCACTCCTTATGGGCAAACAATAAGGATAGTCTTTATTATTGTCATTAACACTGCAATGAAGTTACTGTGAAAATCCCCTAGTCGCCACACTCAGGCACCTGTTTGGATACACTGAGGGAGAATTTGAAATGTTCAATTCACCTAACGGGATTTGTGGGAGAAAACCAGAGCCCCCGGAGGAAACCCATGCAGACACGGGGGAGAATGTGCACACTTGCACAGACAGTGACCAAGCCAGGAATCGAGTCCGGGTCCCTGGCGCTGTGAAGCAACAGTGCTAACCACTGCGCTACTGAGCTGCCCATAAGAACAGGAGAACTGCACCCCCCCCAGCCACTCCCCGTCGATCAAGGAAACCTTGCCTTGCCCAGCCATTTGCAGGCTCTCTGCCCACTTCTGTGGTGTTCTCTCGAACAGCCTTCAATTTCTTGGTCTCCACCCTTCAAAGTGCCATTTTTTCCCTCTCCCTCACCATGTCCTGATCTCTCACTCCTCTGAAATGCTGCTGTCTTCCTCCCACCACCAACCCTGATGTCTTGCTCCAACCCTCCTGATTTCCACTGTCTTGCGCCCCCCCCTACCAAAATAAGCCCCAATCTGTAAACCCTGCCTCTCAATTGCCAGGGCCCTTCCCCAAGTGATTTGGCTGCAATCTCCTACAGCTGTTTTTCCACACTACAGCTGGCCAGCATATCAATTAGGTGAGCTAAATTTTACAAAATTTTCTCTGTGTTACAATAGTTCCTCACAACCATTTTACCCCCCCAAAATATTGGGCTTGAGTTACAGGGAACTTGAACAAGTATCAAATGATCGGAGACTCAGCTTAGATTCGGGAAGGGTATAATCTCATCATTAATTGATATTTTTTGATGGGATCATTAGCATGAAGGATAGAAAGCGTGGTCTGTATGGGTTTCCAGAGGCACCTGATAAGGTTCTCCACAAGAAATTAGAAGCCAACTTTGGATTGGAAGAGCACTTGGAATTGGCGGCATCAATATGATGTGGTAATTTGTTGAAAGATAAGAGGTAGAGAGTAAGGATAAAGGTTTTGCATGCTATTTGGTGGAATGCAACAAGAAGTATCATCCAGGGGTTTGTGGCTTCAAATTTTCACCATATATGTTTATGACTTGGATGAAGGAACAGACAGTTGTAAATGCAAATTTGCATTTGACACTAAATTAAAAGTGTGAGTTATGTCTCAAGGGGGTTTAGGATTCAAAAGTGAGGAAGTTTACAGACCCCATCTGTGAATATTGTATTCAGTTTTGGGTACCAAACCTCAGGAAAGATACCCTAGCCTTGTAAGAAGTACATTGCAGATGCACCAGAATGAAACCAGCACGGTAGCATAGTGGTTAGCACAATTGCTTCACAGCTCCAGGGTCCCAGGTTTGATTCCCGGCTTGGGTCACTGTCTGTGCGGAGTCTGCACGTTCTCCCCGTATGTGCGTGGGTTTCCTCCGGGTGCTCCGGTTTCCACCCACAGACCAAAGATGTGCAGGTTAGGTAGATTGGCCATGCTAAATTGCCCTTAGTGTCCAAAATTGTCCTTAGTGTTGGGCGGGGTTACTGGGTTATGGGGATAGGGTGGAGGTGTGGGCTTGGGTAGGGTGCTCTTTCCAAGAGCAGACTCGATGGGCCAAATGGCCTCCTTCTGCACTGTAAATTCTATGATTCTGTGAAAGGAATATGCTGCTAATGTGAGATGAAGTAAATAGATTGGAAAGAAGCCTGTGAAGAGTGTCAACACTGGCCTACTTTTTGTGCTGTGAATTTTTGTGCTGTGAATTATACGTAATTCCTTGGTGTATTTGAAACTATTTTTATTCCATACAATACAAGATGCCAGCTGCAATCAACAACATGATGATGACATTTTACCACTGATTGCATCATTAATCCTTTTTCCACATCTTGTTTCATTTTACACCATGTCCTGTTTCATGCATCACCTCTTGTTATATTAGCCTGCATTGTGTCTCGGTTCTACAGCACCATAAACAAAAATATTTTATTCTCATGCTTACATCTCTTCATAGCCTTGACCCCTCCATAGCACTGTAAATTCCTCCTGAGTTCTGTGTTCCTATAACCCGTGTTTCTTGCACATTACCCTCCCTTTCTCCTACCAGAGGTGTTTTCAGCACACAGGCTCTGGTTCTGTCTGTGCCTCCCCATCCCAGGGTGGGATATTCAGTCCCTGCCAGTGGCGGGCATTATTGAGAGCGGGACAGGAAACTTTGGCGCGCGGACAAAAGACTTTTGACTGCTCTCCAAATTTCCCCTTTCTGTGACAATGCCAGCCATGTGGCAGGACCACGAAATCCTAGTCTCAATGATTTCCTTTAAGGTCGTCCTTAACTCACATTTTTGGCAAAGCTTTATGGCATTTTTATTTGTTTCTTTAGCTCAGCATCTCTGCTGCCATGGCATGGAGATCCGAAGCTTGTGTTACCTGCTGGTGTCACGGCTAAGGACATGTTCTCGCACTGGAGAGAAACTTGGAGTGGGACAGGATGATCCAGTTGTCATGCGCCATTTGGGAACCAATGATATAGGTGGAACCAGGAATGAGTTTCTGCTAAGACAATTTGAGGAGTTAAGGTTAAAATTAAAATGCAGAATGTCAAAGGTAATCATCTCTGGATTGTTACCTGCCAATTGGCATAGGGTTAAACAGATTAGAACAAAAATGTTGTGGCATCCGAATAGCATAGCGATTTGGGCAAACACAATCAGAGTGGGACAGGAAAGGACAGAGAGTTTAACAAAAAATATACATCAGTGAATGAGGTAATTGCAGGGAATAGAAGTAAAAAAATAAAATTAAAGGCTCTTTATCTGAATGCTCAAAGCAATAAGATAAATGAATTAGGAAAGTTGGGGTAAATTATTTAGATCTTTAAAAAAAAAAAATTTAGAGTACCTAATTTTTTTTTCCAATTAAGGGGCAATTTAGTGTGTTCAATTCACCTATCAGGTACATTTTTGGGTTGTGGGGGTGAGACCCACTCAGACATGGGGAGAATGTGAAAACTTCACACGACAATGACCCAGGGCCGGGATCGAACCAGGGTCCTTGGCGCCTTGAGGCAGCAGTCTTTCCCAAAATTATTTGGATCTAATCGTCCTTGACATTCAATAGCATTACAATCAGTGACTCCTCCACTCAACATCCTAGAAGTTACCAGTCACCATATAGACTAGCCATATCAGTACTGGGGCTACAAGAGCAGGCCAGAAACGAGGAATCTTTTCTTAAAATATAAATTTAGAGTACCCAATTATTTTTTTCCAGTTAAGGGGCAATTTAGTGTCGCCAACCCACCTACCCTACACATCTTTTCGGTTGTGGGGTGAGACCACGTAGACACGGGGAGAATGTGCAAACGCCACATGGACAGTGACCCGTGGCCAGGATCGAACCCGGGTCCTTGGCACCATGTGGCAGCAGTGCTAACCACTGCACCACCATCTGGCCCTAGAGACTAGGAATCCTACGGCGAGAAGCTCACCTCCTGACCCCCCAAAGCCTGTCCACCTCCTACAAGGCCCAAGTGAGGAGTGAGATGGCATACTCTCCCCTTATCTGGATGAGTGCAGCTCCAACAATACTCAAGAAGCTTGACACCATCCAGGACAAATCAGCCGACTTGATTATTATCCCTTCCACAAATATTCACTCTCTCCACCACTGACGCACAGTAACAGCAGTATGTGCCATCTAGAAGATGCACTGCAGGAGCACACCAAGGTTCCTTAGACACTACTTTCCAAACCCATGACCACGACCATCCAGCAGATATAGGAACACCAGAACCTAGAAGTTCTCCTCCAAGCCACTCACTACCCTGACTTGGAGCTATATTGCTGTTCCTTCACTGTCGCTGGGTTAAAATTTTGGAACTCCCTCCCTAACAACACAGTGGGTGTACCTCCACCTCAGGGACTGCAGTGGTTCAAGAAGACAGCTCACTACCACCTTCTGATGGACAACTAAAGATGGACAATAAATTCTGGCCTAACCAGCGGCGCTCACATCCCGTAACAGATTATAAAAAAGGATATACTTGCATTGAAGGCGGTACAGTGAAGGTTCACTAAATTGTCCTGTGGGGTGAGGGGATTGTCCTCTGGTGAGAGGCTGAGTAAATTTGTCTTGAATTCTCTTGAGTTAATAAGAATGAGAAGTAACCTCAATGAAACTTACAAAATTCTGAAGTCTTAGAACGGAACGGCGGCACATTGGTTAGCACTGCTGCCGCACGGCGCCAAGGTCCCAGGTTCGATCCCGGCCCTGAGTCATTGTCCGAGCGGAGTTTGCACATTCTCCCCGTGTCTGCGTGGGTCTCACCCCCACTACCCAAAAGATGTGCACGGTAGGTGGATTGGCCATGTTAATTGCCCCTTAATTGGAAAAAAATAATTGGATACTCTGGGCGGGATTCTCCGAAATGGAGGCAGAGTGTCCGCGCCGTCGTGAACGCCGTCACGTTTCACGACAGCGTGAAACGGGCGTGGGCACTAACGATTCTGGCCCCCACAGGGGGCCAGCACGGCGCTGGAGCAGTTCCCGGTGCCAACTGGGCGCCACGCCAAATGCGCCGGCGCAAATGCCGCTGAATCTCCGTTCCTCAGAGAATCGCGTGTCAGGGCAGCGTGGCACGGTTGCGGCGAATCTCCGGCCCGGCGCAGGGCTCGGAGAATCCCGCCCTCTTAAATTTAAGAAACAAAATTCTGAAGTCTTGATACGGTGGATGCTGAGGGATTGTTTCCATTGGTCAGGGAATCTGGAACACCATCTCAGGATGTGGGACCAACCATTTAGGACTGAGATGAAGAGAAATTTCTTCACTCAAAGGGTTGTGAATCTTTCAAGTCTTTATCCCAGTTGCTTGTGGACACTCCATTGTTGAATATATTTATGGCTGGGATAGACAGATTTTTGGTCTCAAAGGGAGTTAAGGCATATGGGGAGCAGGTGGGATAACAATGTGAAGCCCAAGATCAGTTATGTTTGTATTGGAGGCAGAGCAGACTCAAGTGGGCTATGGGGTCTATTCCGGCTTCTGTTGCTTATGTTTTATTATTTCACTTCAGTAAAGCAGTTTGAGGTATTTCTCTACTTTCAGGAGCTATTTAAATTCCAGTTGTTGTTCATTGTGGATATTTGAGTATCATTTTATTTTAATAAAACCATTTTTAAACCATAGCAGAAAATTATGGCCTTATTTCATACCGATGTGTTTAACATTTGAGGAATCCCAATCATTAGACCAACTCAGGAAAATTGTTTTGTTTACGAGGTACGTGCAGTGGCTGGCTGCACATTTTACATTCAGGGAAAAGGACAACAGTAAGGTAATTTGTTAAAAATATGCTGCTGTCACAGCAAAGTAGGCTGTTCAGTAATTATCCTAGCTGCTTCAAATTGAGCAACAGTTTGGTATTCGGTTTCTTTGATATCTTTGCTCTCTGCTGCTGAAAGTGAGCCAAGCTTTGAATTCAAATTCTTTTCACAGAATGGCTTCTGTCTGCAAATGCTCTGCAGAAGTAACCATTCAGGAAGTGTTCTAGCCAATCAGCTTCAGTTTTATATGGTGGTAAATTAGAGTGTCCAATTGCAGTTGAGGTACTTTGGAGACTGACAGATCATCAGGCTTATGTGCCAAGCCCTTCTCTGAGTGCTGAGTTACTGTCCACCATGTTTTTTTAAGTATTGACTTAACCCTGTGTTACAGTACAATGCAACCACAGAGGTAAGTACCAAACAGTTTATTTAATGTACTTTTAAAGTGTTAAAGACTATCTACATGTACTTTTATGATCTGGCTGTTTAAAAAAACTAACAAACCAAGTTCTTTCAGTAGTTGCAATGGTAGATTTTACTTTTTGCTTCCCTTGGTCACATGTTACTGCCATCCTGTGCAGTCGTGTTTCTGTTTAAAGTGTGATCAGCTGTATTTTATATGCATTCCTTCAGAAGTGTGAACTGACTTTTGGTTCACACTGTTCTGATCCTCCCTAATCAATTATAGTGGCCTAGCTTTTCTTTAACAGAAGGTGCTTGCCCTATTGTGCAGCTGAGTCACATGCCTGTTGATGGGCAAATAGAAGAAGCAGGCTGCTGCCCTACAGGGAGTCAAAGCAGGCATTAGCTAGTTTGAATTGCAAACAAGATCAGCATCGTCACTAAGAAGGTAGGATACAGATTGCGCTGTCACAGAATTAAACTGAAATCTGCTTCTGTAAGCATATATTTCAGTATATCCCTTTTAGTGTGCCAAAACAAAATGGCAATTTTCATGGGGGAGGGGTAAGCGAGTGAGCACAGAAAGGAACTTCGGCCCTGTAATTTTGAGATTAAATCAGAGACTGATTGATTATAGTGTAGTATGTGTTGTACACAGCCACTACCAGGCTTTCCGAGAAGGAGGTTGTTTGTACCTGTGTATGTGATGAATACCTTTTGTGCAGGAAGGACACACTGAGACCCATATGCAATCAACAACACAAGAATGAGCCACACAGATGCGTTTGCATCTATTTTTTAGTGTTCAGTGACACAGTGGCTTTGTTTGGTCATCATGGACATTATTTAAACTATTTGAGAATGAAAACTATATTAATGCACTATTTCTTCCCTTTTGTTCCTATTAGCTGTAGTTAATTTGAATACTTGAGGATTTGTCCTTGTGGTATCCTGCATCAGTAAGGTTTTCTCCTTGATGGGAGGTTAGGAAGTTCTGGCCTGTAACCATCCGCCCTGAATGTTGCCATTGCTTCTCCATCTTCAACACACGATGCAGAATTTCTCTGCTTCCCAGAAAACCTGGCTGAAACGAGTCACATTTGATATCTTGTGTATTGTGATTTGATCACTAGGATGTCCAGATGGAGAGAGGGTAGCACTATCAATTTGTTATAGTTGCCTTTCATGTTTTCAATAGTTGAACATACTTTATTTTGCTCTCCAATGAGAAAAGTCCAGTTCAAATGGATGTTGGGTAGCCCGGGAAGAAAAAGAGTTAACTTGTTGCCACAGTGTTCTGCAAGCGTGGGTACAGTAGGAATGCAAGATGCCAAGGGAATCTGCTTTTTACAGCCCTCTCTCAATTAATTTAAATTAAATACTGTACTGCAACAATAATTTAAACCTATTTTGATTTTAATGTAACGCATGAAAATACAGAACAACGGTGCCTTTATAAAAGCCATATTCTTGTTCTTTATATACCTTGTCATTTTTTACTTTTAGCTACACGGGGAAGCACATGCAGCTACGAATTGGGCTTTAGAATGCACTTTTCCTGATTTCCCCTTGCTGCCCCTGGGCAGGGGTAGAAGCACAGACGATTGTAAAAAAAAAAAATCAGTGCCTGCAGCAATGCAGCTGCAATCAGGAGTTACAAGTGTTGAAAATCGTGGAGACAATCACGTAGCTAGCCACTTTATGGCACTGTGCAGCCAATGTGTACAGCTTTTCCAGCCTCTCTCTCCAATGCTTATTGGTTCTTAACATGTGCACAATTATTAGCCAAGATCCAAAGCAAGCTGTTAGCATTTTGACAGGAAGGAAGATGCTGTAAATGTCTGTTAGTTGAGCGAATGGGCACCAAAATTGCCCCCCAATGGGGTCTGTCCTCTTCTTTCTGTATGCCAGTTAAAATATATGCTCTCATTCTGTCGTCTAAGTGATTTAATAACCGATTGCAAAAGAGGTTAAAAACTGGAGAAGTGGTACAAGTGGCTGAGATTATTTCTTCAACCTTAACTGCTGCGCACAAAGAAAATCTTCACTTTAATGAACACTAAAATGTGAACTAGCTGCAGGCATTTCAAAATACCGTGCATTACTTGCACACTGTTCCCCCCCCGCCCCCATATTTTAAAATTGCTGTAAACAATTTTGACGGTAGATAAAGCATTGACACACAAGGTTCCAGATTTTTCAGTTGCCCGATCCTGGTTTCACTTTCTTTTTTCCTCTTTTAAAAAAATGTAGGCTCTTGCTATGGCCAGTGAGTTAATGTATTGTTTGGGGTGCTGGGGTGCTGAGCCATTCAGACAAACAGGGTCTGGGCGGGTTCTATTTCTGGTGTCGACTGAGTTAGCTGTTTTCAGCTGGGCCAGCAGTGAGGGCGCTATATTAGGCCTCTGTGTTCCCTCAAACAACAAGCCTTGACTTGATTGCTATCCGGTAACTAGAACTGGACAATATCAATGCGAGAATAAGGTTATTTGCTGTAAGGCCCCACAATGCAATGGCTGCAGGCACTAAAGAATTATTTAGGCAAGTTACTGGGCTGCTGACGTCAAGAGTAGTTCCATCATTATACTTTTGTTTTACGTCCTTTCAATAAGCTTTCAATTCTACTCACAGCTTGGACCTGCTGCCACAAAGTCATGAGGAACACCCATCTTTCTGGCAACTCGGTGTTTGAACAATCTAATTGCCATAACGCTGAAACAACCATTAGCAAAGTCACAAATGGCCTCCGATGAGAATGTGACCACGCTGAACTCTTTATTCTTGTTCTTTTAAAAATAAATCCCAGTTAAGGGGCAATTTAGGGTGGCCAATCCACCTACCCAGCACATCTTTGGGTTGTGGGGGTGAAACCCACTCAGACACGGGGAGATTGTGCAAACTCCACACGGACAGTGACACGGGGCCGGGATCGAACCCGGGTCCTCGGCGCCATGAGGCAGCAGTGCTAACCACTGCGCCACTGTGCCGCCCTCCATTCTTATTGTTTTTTTTTACCTACTTGGAGCTTTTAGAACGTAGAACATACAGTGCAGAAGGAGGCCATTCGGCCCATTGAGTCTGCACCGACCCACTTCAGCCCTCACTTCCACCCTATCCCCGTAACCCAATAACCCCTCCTAACCTTTTATTGGACACTAAGGGCAATTTAGCATGTCCAATCCACCTAACCATGTCTTTGGACTGTGGGAGGAAACCGGAGCACCCGGAGGAAACCCACGCAGACATGGGGAGACTGTGCAGACTCCACACAGACAGTGACCCAGTGGAGAATCGAACCTGGGACCCTGGCGCTGTGAAGCCACAGTGCTAACCACTGTGCTACCGTGCTGCCGTCTGTGCTACCCTGCTGCCGTCTGTGCTACCCTGCTGCCGTCTGTGCTACCCTGCTGCCCTCTGTGCTACCCTGCTGCCCTCTGTGCTACCCTACTGCCCTCTGTGCTACCCTGCTGCCCTCTGCATGGAACCTTTTGACATGATTCATTTCAGCATTGTCTTTTTTTAAATTCACATTGGGATGTTCACGTTATTTGCTTGGCGAGCATTTAATTGCCCTTGAGAAGGTGGTGGGGAGCTGCCTTCTGAAACTCCGGCAGTCCATGTAGTGTAGGTACAACCATAGTGCAATTAGGGAGGGAGTTCCCGGATTTTGACCCAGGGACGGTGAAGGAACGGCAATATATTTCCAAGTCAGGATGGTGAGTGACCTGGAGGGGAACTTCCAGGTGGTGGTGCCCTATGTGCCAATTGCCCTTGCCCTTCTCCAGATGGTAGTGGTCGTGGGTTTGGAAGGTGCCTAAAGAGCCTTGGTGAGTTCCTGCAGTGTACCTTTGTAGATGGTGCACACTGCTGCCACTGTGCGTCAGTGGTGGAGTGAATGAATGTATGTGGATGGGTGCTGCTTTGTCCTGGATGGTATCAAGCTTCTTGAGTGTTGTTCGCACTGCATTCATCCAGGCAAGGGGAAAGTATTCCATTATACTTCTGACTTATGCCTTGTAGGTGGTGGACAGGCTTTGGGGTGTCAGGAGGTGAGTTACTCACTGCAGGATTCCTAGCCTCTAGACCTGCTCTTGTAGTCCAGTTGAGTTTCTAGTCAATTGTAAACCCCAGGATGTTGATTGTAGGGAATTCAGTGATGGTAATGCCATTGAATGCCAAGGGGTGATATTTAGATTCACTCTTGTGGGAGATGGCCATTACTTGACATTTTATGATGTGAATGTTACTTGCCATTTGTCAGCTTAAGCCTGGATATTGTCCAAGTCTTGTTACATTTGTATATGGACTGCTTCAGTATCTGAGGAGTCATGAATGGTGCTGATGATTGTGCAATCATCACCGACCATCCCCACTTCTGTTCTTATGGTGAAAGGGAGATAATTGATGAAGCACTGAAGATGTTTGGCTTTGTACACTATCCTGAGGAACTCCTGCGGTGATGTCCTGGAATTGCAATAATGTGATTGTCCTTTGATGGCCAGTTGTGTGGGACTGCCCATTCTTCTCTACGCAGTTATAGCCAGAGAGTCAACTGCAATGGTTTCTCTTTCCAATTCCACACCATTACCTCTGGAGTCCTCCAGAATCTATCCTTGGCCCGTGTTATTTCTCATCTAGATACTGCCCATCTACAAAATCATCTGAATACGCAAGGTTCCACACGTAGGCTGGTAACACCCAGCTCCACCACCACCTCACTTGCTGCATTGCCTGATTTGCCTGACATCCAGTTGTGGATGAGCAATAATTTTCTCTCAACTAAATACTGGGGAAAAATAAAACCATTGTCTTTGATTCCTGCAAACATTTATTTTTTTAGCCACTGATCCCAACCCTCATCCCAGTTATGGAGGCTGCATGAGATCAATTGCAACGTCACCATCCAGTTTGACTCTGAGATGAGCTTCTGACCGCATATCCACTCCAAAACCAAGCCTCACTACTTCCTCTATGACTGCTCACCCTGTCCCTGCCTCAGCACATCTGCTTAAATTCTCAACCGTGACCTTGTTACCTGAGTTTTAGTCTTCCAGTGCGCTCCTGGTTTGCCTTCCCATGTTGCATATTCCATAAACCTGAGTTCATCCAAAACGCCCCCGGTTATTCTAATTGCAGCAAATCCCATCACCCTGACATAACTTGGCTTCCTGTCTGTGAACATTTAAAAATTCTCATCCTTTTTACAAATCCCGATATGGGAATCTTTCCCCTCTCTCTTTGTAACCTTCTTCAGCCATACCGTGGGCAGCACGGTAGCATTGTGGATAGCACAATTGCTTCACAGCTCCAGGGTCCCAGGTTCGATTCCGGCTTGGGTCACTGTCTGTGCGGAGTCTGCACACCCTCCCCGTGTCTGCGTGGGTTTCCTCCGGGTGCTCCGGTTTCCTCCCACAGTCCAAAGATGTGCAGGTTAGGTGGATTGGCCATGATAAATTGCCCTTAGTGTCCAAAATTGCCCTTAGTGTTGGGTGGGGTTACTGGGTTATGGGGATAGGGTGGAGGTGTTGACTTTGCGTAGGGTGCTCTTTCCAAGAGCCGGTGCAGACTTGATGGGCTGAATGGCCTCCTTCTGCACTGTAAATTCTATGATAATCTACTTTTCCAAATAAATTTAGAGTACCCAATTATTTTTTTCCAATAAAGGGGCAATTTTAGCATGGCCAATCCACCTATCCTGCACATCTTTTGGGTTGTGGGGGCGAAACCCCCGCAGACACTGGGAGAATGTGCAAACTCCACACGGACAGTGACCCAGGGCCGGGATTCGAACCCGGGTCCTCAGCGCCGTAGGCAACAATGCTAACCACTGTGCCACCGTGCTGCCCCAGCCATACAATCTACTGAGGTCTCCATGCCTTATCCCCTGTTGCTCGCACTCTGGATTAATATTCCTTTCCGATACTTCTGCACCTGAGTTGGAACTTTCGGCAGGATTCTCTTGGCGAACCATCTTGCTTTGTTATCTCTATCCCCAATTTCAAAAGCCTCTTGGAAAAAAGTATAACTTAGACCATGCTTTTGGTTTCCCATAAATTGCTTCATATTTTGATTGCCCATCCCTTCTCTGTCACGCGCAACCCCCCCCCCCCACACACACACACAACCAGCACTACAAACCTTTGCGAAGTGTGTGTTTTCCCTTTAAAAAAATTTTTTTTTTTTTTTAATTTAGAGTACCCAATTCATTTTTTCCAATTAAGGGGCAATTTAGCGTGGCCAATCCACCTACCCTGCACATCTTTGGGTTGTGGGGGTGAAACCCAAGCAAACACGGGGAGAATGTGCAAACTCCACACGGACAGTGACCCAGGGCCGGGATCGATCCTGGGACCTCGGCGCCGTGAGGCAGCAGTGCTAACCACTCCACCGCCATGCTGCCTATTTTCTCTTTTTAATATTTGAAAAATGTTCAATCGCAGAAACACATGTTACACAAAAGTGTGTTGGAGAAAATGTAATGCCATGTATTCGTGTGTGCATTATCTGTCGAATTGTCTGTGACTCAGTGGCAATAAGACGTGTACAATAATACACTGATGCCTGGTTAACAGTTGTAATGTGACCAGTATGCCAGCCGATAAGCCTGCTTGTTTCTTTACAAATCATGAAACCTAAGAGCCAAGCCCACGCAACATGGCAACAGCAAGGTCAGGAAGTGTTGCTAAATCTTGTGTTTTTAAAAACCTATAGATTGTAGAAGGAAGGGAGGGCCTGAGGAAATAAGGAATTCCACACTTTTTGAAGCCTAGTCTATGTCTGTGTGACTAGGTCAGAAGCCAGACAATAGTAAGAAGTACGTGCTAAAAAGCTCTTTGGTAAATACAAGCTAAATTCAAGTAGAGGCTGAGCAAGCAGCCTGCAGAAGTGAGTGGGGGAGGGGATGTGAAACAAATTCAAAAAAATAAATTGTGCGCCCAAATACCAGCCCACCAGTGAGTTTTAAAGCTTGTGGACTTTCTAGTGCAAGACAGCCACCACTTTTCTTTTCTTTGAGGTACTATGAAAGGAATTTGGTAAAATCTCTCGGGAGCGACAGGTCATTTAAAGAAGTTGTTAGTCCACATCAAAGGATTTGATTTTTGAATGGTTTCCTTTGCTCATTTATCAAGTGCCTAAACTTTTATTTATTGAAAGAGGCAGTGTGATAGAAACCATTTTCACACTAACATGGTTAATTTGGGTTATTCAAATTTGCAGTGTTCAAATTTAAAGTACCTTAAATGTTTGTTATATGGCCTGAAACTCTAGATTAAATACCCTGCCTAAGTAAATTAAAACGTATCAATTGGCTTCATTTTCATGTGACTTTTCTCCCTTCCTCACCCGCCTCCCATTTCATTTACTGCAGAAGAAAAATCTATTGAAATGATGACCTCAACTCCGGCACCACAAACTGACCGAGAATAAGATTCTTTGGCCGGACTTACTTTAGTTTATCTGCCAATATTTTGAACAAAGTGTAAAAATGGCTGCACGAGCTGGCAGGGCCTACATGCAACAGCAAAGTGTAATGAGAGTCGTAATTGCAAATGCCACTTCAAAGCAGTGCTGTGGAGGACTGAAAAGGGTTTAATTTTTTTGGCAGTCTTTTAAATCCCTCCCCATGTCAGTTTTATTTGTCTGTCTACATGTATGCATGTTTTTCGGTTCTTCCAACTAAGGCTGCAATGCAGAAAGATGCTGTCTGAAACAAGGTAGCAGGAGTTAGACAGCTTTTTGCGACAAACCAATCATATCCTACCATGTAGTGTTTAACCAATAGCATTACAGAATAGGTTAAAGATTGACAATTGCTGTAGCCGGACTCCGAAAGGCCTTCTGGAAATTTCCTCCATCTTTGTTCCACCAAAACAAGGTAAATTCAGCCAAGCTGAAGAACTTTATATATTTTTAGTGTTTAAAGGAAGGTATGATACTCTCTGTTGTACACTACATGGCTAAAAGGGAGTAATTTCTGCAGTTTTGTTAACAATGTTGTATTTGATGCTGATGGGATCTGCTTTTCAAGCTGTGAGACAAGAACAGAGAACCCAGTGCATTAACTTCTTATGCCCAGGACCCCCCGCCCTTTAGTGACGTGCTGTCAGCTCTATTTTACGTTATTTTGTTGTTCCAAAAACTATCTGAAAAACACAAAATATTGTTTTGAATTGATTAAAACACTGATGTAATTCAGTGTCTGGGAGAAGCATATGTCATGCCCAAGGTAAAAAGCTGGTTCAAACCGGTCTGAGCAAGTCTGCCATTGCTGCATCTACAATAGAGCTGCTTTTTCTTTAAATATTTCAAGCCCACTGATTGAGTAGTTATGGTTGTGTTTTCAGGATCTGGGCTAATTTTTAGAGCTCTAATAAACAAGATTAATTTTACATGTATTCAGTTTACAGTCAAAAGTGTTTTCTATAAATATAATTGGGATTCTAAATGGCATTTAATATCAATGTAATGTTGTTTTTGTTTTGCATTTCTTCTATGTGAAATAGTTCCTGAATTAAAGGTACTGGTTTCATTTAGCACAGTGGCTGCCTTGCAGTGCAGTCTGATGCAGTTACTTTCTGTTGATTTAAGAGACTTAATTGTGTCCTAAATGGTTCTGTTGTGTAGGATTGCAGGCTTGACAATTGCCAGAGTGATTATGAAAAGTGCCACCATTTTAGACACAGATAGGAGCAGACGGACTGTGCCAGGTTCCATTTTTAGACTTTACATATTGTAAACATTGTATACAGGACAATTAAATGGTTGATAATGGTGTACGCAGGGCAAACTGAGCAATCACTGCATTCAGGGCGTTTTTCCCCCCCAAAAAACTGAAAGAATTTGAGGGAAATTAATTCCATAACAATTTAGTGATAAGTATTTATATTCTCGTGCCTTCAGTAATTCTGAAACCAAGGGACTATTTGCTTATTCATTGGGGGTTTTATATAGTTATGTAGATAGTGTAGGCAAGGTGACCTGTATAAAGCCATTCTTTTTGTTGAGGCATTTCTGATGAATCCTTGAATGCTCTTTCCTCCTGAGTTTTTGTAGGCACATAAGATGTTAATGCTATTATTGTTTGGTGGTAAATAGCCAGCGATCTTCTGCTACAGAGTATCCTTGTACTATATTCATGTGGTTGCTTGATGCTGTATTATCTAATTGCTTTCAACACAAACTTCTGTAATATGAACATAGACCTCTCTCAGTTTTGATGCACAAAGAAGTAGGTCTGTGGACGGTAAGTAATTGGAGATTTTCTACTTAATTCCATTTTAAAATTATATTTGCTGTGTCATCAAAAAACTGACAGACTGGGTTTTGACCCATAGTTTGAGGTTCAGTTGATTTACATAATTCATGTACCGTACTAGCCATTCACTGTAGAGCATACAACATACGTCTGTCTACATTGTACTAAAATGGCAGCATTGTGGGTTAAATCTTAAGGTCCACATTCTGATTGTAACATCTCCCTGCACCCACCCCAAATATAAACGTGCAAGTTTTGTTTCCTGAGCCTGACTAATTTTATAAGGTTTGCAATCCTATAAACTGCTTTGTAAGTCTCTTTTGGTTCTCTATTATGTACTAACTTGTTTGTTTTATTGCTTAGCCTATGAATGTTTTTAAGTATCCCATGGCATCATTTCGTAGAATAGAATTATACACAATTCTTCACATAGCAGATGTAGGGGCTGTCAGGCAGAAGGCAGAGAGTTGGGATAAAAGGTTCTTTTTCGGAATGGCAACCGGTGACGAGTGGTGTCCCGCAGGGTTCAGTGTTGGGGCCACAGCTGTTCTCGTTATATATTAACGATCTAGATAACGGGACTGAGGGCATTCTGGCTAAGTTTGCTGATAATACAAAGATAGGTGGAGGGGCAGGTAGTATGGAGGAGGTGGGGAGGCTGCAGAAAGATTTAGACAGTTTAGGAGAGTGGTCCAAGAAATGGCTGATGAAATTCAACGTGGGCAAGTGCGAGGTCTTGCTCTTTGGAAAAAAGAATAGAGGCATGGACTATTTTCTAAACGGTGACAAAATTCATAATGCTGAAGTGCAAAGGGACTTGGGAGTCCTAGTCCAGGATTCTCTAAAGGTAAACTTGCAGGTTGAGTCCGTAATTAAGATAGCAAATGCAATGTTGTCATTTATCTCAAGAGGCTTGGAATATAAAAGCAGGGATGTACTTCTGAAGCTTTATAAAGCACTAGTTAGGCCCCATTTAGAATACTGTGAGCAATTTTGGGCCCCACATCTCAGGAAGGACATACTGGAGCGGGTCCAGCGGAGATTCACACGGATGATCCCAGGAATGGTAGGCCTAACATACGATGAACGTCTGAGGATCCTGGGATTATATTCATTGGAGTTTAGGAGGTTGAGGGGAGATCTAATAGAAACTTACAAGATAATGAATGGCTTAGATAGGGTGGACGTAGGGAAGTTGTTTCCATTAGCAGGGGTGCACAGCCTTAGAATAAAAGAGAGTCACTTTAGAACAGAGATGAGGAGAAATTTCTTCAGCCAGAGAGTGGTGGGTCTGTGGAATTCATTGCCACAGAGGGCGGTGGAGGCCGGGACGTTGAGTGTCTTTAAGAGAGAAGTTGATAAATTCTTGATTTCTCGAGGAATTAAGGGCTATGGAGAGAGTGCGGGTAAATGGAGTTGAAATCAGCCATGATTGGGCCGAATGGCCTTACTTCCGCTCCTATGTCTTATGTTATAACTCAGTTGGCATGACAAATATCACAAGCTGAAGGTGACTGGAAAACCAGAGAGCAACAGATGCTTATTTCAGTTTTGCCAATGGGGGATTTATTATGTTTATGCTGGTTGTGATGTATTTATAATGCATTTGAATCATTTTATAAAGCATTATGATTGGGAAGAAAAATAAATGGAAGACTAGTGAGAAGAATGAAGAATACATACAAGAAAAGTAAACAAGTGCACTGAGTACTGATGCATCCAGCTGCATAAGCACCTTTTTATGGCTATTTTAACAGGCCATTATTTAATCATTGTCTGTCTAATTACACCTCCCATCGCCCTGAAACATTGGGCGAGATTCTCCCTTCCGGCGGCAGTGTCCGCGCCATCGGAAACGGCGTCGTGTTTCACAACGGCGTGAACGGGCTGCTGGGAGTACCGATTCTGGCCCCCACAGGGGGCCAGCATGGCGCTGGAGCGGTTCACACTGCTCCAGCCTCCCATCCCGGCGCGAACTGTGCGCAGCGGGATCTGCGCATGCGCAGTGGCGCCGGCGCCAACCCGCAAATGCGTGGTGGCCTCCCGCAACGCGCCGGCCCCGACGCAACATGGCGTGGGAGTTCAGGGGCCGGCGCGGAAGAAAATAGGCCCGGGGAGCGAGAGGCCGGCCCGCCGACCAATGGGCCCCAATCGTGGGCCAGGCCCCATCGGAGCCCCCCCCCCAACCCCCCCCCCCCCCCCCGGGGATGGAGCCCTCCCTCCCCTCTCCGGGGTCAGAGCCCTCCTTTCCCCCCCCCCTCCCCCAAACAGGCCGCCCCCCAACCTTGTGCGCAGAGCTCTCGCCGGCTGCGACCAGGTGTGGACGGAGCCGGCGGGACTCTGCCTTTTTAGGGCGGCCGCTCAGCCCATCCCGGAGAATCGCGTGCCGGCGTCGGGGCAGCATGGCCCGGTTGCAGGGATTCTCCTGCACGGCCCCGGGCTGGGAGAATCCCGCCCATTCGTCTTGCTCCATTGGGTACCAGCTCATGCTGAGGGTAAATTCAATAGGGT
Organism: Scyliorhinus torazame; assembly: GCF_047496885.1. Classification (NCBI taxonomy): domain Eukaryota; kingdom Metazoa; phylum Chordata; class Chondrichthyes; order Carcharhiniformes; family Scyliorhinidae; genus Scyliorhinus; species Scyliorhinus torazame. The sequence continues at coordinate 252,650,629 of NC_092714.1, read as the reverse complement.
TTGGCAGTACCTTGGCCAAATGGTCACTCTTTGTGAGCCTTTAACAATGAGGGTCAGCATTTTGTTGTGATCATGCTAGAGATTGTTCACTTTTAAAAGAGGTTTCAAACTTCCAATGACATTACAAGATTTCACCTTTTAGAACTTTTAGTGAACAAATGGCTAAAAGTACTATTGACTAAATACTTCTTTCAACCTGTACTTTAAACGATTTTAAAAAGAGGAATGTTCCCCTTTTATACTTGCCATACTTCGCATACACCATGGTATTACAGCCTTTGTAGTAAGCAATCCACAGTTGCTCCCAGGTTCCAATGGGTACCCCTAGTCCTGTTTTGCCAAGTGGTAACTTTGACCATTTCCAGGCATTTACCTCAGTTTTCAGAGATTTTCTTACATCAGCAGTAAAGTCTATTCCAATGATTCTTCTTTCACCTGTCCATGTGAATGAATCTTGCAGAATCCTCAGATAGATTCAGGATGTGTCTCATCACGTAGAGACCATCTCTTTCCTGCATCTGGCTGTGGTAGCTTGAAAGCTTCTTCTCTGTGTTGACCACACAGAACTGCTGTCTCTGATATTGATTGATTTTGTAGGGAAGCCTGTAACCTGATCTTCCTCTGTACTCCCATTGCAACATGAAATACAGTAACCTTTCTAGGTAGAAATGCTAATGTGTCACTCTTGACCTCTAGTCCCTTTCACCTAGAAGTAGTTGGGCAGTTTACAGCACAGCTATTAAAGTCCAATACTTAGAGCACCTTTCTAGACCTTTGGGAGATATGGGCCTAAATATCTGTTTCCAATTGCCACATCGTCTCAGCAGGGAGAAAGTGCTGTGAATGGTGGGAGCTTCATTCTTGCAGAGGGGGTGCATCTGGAGTCTGGTCCAATTTCCCCAGATGCAGATCAGAGGTGGCTACAAGGCTGCCAAGTGCAGAGGTGGGCGATGCAAAGGCCCATCTTAGTTTTCTGGGACTTCATCATGATTATTTTCTTAAACATTAGGCCTTTGAGTCCTCATCCCTCACACCCAACATTCCTTGTTCATACATGCTAATTCCACACCCATCAATCATAATTGACTTGTCTAGCTCTAACTGAGTGCCAACACATAACCCACCACTCATACCACAGGTTGGGACCAATTTTAGAATGTAGCAAAGGAGGACCAAGGAACTGATAAAGGGAAAAGAGAATATGAATAAAAGTTAGCGAGAAACATAGAAACGGCCTGTTAATGCTTCTTTAGGTGTATGAAAAGGAAAAGATTAGCAAGGACAAATGTGGTTCCATTACAGGTGGAGATAGGAGAATTTAAAAAAAAATTTAAATATGTTTATTCAAATTTTTCCAACAATTTTTTAACAAACAAGCCCCCGCCCCCCATAACAAAAAGAAGAAAGAACACAAACACCACAATCAAAAATAATAAACTACTTATACATTGGGTTTCTCCCGCATATATTAACCCCCTCCATATGACATTCAAGAGTACCCTTGGGAAACACACCCCCCCCCCCCCCCCCCCTCCACCCGCCTAAATACCCCCCGAAAGAGACACCCCCCCCCGCCCCCCTGGGTTGCTGCTGCTGCTGACCTCCTCCTAGTGGTCCGCGAGATAGTCTAGGAACGGTTGCCACCGCCTGAAGAACCCCTGCACAGACCCTTGTAAGGCAAACTTTATCCTCTCCAGCTTAATGAACCCTGCCATGTCATTTATCCAGGCTTCCACACTGGGGGGCTTTGCGTCCTTCCATAATAGCAAGATCCTCCGCCGGGCTACCACGGATGCAAAGGCCAGGATACCGGCCTCTTTCGCCTCCTGCACTCCCGGCTCGTCTGTTACCCCAAATAATGCCAACCCCCAACTCGGCTTGACCTGGACTTTCACTACCTTGGAAATAGTCCTTGCAAGACCCCTCCAAAACCCCTCCAGTGTCGGGCACGACCAGAACATGTGGACGTGATTTGCCGGAGTCCCCGAGCACCTCCCACATCTGTCCTCCATCCCAAAGAACCTACTCATCCTCGCCCCTGTCATATGCGCTCTGTGAACAACCTTGAATTGTATTAGGCTGAGCCTGGCGCACAAGGAAGATAGGAGAGTTCATAATGGTGGAGAAACAAAACAATTACGTTGTGTCTGTCCTCATGGAGGGAGATACAGAAACACTCCCAGAAATACCAGGGAACGAAGCGACTTTTGACAGTAACTTCATTGCAGTGTTAATGTAAGCCTACCTGTGACAGAAATATAGATTATTATTATTATGAAAATGAGGAATTGAAATAAATTGGTATTAATAAAAAGGTAGTACTCAAAATTAATGAGATTGAAGGTTGATAAATCCCCTGGTCCTAATTAGCTACATCCCAGAGTGTTGACGGAGGTAGCTCTCGAGATAGAGGATACATTCATAGAATCACTACAGTACAGAAGGGGGCTATTTGGCCCATCGAGTCTGCACTGACCCTCTCAAAGAACACCCTATCTAGGCCCACAACCCACCCTATCCCGGTAACCCAATAACCCCACCTAATCTTTTCACCACTAAGGGGTAATTTGCCATGGTCAGTCCACCTAACCTGCACATCTTTGGACTGTGGGAGGAAACAGGAACACCTGGAGGAAACCCACCAAGACCCGACGTACAAACTCCACACAGAGAGTGACCCAAGGGGAATTTAACCCGGGTCCCTGGCACTGTGAGGCAGCAGTGCTAACCACTGTGCTACCGTGCCGCCCCATTGGTGATTATCTTTGGTTATCAAACTCACTGACAAGGCTGGTGCCATTGTTGTCTGGCCTACTGACCTCTACTTTGCAGAGGCTGAGCGCCTACCTTCCCCCTGGACCATGTTTCCACCACCAAAAATCAAACCTTTGTTCCCACATCTTCCCTCCACAGCTTTCAACCTCATAGTCTCCCAGCCCTGCACAGCCCGCTTCCACCTCCTTCCCACAGTTGACAACCAGGACAGTCCTGGTGGACCCATCGTTTCAGCATGTTCCTGCCCCACTGAACTCATTTCTTCCTAGATTGACTCCATGCTCTCTCCCCTTGTCCAGCCTCTTCTCACCAACATTTGCTATTCCTTTGATGCCCTATACCATATCAACAGTTTCCTGGATCTAACCACCTCTTCCACTATGGATGTCCAAAACTTTACACCCCATCCCCCACTTCTGAGGGCCACTGATTCCCACAACTAGATCGACTACAGCTCCTCCCATCCCACTTCCTTTAAAGACCCCATCCCATTCCCTCAGTCTGCAAGCATGACCCCAACCTTCCTGTTGCTTGTCATTTCAACTCATTGTCTTGCTCTCGTGCCCACATGTCCAAAGACATGTCGGTTAGGTGGATTGGCCATGCTAATTACCCTTAGTGTCCAAAGGTTAGGTGGGGTTACGGGAATAGGGTGTGGGAGTGGGACTAGGTAGGGTGCTCTTTCAGAGGTCGGTGCGGACTCGATGGGCCGAATTGCCTCCTGCGCTGGAGAGATTCTATGATGTCTGCCCTCGGCCTACTGCAATGTTCCAGTGAAACCCAATTGAAACTGTATCTTCCGATTAGGCACTTTACAGCCTAATGGACTCAACATTTGAGTTCAAGAACATCCGACTGCAAACTATTTCTGCCATCTTAACCTCATTTTGAATCCAAAATGTCCCAATGCAAAACTCCCATTTCTCCCCCTCCCCCACATTGCCATCTGTCACTTGTTCTGAAGTTTTGTTTTCATTGAGCCCTTACCTTTATTCTGCTATTAACATGCTTTGCTATCTTATCTTTGTCACTATCAGCACCTTCTTTAGTCCTCAACACTCCCATTAACACCTCTTTAGTCTTATGACCTAAACATCTTTTTCCTACTCTCTGAGCTCACACCTACCCCCCCCCCCCCCCCCCCGACCTTCTACTTTGCCTCACCCCATCTTAAACAATATAATATTCACCAGATTTCTCACTCTCTGCTCTGAAGAAGAGTCATATGGACTCAAAAGGTTAACTGCGGTATATGCAAATTGCATTGTTCAAAAAGACCTTGGTGTTTACTGGATGCTAAAAGCTTTAGCATGAAGGTGCAGTAAACAATTTGGAAGGCAAATGGTATGTTGGCCTTCATTGCAAGGGGCTTTGGGGCAGCACGGTAGCACAGTGGTTGGCACTGCTGCTTCACAGCTCTAAGGTCCCAGGTTCGATTCCTGGCTTGGGTCACTGTCTGTGCGGAGTCTGCACGTTCTCCCTTTGTCTGTGTGGGTTTCCTCTGGTTTCCTCCCGCAAGTCCCAAAAGACGTGATGGTTAGGTGGAATTGGACATTCTGAATTCTTCCTCTGTGTACCCGAACAGGTGCTAGAGTGTGGCGACTGGGGGCTTTTCACAGTAACTTCATTGACCTGTTAATGTAAGCCTACTTGTGACAATAAAGATTATTATTATTATTTTATAAATTTAGAGTACCCAATTAATTTTTTCCAATTAAGGGTGTTGCTAACTTTTGGTTGGTTCAATTGGCTCTGTTTTATAACCTTTGCTCTAGAGTCGCCAGGTATCTTTATGATACCGCCATGAGGTTCAAGTTCAAGTAATGATCAATAACTCAACACACTAATTAATAAGATTCAAATCAAAGCACATTTATTATACACAGTAAATCACTACTCATGTATAAACTCTACTTTCTAAGCTATTTCTATCACTAACAGGCCAATAATTAGCTTCGGACAGGCCCACCAGGTCAGGGGAACAAATGGCCTTTCGTTCGGGTTCTGAGTCTGCAGGATTCAAAAGCTGGTATGGACTGGTAGCTAGGAGCGCCTATCTCGTAGCGAGCGTTGACTTGAGACTTACTTTCTTGGAGGCCGCCGGACAGTTCACTCTCAGGGGTTGCTTCGCATGTGCTGAGTGACCCTGTCAAGAAGGACGATTTGAACTTGGGGGATTTACTTTATAGTCCCCAGGGGCTTCCCGCCTTTCGGGGCGGACCCCGTACCTGGTTTCAAGTGATTGGACTTTGTTCCAATCGCTTGGTTCGATTTCTCCAATACTGGAGCGGTTCCCTGATCGATGGGCGGTCTTTAAGTGTCCGTTAACCTCTTTTGTGTTGGCTCCTGCTGGCGCCGAGGAGTCTGGCTTGGCCTTGTTTACCTCAAAATGTTTCAATTCTCCCAGGGATCGCTCATTACTATGTAGATGGCTACTACATTACTATGCAGGTGGCTGCTTGTATCGATGCTGTCTGGGTTTCTGTAGAGTCTAATACACAGTAAACTTGCACCTGCTAGTTTTTGCCTGTGTTGGCTGAATTTCCCTTCAGCCTTTGCGGTTCTCCATTTTAAGTCGGGAAGTGGCCAACTCAGGTGGCTACAAGGGGCAATTTAGCGTGGCCAATTCACCTACCCTGCACATCGTTTGGGCTGAGGGGACGAAACCCACGCAAACACTGGGAGAATGTGCAACTCCACAAGGACAGTGACCCAGAGCTGGAATCAAACCTGGGACCTTGGCGCCATGAGATTATTATTATTGAGCACAGGAGTAAAGAGGCCTTGCTCAATTGTATAGAACCTTGGTGAGATTGCAGCTGGAGTACAGTGTACAGTTTGGGTCTCCTTATCTAAGGAAAGATGTAGGCATCATATAATCCCTACAATGCAGAAGATGGCCATTTGGTCCATCAAGTCTGCACTGACTCTCTGAACGAGCACCCTATCATGGCCCACTCCCTTGCCCTATAATTCTACCTAACCTAAGGGTCAATTTAGTTTGGCCAATCCACCTAAACTGCTCATGTTTTGACTGTGGGAGGAAACAGGATCACCCAGAGGAAACCCACACATACACGGGGAGAACGTGCAAACTCCACACAGTCACCCAAGATTGAAATCAAACCCAGATCCTTGATGTTGTGAGACAGCAGTGCTAACCACTGTGCCACCAGCATTTGTTGCCCATCCCTAATTGCCCTTGAATTGAGTGATTTGCTGGGCCATTTTGCGAGGCAGTTAAAAGTCAACCATATTGCTTTTGGTCTGGAGAAAAAGGACATTATTGAACCAGATAGTTTCATGGCCACAATCCCAAATTTTTATTGAATTCAAATTTCACCATTTGCCACCTGTAATAACCCTTACAAAGCCCATGGGGTACACTTCTTCCCATTAGACTCGTAGAATATGAGCTTCTCTGCCTGTGGACGGAGGCCCGCCCAGCTAGGCTCATTACCCTACTCCTTAAAAGCCAGCCTGGACTGTGACTGGCACTTCCTTCAGTCCTGACCTGGACCTATTGTGTTGTAAGCCATCATAGCAGCTGTTTTCTTCAATAAAACTCCAGGTAACTCCTGTCCTGGATCCTTATACCACCACGGCATTCTCTTATTCTCTAGAGATTCAAAGTATATGAGGTTTATCTCACTGAAAATTTCCAGTAATCGATGCAGAACTGGTTTGTCCCCATCCGGCTTGGCTACTAACACGACCAGCAAACTCTGCCATGGTACCCTGAGCTAGTCCGCTGCCAACCCCAGCCCCACTTGACCCAGAGTCGCAACACAGGTGAAATTTTATTTTCCCCAAATAACTACAGTCACCCAGATTGTAAATTTACAACAAATACTTTTATTATGTACAGTATTATAGTTGAACTGATAGAAAGTGTAACTGACAATTTGCTACCCCTTTGCTCGAGCGAAATGAGGCCGGTGAATAGCGGCAGGTGCCAAACAGTCTGGGATGCATCTGGCCCACTCCCGTAGGCGAAAACGGGATCTCGCTATAGCAGGCATCGTCAAACTCAGGGGCGCGACCCGCGGGTGGGTCGCGGGCGGGCGTCAGGAGGGTTGCAGAGCGTCCGTCGCGGCACTCCCGATCGCGCAAATCCGCGCGAACAGCCGCAGCAGCCAGCTTTTAATAATGCCGGCTGCGAACGGCCTTCAAAATGGCCAGGAACAGATTTTTAAAAGTCGGTCACACTGCGCATGCGTGCCCGATGATCGGTGCGCATGCGCAGTATGGCCTCCTTTTTTTTTTATATGGTCGCAGCCTTTCGTTTTCAAGTTCGGGGGGGCCAAAGGGACAAGGGGACCATTGGGGACAAAGGGACCCAAAACCATTTCCTCCATTTTTGTCAGCAATAAACAAGGTAAGAGAAAATGGTGGGTCGCGAAGGTCGGCCGGCATGGGTCGCGAAGAACGGCCGGTGTGGGTCACGAGGATCGGCCGGTGTGGGTCGCGAAGGTTGGCCGGCATGGGTCACGAAAGTCAGCCGGCGTGGGTCACGAGGATCGGCCGGTGTGGGTCGCGAAGGTCGGCCGGCATGGGTCCCAAAGATTGGTAAAAATGGGTCCCTGGTAAAAAAGTTTGAAAAACACTGCGCTATAGCTTAGCGAGAGATGATTTAACACCACTTGAGCCTATTACCATACAATCAATGGGAGCCATCCCATATCCAAAGGTTTGCCGTGATTCATCAGCCTCCCCAGCAAGTGGTCATGCTGGCACCGATTAGTACTCCTTTTGAAAGACGTGAAGTGCTTCTGAGGAGGTGAGTAGCCATCTTTGCTCACTGGCAAAGAGCATGGGGGCGCTGGGCTTGCCACCCCAGTGCTTAGCAGGGGGTGGGGGCCCCTCAGCTGGACGGGGGGGGTGGCGGTGGAACCCCGGGTTGGAGACTCTCCACAGAGATGGGCCGCCATGGGAGGGTGCGGGAGGGGGAGACATTTGGGGTGGGGGGGGGGGGGGGGGGGGGGCATCCACGAGTGACACAACCATGCCAAACCTTGAAGTATGGGTGGGCGCCGTGGCTCAGATGGTAAAAGGGCCGCTCTTGAAAACAGCAGATGCTGAGTTCGAACCTCAGCGCTGCCCCTCCACAACTTTCGCTCAAAGCAACTCGCTGCCGAAGAAATGCCCTCGTTTATTCTTGAAGGCAGCACGGTAGCACAGTGCTTAGCACTGTGGCTTCACAGCGCCAGGGTCCCAGGTTCGATTCCCGGCTGGGTCACTGTACGGACTCTGCACGTTCTCCCCCGTGTCTGCGTTGGTTTCCTCCGGGTGCTCCAGTTTCCCCCCACTAGTCCTGAAAGACGTGCTGTTACATAATTTGGATATTCTGAATTCTCTCTCCGTGTACCCGAACAGGCGCCCGAGTGTGGCGACTAAGGGCTTTTCACAGTAACTTCATTGCAATGTAAGCCTACTTGGGACAATAAAGATTATTATTATTTATCTGTTCTGGGGCAACCTTTGTCCCTCCTGGTCTGCCCCACCGACCACCCATAACCCCCATCGACTGCTGAGGTCTATACCGTGTGGCTGAAGGTTATTGTTAAAATGGAATTGGCAATCGAGGTTAAGTGAGCTGTTCACACAACCCCCCCCGGGTGCTGTCAGTGATCCTCAATGTGCTTGGCCCTCTGAGTGGCCACAGCCCCCACCCCATGGGATCTCGGGTTCACCTTGGGATGAAGAGGCAGCTGGTTCAAACCCTGGATGCCCCTGCATCATCTGGCTCTGCCAGCCCTGGCAACTCCCCGACGCCTGCACCATTGTGTCGACGCCTTTGGCGGTGATCCTCTGCAATTGGGCCATGACCTGCAGCACCTCGGCAATGCCCACTTCCAACTGGGACAGACTCCGCAGCACCTGGAACGACGGAGGTTGAGTGGCGACCTGATAGAGGTCCACAAAATTATGAGGGGCATAGACAAAGTGGATAGTCAGAGGGGTCAATTACTAGGGGCATAGGTTTAAGGTGCGAGGGGCAAGGTTTAGAGGAGATTTACGAGGCAAGTTTTTTTACAAGAGGGTAGTGGGTGCCTGGAACTCGCTGCCGGAGGAGGTGGTGGAAGCAGGGACGATAGTGACGTTTAAGGGGCATCTTGACAAATACATGAATAGGATGGGAATAGAGGGATACGGACCCAGGAAGTGTAGAAGATTTTAGTTTAGACGGGCAGCATGGTCGGCACAGGCTTGGAGGGCCGAAGGGCCTGTTCCTGTGCTGTACTTTTCTTTGTTCTTTGTTCATTGCCTCAGCCATTCCCATCTGAGCGGCAGACATGTCCCGCTGCATGTCATCAAGGTCAGCCTTGTACTGGCTCACGTCCACCATCGAATCAGACATTTTGTCGAGACACCCAGCCATGGCCGACACCAACTGCGCGACGCCTTGGACACCTTCACCAATTGTGCGGACGTCGTGCACCAGTCTTTAAACTGCGTTTGCCATCTTAGCAGGGTTGGCCTCGGTGCTATGCATTGCCAGAGACCTCTCCAGCACCCATAGTCTCTGGGACTTCTCCAATCGGCTATGGACCTGCTGGAGTATCGCTGACATCTCCCTCTGAATGTCTCGGCTGCACCCTAACGTCTCCATCAGCTCCGGGTAACCCTGTACCAGAGGATGGGTGGCATGGTGGCACAGTGGTTAGCACTGCTGCCTCATGGCGCCGAGAACCCAGGTTCGATCCCGGCCCTGGGTCACTCTCCGTGTGGAGTTTGCACATTCTCCCCGTGTCTGCGTGGGTCTCGCTGCCACAAACCAAAAATGATGTGCAGGATAAGTGGATTCGCCAAGGCACAGCATCAGGCTGGGCCCCAGCTGCATCCTGGGATCCAGCAGTCCTCCCACTGCTGTCTTGCCTGGGGTTTCCTGCCTCCACCTGAAGTCAGCAGCAGTGTGGCGCTCACCAGATTTAGTCCCAGAAGCCTGACCACTAACATTTCCCTCCGAGGTGCGTGTATCTGAGGTGGTGGAAGTGGTGACAGCTGTGTTGCCTTGATCGTGCTATCTTGGGAGGCTGGAGAGCGTGCCACCCGGGATGGCCGTCGGCTGGAGGACCTGCAGGAGAATGGAAATGTGGTCTGTGGGAGGGAAGGGTCAGTCAGTAAGGCAATAACAACCCACGTTTGACGGCCCTCCGGGTGGTGCCCGGTATATCCTCACCTCCTGCGGCCTCCACCAACCTCTGCATGGGTGACCGCTCTGTCCTTAGCCACCCCCGTCCCCCCCAGGACCCGTTCCTCGAAGGAGGTGAGGATTCTTATGTCCGGCACACCTCCGCCAGTCATTCCCTCTCCCGACGGTTGTGGGAGAGTTCTTCCTCGGGAGAGACCGAGGGCATCCTGCGTCGTACCCAGTAGTGCGAGTGGGGGTGTGTAACAGAAGAGTTGAAGTGATAAGGAAGGGTGAATGGAGGGTTGGGGGCCACATGGGGGGCTGTAGATGCTTGCGTGGGGATGGGAAGGTCCCGGGGCAGGGGTCGTTGGTGTCTACTCACTCATGCTGCCTGGTGTAGGTGGTAGACCTCTTTGCTATTGCTTCACAGCGCCAGGGTCCCAGGTTCGATTCCCAGCTTGGGTCGCTGTCTGTGTGGAGTCTGCATGTTCCCCCTATGTCTGCGTGCTTTGCTCCGGGTGCTCCCAGAAGTCCCCGAACGACGTGCTTGTTAGGTGAACTGGATATTCTGAATTCTCCCTCGGGGTACCCGAACAGGAGTGTGGCGACTAGGGGATTTTCACAGTAACTTCATTGCAGTGTTAATGTAAGCCTGCTTGTGACAATAATAAAGATTATTATTTTTCCTCCTGTCACACTCCCGGAGCTTACAGCCGCCGCCACCTCATTCCAGGTAGCACTGGCTGCCATGTGGCTCACCCTTCGTGTCCCTCGGGGGAACAAGGCATCTCTCCTGGCCTCCAGTGCAGCTATGAGCCTCCTCAGGTCTCCAGCCCTGAATCTTAGGGCCGGTCTCCTCGGCACCATTATTGCGAGCTGGCTGGGGTTGGCTGAGCAAGTGCTGCTTAAGTGCTGCTCGACCTTGTTAGTGGGGGGCTGGCGAGCGCGGTCCCAGCGAATCGGCTGGTGAAGCTTCATTTGTGGCAAGATGCATGTGGGGCCTCGTTAAGTGGACCAATTAACGTTGCATAGCATTGATGGCCTCGCTGGGCTGAGCACAGGAAGCTCGCAGCAGTTCCCGCTCCCTATCACACTTACAAATCTTTCCGGAGAATCGCACTCTCTGTGTGTCTGACTATCTGTCTATTTCTTTTTTTTAAATGTTTTTTAAATAAATTTAGCGACCCCAAATATATTTTTCCAATTAAGGGGCAATTTAGCGTGGCCAATCCACCTACACTGCACATCTTTTGAGTTGTGGGGGCGAGATCCATGTAGACATGGGGAAAATGTGCAAACTCCACATGGGCAGTGACCCGGGGCCGTGATCGAACCTGGGTCCTCGGCGTAGTGAAGCAGCAGTGCTAACTACTGCGCCGCCGTGCAGTCCCTTTATCTGTCTATTTCTATACGCACACACACGAGTATTTCTACACGTGTACATGTGTGTGCATGTACATGAGTGTATATACAATGCATGCATACACACATGTGCATGTGTGTACACGTGTACATGCATGTACGTGCATGTGTACACGTGCACACGCGTATGTACGCATGTGATCAATTGCACGTGTGCGCAGACACGTGTACGTACACACATGGACTCGCGTACGCATTCATATACGTGTGCGCACACTGGTGTAGGCGCGTGCACACCCGTTTTGGTACGCCGTCCTCAGGTTCTGATGATTTTCTCTGCCAAAGTTGTCTACCTTCTCTGCAGTCTCAGCATCATTTCAGGTTCACAGCACGGATGTGCCAGGCACTCACTAATTTTAGAACAATAAAGCAGTTATTTACGTCAACTGTGAGAGAGAGTGTGAACTCATTTCTCCTTTCAGTGTCGAACCACATCTGCCCAGCTCTCTCAGAAGCATCACCCAGGATCCAATCACTGACTGTTCTCAGTCATAACATTTTCCCTGGCCAAGCAGAGGTTGTAAGCCAATTGAACCAACTTCCCCAAAGCTGGTTCATAAGATTCAGCTGGCACTGACGATTCTGTTTTCTCCTCTGCAACACTAAACCAAAATCCTGGACCATACTGCCCTGACTAGCAGGCTGCCTTACTTAAGTCCACTGCTTAAAGGTACATTCTGATTCTGGGTCCAAAGACCAAAAATAATAAAATAAATAGGAACAAAGGGGAATCAAAAGGAAGGACTCTAACACCAAGATGGATGTAGATAGGATGGTTTCCTTGCCTGGTGAGTATAGAGCTGGGGACACAATCTCAGAATTAGAGGCACGTCATTTAAGAAGCGTTGAAGAGGAATTTCTTCAGAGGGTGGTACATCTTTGGAATTCTCTACCCTAGAGGGCTGTGGAAGCTCAATCATTCAGCATGTTCAAGAGAGGACATGCACTAATGACATCAAGGTGTAGTGGGGGAAATGATTTGATGGGTTTTATTGCCTACACCACCAATGATCCTATGTGACTCCTAGTCCACCACCTTTTTCCTTTACACCTTCCATGCCAACGTACCCAGTATTTTATACTTTAAGGGAGGTGGTGGCATAGTGATATTGTCACTGGACTAGTGACAGAGACCCAGAGTAATGCTCTGGGGACCCATGTTTAAATCCCACCATGACAGATGGTGAAATTTGAATTCAATAAAATTCCGGAATTAAAAATCAAATGATGACCATGAAACCATTGTCGATTGTTGTATAAACGCATCTGGTTTACTAAAGTCCTTTAGGGAAGTAAATCTGTTGTCCTTACCTGGCCTGGCCTACACGGTAGCACTGTGATGAGCACAATTGCTTCACAGCTCCAAGGTCCCAGTTTCGATTCCTGGCTTGGGTCACTGTCTGTGCAGAGATTGCACGTTCTCCCCATGTCTGCGTGGGTTTCCTCCGGGTGCTCCGATTTCCTCCCACAGTCCAAAGATGTGCAGGTTAGATGGATTTGCCATGCTAAATTGCCCTTCGTGTCCAAAACGGTTGGGTGGGGTTGCTGGGTTACGGGGATAGGGTACAGGTATGGGCTTAGGCAGGGTGCTCTTTCCAAGGGCCGGTGCAGACTCGATGGGCCGAATGGCCTCCTTCTGCACTGTAGATTCTATGATTCTACATGTGACTCCAGACCCACAGCAGTGTGATTGACTCTTAACTGTCCCCTCAAGGGTAATTAGGGATGGGCAATAAATGCTGACACAGCCTGCGACGCCCATGCCCCATGAACAAATAGAAAAGAGATTCACCATGGGCAGACCTCAGGAGACATTCTGAGATGAAATAAAAACAATATAACTATATTTAAAAAAAGCTCAACTCACAAAAGCTCATTCAAAACATTTAGATCCTGTGAAGATATTTAGTGACCTGGATTGCTTGTTACCCATCCGATTCTACCGTTTCCTCATAATTTCAAGGTTTAAGTTGTGGAATCCGTCATGTGAGCACCTCTCTGAAACATCAGCAGTAAATCAGTGATCCATTCATCATCTGCTTGTAAAGCCAAATAAAGTGGCTGTACTCTTTTAGAAATAAATAAACAAGTGCTGTTAGGGTCAAAAGTATATTGAGCTTGATTTGTGAATTATTTGGCTGGTTGCATTACACCGTCTTAATACAAGTTTAAATGTGGAAAACATATTGGTAACCATGAACCCTTTTTTTCTTTTAACCTAGATGATAATAAACAATTTCAAGGTTAATTCTTTCCAGATATTGCCTGATATACTTGGGAAAATATCAGTAAAAACAAATTTTTCCAGATAAACTAAGGAACTTCTGCTTTGTGTTGGTGCTGTGCACACTATTGGAAATGGACAAAAGTGGTATTTTCATAGAATCATAGAATTTTCAGTGCAGAAGGAGTCCATTCGGCCCATCGAGTCTGCATCGGCCCTTGGAAAGAGCACCCCATTTGAGCCCACGCTTCCAACTGATCCCCATAACCCAATAACCCCACCTAACCTTTATTTTTTTGACACTTAAGGGCAAGTTTGGTTTAGATCAGTGGGCTAGACAGCTGGTTTCTGATGCAGAACAAGGCCAGCAGTGCGGGTTGAATTCCCATACCAGCTGAGAATTCTGAATTCTCCCTCTGTGTACCCGAACAGGCGCCGGAATGTGGCGACGAGGGGCTTTTCACAGTAACTTCATTACAGTGTTAATGTAAGTCTACTCGTGACAATAAAGGTTGTTTATTTATTTTATTTAGCATGGCCAATCCACCTAACCTGCACATAAACCTGGTGTTGTAAGACTTCTTACTGTGCTCACCCCAGTCCAACTCTGGCATCTCCACATCCCAGAAAAGAAGGTTGAGAGATTTGTTAGAGGTATTCAAAATCCAGAGGGATGCATAGAGTGGATAGGAGAAACTGTTCATGTTGGCAAAATGATGTAGAACCAGAGGACACCTGACTAATGGTGATTGGCAAAACAACCAGAGGTGCCATGAGGAAACTTTTTTTTGCAGCCAATGGCTAGGATCTAGAATGTACTGTTTGAGAGTGTGGTGGATGCAGATTCAATTATGGCTTTCAAATCGGATAAATGCTTGAAAACAGAAAATTTGCAGGACTGGGAAGAGCTGTTATGAGAGCCGGCACAGATACAATGGTCCGAATTACTTCCTTCTGTGCTGTAACAAATGATTTTTCTTAATGTGACTGATCTTGCGTTTTTTTTTTCCCCCTTCCTTTTTGTGTAGTTTGGCTGAGGACCCGCCTAAACAGGAGCAGGAGGAGGAAACGGAGGAGGAGATGGAGATCTCAACCAGATCAAGAGGTGAGTTTTTAAAAAAAACTTTGCACCTTGTGCCTGTCTCTCCATCTGCAGTGATGGATACTTCAGCTGAAAATGTTGAGGTGATTTCATAATAAGTCATGGGTGCGATTTAATCCCGTTTTGCACCGAGAATGACCCTGCTGTCAAACAAGACCTTTTTTTTTGGCTTTGGTTGGGAATGCCCTGCTGAGGTGGCACTTACCTCACTTCCACCCAATGCCGCTCCGACCCCCTCCCCGGACTCCCCACCGTGGCCTTTGGGTCCTCCCAATGCTCCAGCTTACCCCTTGAGGGGTCCTCGAGCCCTCCCTTCACTTATTCCTAAGGCCAGGGCATCCCTGGCATGGGCAACCTGGCACCTGGGCATATTGGCACTGTTCGCGGGCATCCTGGTAGTGCCAAGGTATCTGGGCGCCAGTGAGAGTGCCACTTGTAATTTTAGAGATAGATGGGTGACCATTAGAAGGGGCAGGCAGTCAGTGCAGGAATCCCCTGTGGCTGTCCCACTCTCTAACATGTATACTGTGTTGGATACTGTTGTGGGTGATGGCCTATCAGGGGAAAACAACAGCAGCCAAAGCGGTGGCACCGCGGCTGGCTCTGTTGTTCAGCAGGGGGGGTCAATGCGCAGAAGAGCAGTAGGTATAGGGAGGTCTATAGTCAGGAACACAGATAGACACTTCTGTGGCTGTGAAAGAGACTCCAGGATGGTATGTTGCCTTCCTGGTGCCAAGGTTGAGGATGTCTCTGAACAGGCAGGGGGCATTCTGAAGGGGGACGGTGAACAGCCAGAGGTCATGATAAACATTGGTACTAACGACATAGGCAGGAAGCTTAATGAGGTCCTGCAGGGGGAGTTTGGTAGTAAGTTTTTAAAAAACAGGACCTCTAGGGTTGCAATCTCGGGATTACTCCCTCTGCCAAGTGCCAATGAGGCAAGGATTAGGAAGATAATACAGCTAAACACGTGGCTAAACAGCTGGTGTAGGAGGGAGGGTTTCAGATATCTAGATCATTGGGATCCATTCCAGGGACGGTGGGGCCTATACAAGGAAGACGGGTTGCACCTAAATCGAAGGGACAATCCTGGCTGGGAGGTTTGCCAGCATCACTTGGGAGGATTTAAATTAGTGTGGCAGTGGTGTGGGAACCAGAGCAGTAGGTACTGAGGGAGAGCTAGAGACTAAGGCCAGTAAAACTAAGAGGAAGAGCAGGCAGGGTGAAGTTGCTGAACACCGTGGGGATGGTGGTCTGAAGTGCATTTGTTTCAATGCAAGAAGTATAACAGGTTAGAGCTAGTATTAGTACGCAGAACTATGGTGTTGTTGCTATTACAGAAACTTGGTTGAGAGAGGGACAGGCTAAATGCCACTCCACCCGGTCAAACGCCATCTCCGCGTTCATTGCCACCACTACCTCCACCTCCTGCCCCTCCGAAGGCTTCATGGCACGGTAGCACAGTGGTTAGCATCTGGTTTACTAATGTCCTTTAGGGAAGTAAATCTGTTGTCCTTACTTGGTCTGGCCTACACGGTAGCACTGGTGAGCACAGTTGCTTCACAGCTCCAAGGTCCCAGGTTCGATTCCTGGCTTGGATTGTCTGTGCAGAGATTGCAAATTCTCCCCATGTCTGTGTGGGTTTCCTCCGGGTGCTCCGGTTTCCTCCCACAAGTCCCAAAAGATGTGCTGTGTGGTGAATTGGACATTCTGTATTCTCCCTCTGTGTACCCGAACAGGCGCCGGAACGTGGCGACTAGGGGCTTTTCACAGTAACTTCATTGCAGTGTTAATGTAAGCCTACTTGTGACAACGATTATTATAACTTGTCCAAATCACACTGAAAGACCTCTGTGTCCTCCTCACAGCTCACCCTCCCACACAGCTTGGTGTCACCTGCAAATCTGGAGATATTACATTTTATTCCCTCATCTAAATCATTAATATATATTGTGAATAGCTGGGGCCTTAGCACTGATCCTTGAGTACCCTTATAGTCACTGCCTGACAATTTGAAAAAGACCGGTTAATTGCTATTTTTTGTTTCCTGTCTTTTTCTACCCATCGCAATACACTACCTCTAACCCTATGCGCTTTAATTTTACACACTAATCTCTCAGGCGGAACTTTACCCTCTGAAATTCCAAATATACCACATCCACTGGCTCCCCCTTGTCAACCTTATTAGTTACATCCTTGAAGAATTCCAGTAGATTTGTCAAGCATAATTTCCCCTTCATAACTGACTCTGTCTGATCATGTCACTATTTCCTAAGTGCTCTGTTATAAAGCTGATGCTTTGCTACAATTGCCGTTACATGTCAAGCATTACCCTGGAGAAAATGTTGTCAATATTTTGCATTTTTCACTCATGGATATTGCACCTGTGACTTCATCTCAAGTTCAAAGATATACAAGAACTGATCCAGTGATGGGGAAGGTGAAAGTATTAGCCCAAAAAGGAACGCTGGCAGGTGTTCATTGGAAAAATCCAGACCTCAAGCCCAACATCTCACGAAGACCTGAGTTGACAATGCAGAATGGAGTTCTATTATGAGGAACCTCTGTGCTTGCATAGTAGAGTCCTTGACCAACTGCATGAGGGACATTCTGGTGTGGTGAAGATGAAGAAATTGGCACACAGTTATTTTTGGTGGCCAGGATTAGATGCTCAAATTGAAGAGAAAGTAAGGCAGTGCCAATCTTGTGCAAAACTAAGGAGCACTCGAGCATAACGACCATTACGTCCGTGGGAATGGCCGACACAGCAATGGCAGAGAATATACATTGATTATGCTGTTTTCACAAGATTTGGAACACTGGAGCAGATGATCAGTGATAATGGCACGTGGTTTACTTCAAAGAACTTTGAGGACTACTGGAAGATGGATGATATACATCATATCAGGTCAGCTCCAGCAATCCAGCAACGAATGGATTTGCCGAATGTATTGTGCAATCATTAAAGCATTCTAACAAAGGGTCAAAGGACCAGAGAACATTGGCAAGAAGAGGGAACAAATTACCAATGACTTACAGGAACACTGTTCATGTTACCATGCAGAGTACATTGGCAATGCTGTTTTTCAAGAGGAAACTATGAACACAGTTTGATTGTTAACTTCACCTGATGCTTCGATATTGTCAAATGACAACAACAAGCTCAAATTGTGAGGAGGGAGAAAAATCTCTAAAAAGCAAGTATTCAACCAGGGAGATTGAGTGCTTGCTGGAGTTACACCACCACGAGAAACGGGTACCTGCTGTGATTCTCGCAAAGACAGGTCCAATGTCATACACTCTGCAGATGGATGATGCAAGACTTTGGCAACACCATCCTGACCAGTTACCTATTGAACAAATTGAGTTTGCGGAATCTTCGCAGAGGTTCTCCCTGAGGAAAATCTAGCGAGCAATACTTCGGACCAAAGACCAGAGACCGTGATGAATTCAGATTCTGTTTCTGAGGACTTTTCAACGCCTATAGTGACAGATACTGAAATTAATAATCAAGAAGTACCCTCTGAAAAAAGGAATGAGGACACTTCCGAGGTCTCAAATAGCCAAGTTTAAGATTGCCGAATTCCACCAAAAAGGAACAGACATCCACCACAGAGACTGTCTTATTGAATTGTATCTACGTGTAGAAATAAAGCATAGCAGATCTGTTGTGTAAATGTTAATTTTGTCATTGCACTGATGAAGTAAAGGGGGAGGGATGATATGTATCAGAGAATACATTCCTGCTGGTTTAGCATCATGCGGTGTGTAGTGAGGTCAGTAGAGTGTTTGCGAGGGCTCTGGGCAGATCATTGTAGTGATCTCTGTATGTGCATGTATGTAGCACCAGATGATCACTAGAGGGCCGGACCAACAGGGGTATAAAAGAAACACATTGTGTGTCTCTCTCTCTTTTTTGGATGGACTGTGACCAGGACAGGAGTATCAGATTAGCTCAGATGGTTAGTGTAGTCAAGCATAGTTACTGTAGTTAGATCTTGTTAACCTTATCACTAGTATCAATGTTAAAGTAAAGAACTCGCGCAATTATTGTTATAGTTACTCAATAAACCTTTTGTTACTACTGGACAAGTTCGAGTCTTCTTCATCGTGATTCAGAAGACCTCATCAGTAACCAAGGTTTGAGTGACACATACTACACTCCGTAGTATATCAAAACACACAGAGAAGTGTAATAAAAGATAATATAGTAGCGTAATAAAAGATGGTTCCAGGACTGGTGGCTTTAAAAGAACTAGTTAGATTAGGTTAGAAGAAAATTCAAACCGGATATTCGACTGTGGAAGATTTCGCAGCATATGGATCCTCGACGACTAACTGATTCGATGGAACTCGTTGGAGCTCCATGGCAGCTGGAAACAACCGATAATTTAAGTTATAACTGGAAAATGTTTGAACAGATGTTCCAAATATTTATCGCAGCTAATGATTTGAGCACACTCTTGGACGCAACGAAAATATCGCTGCTACTCGCAACAGCAGGACATGAAGCTAGAGAAATCTATAATTGCTTTAATTACTTTGAAGGTGAAGACAACATCAAATTAGAAGTAATACTCAAAAAATTTGAAGAACATTGTAAAAGTCAGTCTGGTGAGATGCTGGAAAGATTTAACTTTTGTGATAGGTGCCAGAGAAACGGAGAGCCCATCACTAATTTTATTTCAGACCTCAAGTTAATAGCACAAGGCTGTAATTTTGCTGATTTCAGAGACTCCATGATAATGGATCTATTAACTCCTGGACTATCTGATAAAAATTTGAGGGAAGAACCTTCACATTCAAAGTATCATCTTGCGTCATTGACTTTGTTTATATATGAGTTTGTGGAACCCACCTCTTCACTCACCAGATGAAGGAGCTGCGCTCCAAAAGCTAGTGATTCCAAATAAACCTGTTGAACTTTAACCTGGTGTTGTAAGACTTCTTACTGTACATGAAACAAAGTCAGATTTCACACTTTTAAGATTTGGTTATGGAAATGGAAAGTGATTTGTACAAGTCTTGCACAACTGCCGTTACAGCAATGGAACATTTTTTTCCATAAACTTAGGGTACCCAATTATTTTTCCTCCAATTAAGGGGCAATTTAGCATCGCCAATCCACCTAACCGGCACATCTTTGTGTTGTGGGGGTGAAACCCACGCAGACACTGGGAGAATGTGCAAACTCCATACGGACAGTGACCCAGGGCCAGGATTCGAACCCGGGTCCTCAGCGCTGCAGTCCCAGTGCTAACCACTGCGCCTCATGCTGCCCCTCAGCAATGGAATATTTAAGGGTGTGGGGGGTAGTTTCTGTGGGTGTGATCTTCCTAAAAGGGAACAAATCCCCAAGCGGGCGTGTTTAGCTGCGTGTTTCCTGGCACACGCAGTGCTGTGAAACACATGGCTACTCAACTCGATTTGCTTTGAATAAGGGGAATGCGCAGCTGAGGCGCCACACAGACCCATTTTTTCCAATGGGGAGCTCCAAAGCGAGAGATCGGGACACAGTTTTTAAATGCCGTCTCGATCTCCAAGGCCCACAAAGAAGTCCCCGTCCTCCCGTTCCCCCCAGGCCAAACGCAACACGTGAGGTGCCTCCCCTGTACCCCACAACAGCCGAACCGGACAACCCCGGCCCCATCGCGCAGTCGTAACAAAGGCCTCAGTGGCACCTTGGCAATGCCTCTGCTGGCAGGGTACCCAGCTGACCTCAGAGGCCCTGCCAAGGTGTCATGCAGGCATTTTCTGCGTGCGTGTGATCGGGCTGGGGGCTGTCCGGTGCGGCTGGTGTGAGGGGATGGGGGCCCCCCTCACATGTTGAGTTTGGGCTGGGGCAAGGGGGAGGACAGGGAGTTCTTTGTGGGCCTTGGAGATCGGGATGGCATTTAAAAATGGCAGCAGTGCCAGGGTACCCAGGTGGCACCAGCAGTGCCAGTGCACCACCCTACTCAAAGGGCATGCAGCTAGGGGGCCTCTAATCCCCTTGGAGAACCCCATGAATGCTATTCCATCTGGTCCCCGTTTGTGTGGACCTGTACCAAACGGTGCTTTCCCGAGGCCCCCTGACGTGAAGGGATTGAATCCCAAAGCCTCTGGTACCTCGGGAATCTAGAGTAAGGCTTACTGCCTTGGTCTAATATGCAGATTTGCCAAAAGATGATTCTGCCCATTGTGGGTGGGATTCCCCTTGCAATGTCTTGCGTTTAATCTCGCAAGGCGCTGCGAGCCGGATAGATCCTGAGAGCTTTTGCCGCTGCTTTTCTGACGCAGTGTTGGCGGACGAGTATTTTCTTTGCTTCAATATATTATTTTGCTTCTCAATTAATCTAGTTAGTCTTGTGGTATGTTATTTCATTGTTTGGGGTGATGGGGCATCATAATTTCTTCTCCAGGTAGCATCCTTGATTCAAGTTTGGCCTTAGAAATGATTCGCACACCTCACTACTAGCTTTAAAAGAAAGTTCCAAACTTCAAAAAAGTGCATGTTTTGCACTTGATCTGTTTCATGTTCTGTCATGTCTTACTTTTCAACCGATTTACACCCATTACATTAACAAGTGTATATTTGTAAATCACTGGAAATATAATAAAGATGAATCTGCAGCATAAATTTTTGTATTTTTAATTGGGAGCAAAATTAGATTGTGTATCCTGTAAGGTGAGAAAGGTTTCTGCGAGTAGAGTTTGGCATTTTGACAAAATATAAATTAATTTGTCTTTAATTTTCAATAGTTTAAGAGAGCTCGGGCTTAAGATGGAGGTTACGGCTTCATTGCATTTCAGTTTAGAAGATAGGAGACACCAAGCAAAGTTGTTACTCCAGAAAATATTTAAGATAAAGCTGCTTTGATCTAAAATGTGAATTGTGTTGTTCATATCAGTGGTTTCAACTGATGGTAGGGAACCAGCTGATATGTTTTGCAACATTTTACCATAGGATAATTCTTGTGATAATGGTGCCTTTGAGTGGTTGACTAGAAAAGACTAAAGTATAAGACAAAGCAACATTTTCAATGGCCCACAGTTCTGGCAAGAATGCATCTAGGCCCTGGATCTCAAATGCGATCCATTTGGGGTAGAATGTCCTGCGTATTTTCACTTTGAGAGGATATATTAGCCCCTTATAGATGGTTTCCAGTTTCCCCCTACACCAATTGCAGAACTGGATTCAGCAGATTCTGTATTTTTGCTTCATTGTATTATTTTGCTTCTCAATTAATCTAGTTAGTCTTATTTCATTATTTGGGGTGAAGGGGCATCATAATTTCTTGTCCAGGTAGCATCCTTGATTATTCGAGGATTGCCGAATCACAGAGTAAGCCGTGCTTTTACTGCAGGACAGGGCAAGCATGCAGGTCTCCATCTCCTTCAGGCAGAACGGAGATCGAACCAGCCCTGTGATAGGAGCATGCTCTACTTCTAAATCTTGTTCAGTGCGAAATTCTCAGTGATTTGGACTAATTGTTAAATCTGTTTTCTATTTACCTGAATCAGTGGAGAATAAAGACATGAACTTCAGTTTTGTAGACTTTTTTGTTTGTTTACGGAAACTCACCTTTTTGAAAAAT
Source organism: Scyliorhinus torazame (assembly GCF_047496885.1). Taxonomy (NCBI): domain Eukaryota; kingdom Metazoa; phylum Chordata; class Chondrichthyes; order Carcharhiniformes; family Scyliorhinidae; genus Scyliorhinus; species Scyliorhinus torazame. The sequence goes on along the minus strand of NC_092714.1, from coordinate 252,628,394 downwards.
AAATTTAGAGTACCCAATTATTGTTTCCAATTAAGGAGCAATTTAGCATGGCCAATCCATCTATCCTGCACATCTTTTGGGTTGTGGGGGCGAAACTCACGCAGACACGGGGAGAATGTGAAAACTTCACACGGACAGTGACCCAGGGCCGGGATTCGAACCCAGGTCCTCAGCGCCATAGGCAACAATGCTAACCACTATGCCACCGTCCTGCCCCCTCGGAAACTCACCTAGCCATTTATCATAAATGAAGATATTGGCAGGAAGGAAACTGTTACACCTATTTTTCTTCAGTCAGTGCACTTCTAAGCCACATATACAGAAAGGTTGGGCAGATCCCTCTTAAAATAATTGTATTTCATTTGGAAAAACAGGATATACTCTCTTGAACCAAGCAATGTTGAGGATTATGAAAATTGGTGGGATGAAACACTTTGGTCTGATTGTAATGTTCACATAAAGGGCTTCAACAGATGCTAACGACCCATTAATTTACAATAATTTTTCAGTTTAATACTATGATCTTCGGGGCAACATGGTGGTGCAGTGGTGAGCACTGCTGCCTCATGGCGCCAAGGACCCAAGTTCGTTGCCGGCCCCAGGTCACTCTCCATGTGGAGTTTGCATATTCTCTCTGTGTCTGCGGGGGTTTCGCTCTCACAACCCAAAAAGATGTGCAGAGTAGAGTACCCAATTCATTTTTTCCAATTAAGGGGCAATTTAGCGTGGCCAATCCACCTACCCTGCACATCTTTGGGTTGTGGGGGCGAAACGCACGCAAACACGGGGAGAATGTATAAACTCCACATGGACACTGACCCAGAGCCTGGATCGAACCTGGGACCTCGGCGCCCTGACACTGCAGTGCTAACCACTGTGTCACCGTGCTACCCTTTATGGTCGTTGACTAGAAACTGGATTTAGGATTATCCAATGCATTTCACTTGGAGATGGTGCACCTGTCAGTTAAACATTTATCTCTGGGGTTGGATTGAAACCCAGGTTCCAGAGCTGAGTCGTCATCATGCTAAGTTACTGGTTTGCCATGTAATCGACTTGTGGAGCCATTATGATGCAGTAGGAGGCCTTTCAGCTCATCAAGTCCCTGCCAGCTCTCTTTAGAGCAATTCTAGTCAGTCTCATTCCCCTGCTCTATCCCTGAAGTTCCGCAAGCTTGTTTCCCTTAAGTGGCCGTTCAATTTCCTTTTGAAATTATTAATTGTCTCCGATTTCAGCACCCTTGTAGGCAATGGATTCCAGGTCAACCGTCCCCCCCCCCCCCCACCCCCCCTCACACATTCTTGCCCATAACCTTAAATTTGTGTCCACTAATCCTTGTACTATCAGCGAATGAGAAGGTGTTTTTTTTTTGTCTACCTCATCTCTAAACCTGTCACAATCTTGTAATGCCTCTATCAAATCTCTCCTCAATCTCCTAGGCTCCAAAGAGAGCAATGCAACTTCTCCAATCTACCCTGTGACTAAAGTCCCTCATTCCTGGAACCATTCTGGTGAATCTTCTCTGCATCGTCTCAAGGACCCTCATCCTTTATAAAAGTGTGGTGAACAGAACTGGATGCAGTACTCTAGTTGTGGCCTAACCAATGCTTCTAAAAGTTTGACATAACTGCCTACATTTGTACTTGACTACTGCATTTATGAAGCCAAAGATCCAATATGCTTTGCCAATTATGGCTTGCTGTCTCCAAAAATCTATGATGAGTCTCCAAATCCCTCAGTTCTGCCACTAAGTCCATATAGTTCCTCTCTATCCTTTCTGCCAAAATCTATCACCGAACACTTTGAATTAGTATACAATGTGCTTTCATACTGAAATTGCAGTCACGTTGATGGGGAGGGAACTGCAAGGTTTTGAACATGCTTTATCATAGCTGTAGCTATTCAATAAGTGCTTTATTCCACTGCTCATTAGCATTGGATAATGTTGAAAAAAAATCATTAATTTGACGCAGTGTGTGGTTTCGAGCAATTATTTAGAGATCTATTAAAAAATTTCTGTGTCTTGTCAAACAGGTTGCACAATTTAATGGCAAGGAGTATTGGCCTGGCCATGGATACATTGGAGTACTTTTTGCTTTAATGAAGATTGTAGTTCAGATCCAATAAATACTCACTGGACATAATGTAGTTTATTGTCCCAAAATAGAAGGCCATTTTTCCTCACATTCGCAAAAAATCCCTTAACTATGGATCAGTCTCTTAAAGCAAGAACCCTAGACTATTTTAAATGCTGACCTACAGTGTGGTCGGGTGGGGCCCACAACAGGATTAGTTGTTAACATTGTTGGGATTGCTGAGGAGGAATCTAATGAGGATCCACATGAGGAAATGCTTTGGGCTACTCGTGATCATTTCCTTGCAGCCAGACAGTGCTCTCTGGGTGCATGCGATCTCTCTGTTTATATCACATTAAGACTAGCTATGAGGACTACTGGAACATTGGCCTGGATTTTACAGTAGGAATAACCATAAGATTATCAGCGCTCACTGTTATTGAGGAATAAGTTGGACAGAAACTGCCAGCAGCTGCACATATGCAGTTGAAAGCAAAAATCAGGAGGTTGATGTCCAATTCACCCTGCTACTCCATAAGCTTTGTTGGAATGGTACCTCACCAATAAACCTGGCATTCAGACATGTTGGGCACAATTTAATGGGAAACAAAGTCCCATTTTGACCCAGGACTTTTTCTTTGGCCTCGGTGCTGCATTTACCTTCAGAGATCGGGGCGCCATTTTTAAATGCTGCCCCCTATCTCTTGGCACCCCATCATGGCCTCCGGACACTCCCAGTGCCCAACTTGTTAGAGGTTCCTTGAGCCCCCGCCCTCACACCACCTCTTAAGGGCAGCGTAACCCTGGCTCCGATCCCTGGCACAGGCAACCTGGGCACCTTGGCACTGCCAGCCTGGCACCCTGGCAGCAGCAGTGCCACCCAGGCACTTGGCAGTGCCAGGTTCCTGGATAGCAGTGCCCGGGTGTTAGTGGGAGTGGCAGGGTACCACCCCGCCTAGAGCCCGACAAGCCAGGGGCCTCTGATGGCCTGGAAGATCTCCAGGTGCCATTAGAGCATCGGACCAGTGCTAAACGGTGCAATGGCGAGATATCTCAGATGCAGATGTTCGTTCTTGGGCCTTGGGAGAATCTGGCGCCAACATAATTAAGTGAGCCTAACTGCCCACTGAAATATTGGGATCCCGCCCTCTCACGATATCTCATTGGATCTCGTGAGGTGTTCTGAGCCTCGCATGAGATTTAACGGCCTCGCCGCGTCATCGGGTCAGGCATGATGAGGCTATTCGATTGTCCCCATAGGGTGGAATTTTTCCATGCCCCTCCTGCCGGTATTAATGGCAGGCGAAGGGGGGGGCGGAGTGTAGAATTTGGCGGGAGTCCCAAAAATTGGATTATTCCTGGTGTGAAACTACAGTGGATCTTCCATTGCTGTCCACTACGGCAGATTGGGAATCCCGCTGGAGTCTGATGTGAAGCTAATTTTCATCCGGCTAATGCAATGCACATGGTGACCCAACTGGAATCACCCCACCATGCCTAATTCTCCATGACAGCACGGTAGCATTGTGGTTAGCACAATTGCTTCACAGCTCCAGGGTCCCGGGTTCGATTCCCGGCTTGGTCACTGTCTGTGCAGAGTCTGCACATTCTCCCCGTGTGTGCGTGGGTTTCCTCCGGGTGCTCCGGTTTCCTCCCACAGTCCAAAGATGTGCAGGTTAGGTGAATCGGCGATGATCAATTGCCCTTAGTGTCCAAAATTCCACTAGTGTTGGGTGAGGTTACTGGGTTATGGGGATAGGGTGGAGGTGTGGACCTTGGGTAGGGTGCTCTTTCCAAGAGCCGGTGCAGACTTGATGGGCCGAATGGCCTCCTTCTGCACTGTAAATTCTATGACGCCAGAGGAAAAACACACCAGTCCATAACATGGACGGCAGCAAAGTGGTTAGCACAATTGCTTCACATCGCCAGGGTCCCAGGTTCGATTCCCGGCTTGGGTCACTGTCTGTGCGGAGTCTGCACGTTTTCCCCATGTGTGCGTGGGTTTCCTCCGGGTGCTCCGGTTTCCTCCCACAGTCCAAAGATGTGCAGGTTAGGTGGATTGGCCATGCTAAATTGCGCTTCGTATCCAAAATTGCCCTTGGTGTTGGGTGGGGTTACTGGGTTATGGGGATAGGGTGGGGGTGTGGGCTTGGGTAGGGTGCTCTTTCCAAGAGCCGGTGCAAACTCGATGGGCCGAATGGCCTCCTTATGCACTGTAGATTCTATGTGTTGACCAACATGGTGTACAAGTTGAGACTTGCCAACACCATTACATTGCCCTTCCATGGTAACTTAGTCCACAGTCGGTTGTCCTTCAGATTAAATAAATTTTATTACTTTCACTTTGCAACTTATTAATTTTTCACTTGCACCTCTGGGTATTTGAAGCCATGTCTGTAGTTTCCAATATCCAACCAAGGTATTATTCATAAAGAAATAGTGATAATTAAATGCTCCAGTGTTCCACAAATGATTTTGAGTGTCCTGAGCTTTGTTTTATTTGTCTGTTAGCATCCTATGACGTGAGAGGTAGATGGGAAGCCTTGTATGGTTTTCTGTCAGTACATTGTACAAAAATACTTGGGACATTAAAATAACCTTGACAAGGGCTCCACAAATGCAAAAGTAACCATTCAAAAGTATGACTCGCACCAGTTCTCTGATGTTGTTATTCCTTAGTGGCAATGCATCTCACTAATCAAGCATAGATATCTTTGACCTAATGGACGACGTTTTCTTAGTTTGTAATGATTAAAATTTATTTTTCAGATCCTGGTTCTGCAGAACGTGCAGGACTGAAAAGAAAGCAACTTAGCCCTCAGCCATCTTCAAATGGGCACTCCCCGCAAGATGAATCATTGAGTCCCATTAAAAGGAAGAAGAAACCTGGCTTAGCTAATTCGAGTAAAGAGCAGGTATAGTAACATCTGAGTCTGTCTAATTCATTTTTTGACACTTGGTATTTAAAAAAAAAATCAAGCTGCATTATCCCACAGTTATTTTGTGGTTAATCTTTTGAAATTGGTGAAGAAATGCAAACAGTCGTTGGTACATGTGCACAAGAAGAAAAATGAGAAAAGACCACCTATGCCCATCATTCCTGATTTCAAAACCCAGTATGTTATTCAACCACCTCTCCAATCTCCTCGGACAGGCTTAAGATAAAAAAATCCTGAGATCCCCAAAGTGACTCTGCAAAGGAGATCATCATGGCTAATAACGTATCACAACCACAATTAACTAACGTGCCTGCTGGAACTACAAATTCTCTTTTGCTCAAAGACTTGGCAAATTTCTCTTCAAAGGACTCTTAGCCATTGCATGCTTTGACAGTTTATTCCCCACAACTAATTAAATGATTAAATTAGAAATGTAATGCATTAATTTGAATAATCTAGCTGCATGTTTGGATTTGTTAACTATTATTGTCATTAATAGCCATTTTAAATAAAATCTGGTAAGAAGAGTTCTGCAGCTAATGTCCTAATCTTGAGGGTTTGTTAGTTATTCATTTAAGTGCTCCAATTCCTGCCTAAAATTGCCAATTTAAAGAGCAGGTCACTTGCTGAAATTTCAATGGCTTGAAACACTGAAGCAGGAAATTCTTTCAGCGGAAAAGGAAGAGGATAATCTGTGACTGTGGGAAATTGCAGGACCATATGCTGGTTTTCATAGTCTGTTCCTTCTTTCATCAGTGAGTAACATTTCTCTATTCAGGCTGAAAGCACCCATCCCCCCTTTTCTAATTAAAGTTTTTGCAGGCATTTCCTCCACTTCACATTGCACTCATGGACCACCACATTGACTCCCATGCTCTGTACACTTCATATAAGGGGTTGAAATTTTGTCATCAATCCTTCAGCTTGGTATTGAACTCTGTATTCTCCATAATACTTTGCATAATTAGAAACTAGCCATGACATTTAAATTACTGAATTATCGAGCGATGATTATTATGAGTATTTTTTTAAGACCAAATTGCTGCTGTTAGTTTACAATATGCTGTAAGTTCTGGCATTGCAAAATCAAAAATTTACAGCAGGCTTTACTGTAAGTACTCTAACCCCAAAATGTATTCATTTATATGCTGAAACTACCACACTACAATTTAAACTCTTCAAACTTCAGTATATTTTTAATCCCCCAAAATTGGTGAAAGAATAGCCATTCTTTGAAGTTTGTTTCTGTCAATAAATGCTTTTTATATTCTGATAGCTTTGCTGCCATGGCATTTGATTAGTGAAAGTGACGTCTATTAGCTTGTCTCGCCTTGACGAATCAAAGTTTAATTTAGTTACAACCCTGAGCCACTTAGATTTTAAAGATCCTGTGAGTAATAAAAGTACATGTTCCTGTAACTTTCAACAAGTCAGAAAAGAGCAACCCTGCAAAGATCTACTGCAGGAAATTGCTAAATTGCCTCATTTTGTCTCCAGCAGTTTTTCAGTTTTTTCACAAAAATTAATGTGCTAGAAATAGATTGTGAATATCAAAATACCTACTTTTAAAATCTGTTATATTCGATATCATTTTAAAAAAAATAAAGACTTTAACAGCCAGCAGGTTGGATTTAAGAATAGCCTGAAAATGATGCAGCTAAGCTCCTGGACATGCAGTGTGTTGAACCTCATTATTCTTCATTGTTGAATGACTCATAGGTGACTCCCAAAATATTTAGGAGTGTGGGCAACTGTGCTCTTGTTAATTGGCTTCCAAATCTAAACCTAATTAACTTTCCTTGACCCAATTCTCATCACTGGTTAAAAAAAATACTGTTTTAAAAAGTGGTGTAATGCAGCTTTAAATTGGTAGCCTTTTACATTTTAGCAATGTTTTGTCCTCTGCTTGTCATGAAAAGTCAGAGTGGCATGTTTACCAGTCCTTGTAATTGTTTTAGCCTTTTAGTTCTGCAATCATTAATCTTCTTGCCTTTTTGTAAAGGTGCTAGGTAATTTTCTCAGTATTTCCTAAGCTGTCCCTGTTTATCATACCCGTTTGTGTTCTTTAGACACAACACTATGCATGTGACATGTTGGAAGGTGGTCCATCAATAAATTAGTTTATTTCTAAATTGAGACTTGAGACTCCACTGATAATGCACACCCAAAAACCATGGTCGTAACACAAAACTTGGGTGTCCTATTCTGATCTGATGCCCAGGTTAATTAAAGTTGAAACTGGTATGAGGCCCCTGTCATGAAGCACACTCACGCTAGTAGTTTGAACTGGCTGCATCTTGAGTGCAATATTGCATGTTAAAAGTTCTCAGTTGGTTCATTTGGGTGGGTGGACTGGAATCTTAACACTTTTTCATGGAGATGTCCTTAGTTGTGTGAGAATGGATATAAATTAGCAGCTGGAGAACAGGGCTCTGCACAAAGCTACTTGGTAGCTCAGTGGCTGATCATTGAGATCTGACCAAATATATAACTCCAGTCTGTGAGCTGTGCGGCATATTTCACAGATACTTTCCTGAAACCTGTAACTGAAATATGACGACAACCTCAATTATATATTTGCCCTTCCGATGATTAATAAAAGGGGTCATATCCAGAATCGATTTTAACCTGAAACCCAGGAGCTTGAGATCCAAGACCAAAGAAGACTATTTCAAATCCATGCTTGAAACTTTTAAAAAGAAAATCACTGAAGTATGACTCTGAGTTTTATTTGCTTATGCAAGCCAGTGGCAATCACTGGTGTGATTTAATCGATTTGATCTGGATGTGATGCCATATTCATAATGCAATACTCTCCAGCAAATATTGAATCTAAATCTTTTATCTGTAGCAACCTTAATTTGCAGTTTTACATTAATTGAACAACAGTGGAAAATTAGTGGCTTTTTGAGACATAGTTCATTTTTGGGCTGTTTAAGTCTCGATTAGTGTAACCTCAGTGATATGCTTATTGTTCAAAGTTCAGTATTTTTGCTTACCTTCTTGAGAAGTACAGTCCGGCTCTACCAAAATCTATACATATTTAAAAAAATCTATCTTCATTTAACAATTAATTATTCCAGGGTCCTGACTATTCATTTTGGACAGTTCTTCATTTTCGTCTCCACTTTTTCATGAGAAATTTAATACTATTTTATATAAGCTTCTTAACTTTGATTCGATTTGGACTTCTGTTCTAGTGAAGCCTGAGAACATTAAATGTCCCTCAGTAATATTAAAAAAACTAAATGTGAGGTGATGCACTTTGGTAGATTGAATCGGGGCAGGACCTACTCAGTTAAGGTAGGGAGTTGGGGAGAGTTACAGAACAAAGAGATCTTGGAGTACAGGTTCATAGCTTCTTGAAAGTGGAGTCACAGGTGGACAGGGTGGTGAAGAAGGCATTTGGCATGCTTGGTTTCATTGGTCAGAACATTGAATACAGGTGTTGGGTCGTCTTGCTGGAGTTGCACAAGACATTAGTAAGGTCACACTTGGAATACTGTGTACCATTCTGGTCACCCTATTATAGAAAGGATATTATTAAACCGAAAGAATGCAGAAAAGATTTACTAGGATACCACCGGGACTTGATGGTTTGAGTTTTAAGGAGAGGCTGGATAGACTGGGACTTTTTTCCCTGGAGCATAGGAGGCTTTGAGGTAATTTTATATAGAGGTCTATAAAATAATGAGGGGCATAGATCAGGTAGATAGTCGACATCTTTTCCCAAAGGTGGTGGAACCTAAACCTAGGTTCCACCACCTTTGGTTTAAGGTAAGGTTTAAGGTAAGATGGGAGAGGTACAAAAGTGGCAATTTTTTCACACACAGGGTGAGGGGCATAGGTATTGGGCGTGATTCTCCACTCCCGCGCCGAAGTGCCCACGCCATCGTGAACGCCGTCGAGGTTCACAACGACGTGAAACGGCCCCTATCCCGACCGATTCAGGGCCCGATAATGGGCTAGGATCGGGCCGCGTCATCTACACGCACCAGGCCTTGTCGCCGCGTAAAGGCGGCGCTGCATACATGACGCGGCCGGCGCCAACCCGCGCATGCGTGAATAGCGGGGGTGCCGGAGAATTGCCATTTTGGGTGTCTCCGGCGATTCTCCAGCCTGTGGCCCGCGGAACCCGACGGGGCCGTTTCCGCCGTTTGGGAGAATCGCGGGAGGGCGTCGGACCGGCGTCCTGGGAAATTTTGGCAGCCCAGGCGATTCTCCCAACCGGCGCGGGAGTGGAGAATCTCGCCCAAGGTAGATAGTCAACATCTTTTCCCAAAGGTAGGGGAGTCTAAAACTAGAGGGCATTGAGGGGAGAGATACAAAAGGGTCCAGAGGAGGCGCAGAAGCGGCTCCTGAGCGCATGCGCGGACCTACGGCCGGCAGTGCAGGGCCGCGTATAGGCAGCTGGAGCAGCCCGGAGCACTCGGCGCCGTGCTGGCCCCCTGTGGGCCACGGAATCGCTGGGCCACTCTGGTGTTTACGCCGGAGTCAACACTTAGCCGCGTTTTTGGAGAATCCAGGCCGTAATCTTTCCCACTAAGAAGAACAAGGATAGCAGGCACGTGGGAATACCACCACCTGCAAGCTCTCCCCGAAGCTACTCATTTGAATCTCTACAGTGCAGAAGTTGGTCATTTGGCCCATTGAGTCTGCACCGACCCTCTGAAAGGCCCTTGGCTCTACATAGGCCCACTCCCCCCGCTAACCCACCTGACCTGTACATCTTTGGACACTAAGGGGCAATTTAGCATGGTCAATCCACCTAACCTGCACATCTTTGGACTTTGGGAGGAAACCGGAGCACCCGGAGGAAACCCATGCAGACACAGGAGAAAGTGCAAACTCCACACAGACAGTCACCCAAGGCCGGAATTGATCCCGGAACCTGGAGCTGTGAGGAAGCAGTGTTAACCACTGTGCCGCCACTTCAAAATGTATCTGTTCTTTCAGTGTTGCAGCGCCAAAGTTAGGCTTTCGCAACCTAACAACAGCACTTTGTTGCCACATTGATTGCAGGAGTTCAAGAAAAATGCTCCTGACCAACTTCTCGAGGATAATTAAGGATGGGCAATAAATGCTGGCCTTACTCGTAACACCACCATTCTGTGAATGTTTAAGTATCATTACATGGCCTACACCTTTTATAGGCGTACAAATTTAAATATGTGCAGTTTGTCTGTTGTTTCTAAGAATGAGGCCGTAAGCCTTGATCTGGCACTTTGATGATCAGGCAATGCAACATTAGAACCTATTACCTAACACAGGTTCTGTTGCGCAGGTTCATGAAGAGCGTTTGGAGGAGCAGAGCAAGCATTTTGCTTCCCTGTTAACATCTGCTTGGGATCGGAATGTTATCCTTCGAATAAATTGATGCAAGAACCAGTTGAACTACTTATTTCTTGTCACCTTAAGATTGTTTGTTTGGTTCTCATTTTGTGAAGTATAGCAAGCGAACTTCATGCCTTGGTTGGAGTTATATCTGGCTTTATTCTCAACGATAATAAATCTATTATCACAGAAAGAGGCCATTTAGTCCATCACTTCTGTGCTGGCTCTTTGTTAGAGCTTTTAATTGACCCAACTCACCTGGTCTTTCCCAATAATCGCTAGCACAGTGGTTAGCACAGTTGCTTCGCAGCTCCAGGGTCCCAGGTTTGATTCCTGGCTTGGGTCATTGTGTGGAGTTTGCACATTCTCCTTGTCTTTGCGTGCATTTCCTCCGGGTGCTCTGGTTTCCTCCCACAGTCCAAAGATGTGCGGGTTAGGTGGATTGGCCATGCTAAATTGCCCTTAGTGTCCAAAAAGGTTAGGTGGGGTTACTGGGTTACGGGGATCGGGTGGAGGTGTGGGCTTAAGTCGGGTGCTCTTTCCGAGGGCTGGTGCAGACTTGATGGGCCTAATGGCCTCCTTCTGTACTGTAACTTCTATGATTTTATACATCTTCTCTCTTCAAGTATTTATTTAATTCCCTTTTTGAAAGTTGCTACCGAATATATTTCCATCGCTCGTTCAAGCAGTGTATTCTAATCATATGTTGCAGTGTAAAAAAAAAAAAAAATGTTTTTCCTCCATGTCGCTCCTCATCCGTGTGGTTACCAACTCTCGATGATGCTGGCAAGATATTTGTTGCTCCCGGGCATTGATTCGGCCATTCTGTGTGGGGCTGTGATCCATATTGTTCAGAAGGTTGTCAGATTCCATTCCTTGAAGGACGTTAGTGAGCCTTTCAGCTACAGTCTCATGGCTTTTGTGGTCATTTTTGTTTTCTGTTGCTGACACACAATTCACCAAATTACAGAATTCAATGTCACAGCCTGTTTCAGAGTTTCCGGATCACCACATTATTCCCTTGGAGTTCTTGGTTTTAGGCCGACACAATAATGTAGTATTGAAAGAGTGCTGCATTGTTGGCAGTGCAATATTTTTGGATGAAGGGATGTTTTACTGATCCAGTTTGGTACCACAAGATCCCCTGCACTACTTAAAAGAGAACACGGGAGTCCTTGATGCCATGTCTCCCGCAATGAATACTACCAAAAAAGATAAATTGATCATCCATCTCATCACAACTTGCGGTGAATTTGCTTTAGTAGCTTTTGTATTCCCCTAGTATCATAGAATTTACAGTGCAGAAGGAGGCCATTTGGCCCATCGGGTCTGCACCGGCCCTTACAAAGAGCACCCTACTCAAACCCACGTATCTACCCTGTTCCCGTAACCCAGTATCCCCCACTTACACTTTTTGGACACTAAGGGCAATTTAGCATGGCCAATCCACCTAACCCGCACATCTTTGAACTGTGGGAGGAAACCGGAGCACCCGGAGGAAACACACGCAGACACTGGGAGAACGTGCAGACTCCACATAGACAGTGACCCATCCGGGAATCGTACCTGGGACCATGGAATTGTGAAGCAACTGTGCTAATCACAATGCTACCGTGCTGCCCATGATCATTACCGTGATCGAGTAATTCATTTTGATCAAATTTCTGCAGGATGCTTAATATATATATGTAATTTAATAAAAATATTATTGACAACTTTTCCTTTGCATTTGAAATAAACCTCACTCTTTGATGTACAGGTTTTTGTGCAAAAGAAACCGTGATATGAATTTTTTAGAAGACATCAGAGAAGAAATGCAATAACACAATACCACTTCTAGCATTACGCGCCAGACCTGCATTGATTACCAGGGCAGGCGGTACCACAAACCACATGAATAGCAATCCAGGGCAGTGCCTGCCTCTGGTATATCGACTTACATCTGCATAGCGGCACTATGTGAACAAATATCTCCACCATTGTCTTCACACCAAGGACACTCATGTGTGGCATGCTAAATGGGATAGATTAACTTTTTAAAAAAAAAGAGTACTCAAATTTTCAATATTTCAACATTTTTACAAAAAATAAACACAACCCCTCGCCCCTCCACCCCCCACAGCAACCAGCTCCCAAAAGTGGAAGATAAACAGACCTCATCTCTTGTGGAACCCCTCATCTGCCCCTCTCCGAGCAAATTTCACCTCCTCCAAGTATAGGACCTCCATTTAATTCCCCAGCCATGCCGAGGCACAGAGAGGAGAAGCTGACCTTCGCCCCAATATGACCGGCCTGCGAGTGATCAACGAGGTGAAGGCTAAGACATCTGCAACTCGGGCAGGTCTGACACCCCGAATATGGTCTCCAGGGGACCAGGCTCCATATCTACATGTAGGACCTCTGACATGGTGCAAAAAATGACCCCCAAAGTTCTCCAACTTCGGGCAGGACAGAACATATGAACATGATTAGCTGGGCCCCTCCTGCACCACTGGCAGCTATCCTCCACCCCCTCAAACAGCCGGCTCATCCTCGCCTTCGTTCAGTGCACCCTGTGCACCATTTTTAATTGAATCAACCTCAGCTTCACACACACGGTTGAGGCATTAACCCTCCGCAGTGCCTCACAACATAATCCCTCCTCCAACACCATCCCCAGCTCCTCTTCTCACTTGGCCTTAATTTTTCCATGGACACCACATCCTCCTCCATGATCCCACCATAAATCGCCAAAACGACTCCACCCTTCAGCCCCATTACCGACATCTCCTCCAGCACAGGATGGTGTCACCGGAAAGTTTGGGAAGACCTTTCTCGCCAAGTTCAGCACCTGCATGCATCTGCTGTTCTCACGCTGGAGCCCAAACTTCACCCCAACTCCTCCAAGCATGTGAACATCCCTTCAAAAAAAATGCTTCATCTCCTTCACCCCCTCTCTCTTCCCATCCCTGGGACCATGCATCCATTCTCCCTGGCTCAAACCCATCGTTCCCTCTTATCGGCATCACTCTCGAGCCTGCCCTCAACTTAAATTGCTGCTGGAATAGCTGCCAAATCTTCAGCGTGGCTACCACCACAGGACTCCCCGAATGCTTCCCTTGGGCAAACGGTGGCGGTGCCATAGCCAGCGTCCACAACCCAGACCCCTTATAAGAACCCATTCACACCCATAGGCATCCATCTCCCTACTCCAGCCCAGCACCGTCTCTGTATTTGCTGCCCAGTAGTACAGCAAACTCGGAAGGGCCAATCCCCCCATACACCCTCCCCGACTGCCATCACTTTTGGAGCACGGTTTTCCTTATCCTAGCCACCTTCCCTGCCCCCACGAACAAAGAGACTAGCCCATCCATCCCCTTAAAAAAGGATTTGGGTTAAAAGACTGGCAGACACTGAAACGGAAACAAAAACACGGCAGAATGTTCATCTTCACTGCCTGTACCCAGCCTGCCAATGACAAGGTGGGACTATCCCACCGCGCCAAGTCCTCCTTCACCCTCCCAACCAAGTTTGTGAAATTGAGCTCACGAAGATACCTAACATGCACCCCCAGATACCTAAAATTGTTGCCACCCAGAATGGCAACTACCTACTCCTGCGCTTGGAGACAAAAGACTTGCTTTTCCCTAAATTAAGTGTGTACCCTGAATCTCCCTACCAACCCCATTATATCCCTCGTTGAAGAGCTCGAATCCGAGATGTACAATAGCAGATCGACTACGTACGGAGACATCCTATGCATTCCCCCCCCCCCCCCCCGCCACAACTACCCCCTTCCATAAGTCTGAACCCCTTAGCACAATGGTCAATGGCTCTATCGCCAGCGTGAATAGGGGGGCCATGGGCATCCCTGCCTCGTTCCCCAAAATAGTGGAAAGTACCCCGAATTCATATAGTTCGTTCATGCAAACGCCGTCGGAGCCTTGCGCAGCAATTTCACCCATGCCACAAACTTGGGTCCAATCTCAAATTTCTTCAACACCGCAAACAGATAGCTCCACTCCACCCTGTCAACTGCCTTCTCTGCATCTAATGCCACCACCACCTCCAACACGTTTCCTTCTGCCGGAGAAAGCACCCCATTCAGCAGCTGCTGCACATTCAATGACAGTTGTCTGCCCTTAATGAACCCTGTCTGATCCTCCCCAACCACCTTCAGGAGGCAGTCCTCCAACCTCAACGCCAACACCTTCGCCAATATTTTAGCATCCACATTCAGCAGGGAAATGGATCTGTACGACCCCCATTCTACCGGATCCTTATCCTTTTTAAGTAATAGTGAGATGGATGCCTGTGCAATCATCTCTGGGAATACTCCCCAAACCATTGCATCCTCAAACATTTCTACCATCAGTGGTGCCAACTTATAAATGTTTTAGGGCAGCACGGTGGCGCAGTGGGTTAGCCCTGATGCCTCACGGCGCTGAGGTCCCAGGTTCGATCCCGGCTCTGGGTTACTGTTCGCGTGGAGTTTGCACATTCTCCCTGTGCCTGCGTGGGTTTCGCCCCCGCAACCCAAAATATGTGCAGGCTAGGTGGATTGGCCATGCTAAATTGCCCCTTAATTGGAACAAATAAACTGGGTACTCTAAATTTAAAAAAAACATATAAATATTTTATAAAATTCCACCGAGAATCCATCCGGCCCCAGCGCCTTGAGCTCTCTTAGAATATCAACCGCCTTAGAATATCAACCGTGATTGCATTGAATCGTGGAGCAGGCTTGGATGGCTGTATGGCCTATTGTTCCTTAAAATTACATTTGTGAGACATGTGCCAAGCGATGGCCACCTCCAACCAAAGAGAGAGAGAGCATAACCAACTCCAATTAATTTCCCCACCGTTGACATCCTAGCATTTACCATTGACCTGGAAGAGCCACATAAATGGTGTGGCAAGTTAGAAGCTAAGTGTTCTGCAGTGGGTGTGTGACCTCTGTAACATCTCCACCAAGGCTGTCAAGAGCCTGATGGAACACTCCCAACAACACTATCGAGGACAAAGCAACCATCCAACCATCAAGTGCCTCCATCGTCAGCATAGTGCGTGCTATCTATAGGATGCACTGGGTAACTTCCCAAGGTGACTTCAGTGGCATCTCCCAGAATCACAGAATTGTTACAGCCCAGAAGGAGGCCATTCGGCTTGTCATACCTGCACCTGCTCTCGGAATAAGCTAATGATTGGTGCCATTCTCCCGGAATCTTGCACCACCCTCCCAAGCTCGCCTCCTTCACCACCCAGAAGGAGAAAGGCAGCAGGTACACGTGAACACCATCAACTCCAAGTTACGTACCATTCTGGCGATTGCCACTGAATCAAAACCGATTGACTTATTCATTTGTAGAATGTGAATGTCAATGGCAAGGCCAATATTTACTGCCCTTGTCAATGTGGTGGGGAGCCACCTTATTGAGCTGCTGCAGCCTGTGTGGTGTATGTGAGGAAGAAAGTATAAATAGCTAACGGTGTATGGCCATCCTCATCCTTTGAATGTAGTTGACCATAAAGATCTTTCCCAGCTTCTTCTTTCTGATTATAGCCACTTACATTTTTTTTGTGAATCAGTTCACAGTCTCATTGTTCTTATTGTAACTCTCAGAGTAAAGGCTACAATTAAGAAGGAGGGGTTGTGTACAGTGGAAGGAGGAAACAATCTGACAAGTTGATTCCACGACAATCCAGATTGCAGAGACATTGTCCTTTTTACATTCCAGTGTATTCTGTTGTACGAGGAGCTTGAAGTATAGTTTTCCTTCGAGCAAAGGTTGCTCGATTTGCTGTAGTTAATCATCTGTTGCTGCTGAATTATTCCAAAAATTAGTTAACATATTGGAGTATTTTCTTTGTAGTAAATATATTTTTTGGCCATTTAAATATTAGTGATAAATAGAGTCAATAATGAACTGGGAAGGAGTTAGATTTAAATAGACTACTGCTTGACTACTCCTACTTAAATCTCTGGGTCATCGGAAATGGGGAACTTTCTGTACTTGATAATGGATACAAATTTACACCAATCCAACATATCTTTATCCTGAAGAAAGTAAGCTTTTAAATAAGAACCTGCATAACCAGCAACAAGTCCAATAACAACTGTCAAGTCTTAACCGTTTCAGTATTCGCACCATTCCTTAACTACCAACGCCACCCCTCTCCCTGGCAAAGTGAGATTAAACCAGTCTGTTTGCAGCCTTGCTGTCATATTTAATTCTGAGATGAGCTTCCAACCTCATTCATGCCATCTCTAAGACTTATTCCCTCCTCTGTGACTTAGCTCAACGTTGTCCTTGTTTCAGCTCTTCTGCTGTTGGAACCTACAACCAGGTCTCTGTAACCTTTAGACTCAACTGTTCCAAAACACTCCTGGGTGATCTCCCACATTCTAATTCTGGCCTCTCGTGCATTCCCAGTCATCATTGGTCCACCATTGGTGGTCATGGCAGCAGCTGCCTGTGCACCGAGGTATGGAATTCACTCCATACACCTCCCTACCTCTATATCTTGCACTCCTCCTTTAGGACACTTGTTTAAAAACTGCCTCTTTGAATATGTTCTCTGCCTTCTGACCTAGTATGTCCTTATGTGGTGCAGTTGTCATATTCTGTTTTATGATCCTTTGGATGTTTCATTACGAACAGTTCAAAGGAAGTCATCGATGGGCAAACTTTGTTGTGTTTTTTTTGGTACCACTTGTGGGCTTCCAATTAACATCTTAATGGGAACCTTTTAAATTGGAGATCCCAAGTGCTGCATTTGGGATGCTTGACATTCAATGGCATTACCATCGCTGAATCCCCCACAATCAGCTTCCTGAGGGTTAACATTGATGAGTAACTGAACTGGACTAGCCATATTAATACTGTAACTACCAGAGAAGGTCAAAGGCTAGGATTCCTATGGCGGGCACTCTCAACAAGCTCAACACCATCCAGGACAAAGAAGCCCACTAGATTGCAACCCTTTCCACAAACATTCAATCCCTACACCACCAGCAAACAGTGGCAGTCATGTGTACCATCTACAAGATGTAATGTCGGAACTCGCCAAGGTTCCTTAGGCAGCAGCTTCCAAACCCATGACCACTACCATCTAAAAGGACAAGAGCAGCAGATAGCTGGGAACCTCATCACCTGGAGGTTCCCCTCCAAGTCACTCACCATCCTAACAAGGGAATATATCGCCGTTCCTTCACTGTCGCTGGGGCAAAATCCTGGAACTAGCTCCCTAACTGCACAATGGGTGTGCCTACACCATCGGGACTGCAGCGGTTCAAGAAGGCAACTCGCCATCACCCCCTGAGGGGCAACTAGGGATGGCAATAAGTGTTGCCCTAACCAGCAGCGGCCACATCTCGTGAATGAATAAAAGAAACTTCTGTGTTTTGTTGACTATGCTGTTTGGCTGTAGGATGCGTCAGTGAACTGATTAATGTTGCTTCACTTGTGTTATGGTATTTTTTACTGGACACTCTATTCTCCACAAAAGATGGCTTTTGTTTCTGCAGGCATCTTTGACTTCTGCTGTAGATCTTTCCATCATCAATTCTTACAATGTAGGATCTTGCATTAACTTGCTGCTGCAATTGTGCAATGCTTGAGTTCAAACATCTTCCCTTCATGGTTAATTAACTATTTTGTTCTTGTAGAACTGGATCATCTCGTATCTGTAGTAACGATTTTCTTACAGCATTTATTAGTCTCTGATTCAGAAGTTGGCTAGCTTTAGGGCGCAATGCCTAGGTTCACTGGGCAGTACTCTAAACTGGTAGGATGTCTGATATTCACTTGCAATATGCTGGACCTGTGTGCAATGCCGTTGCAAATCAACATTCTTCTCCGCCGTACCATTTTCCTCTGGACCTCTTGGTGATCTGGTGACATCGCTGAACTTGTATTGTTCTCCAAAATGTTTGGAATTCCGTTGAAGTAAATAGTGGTCTGTTGTGTGATGCATCATCTACTCCAATAACTTGCTGAATTTTAATTCTTTTTCACTTAGGAGTAAATATTACAGCATTTGTAAAATTTTGACTCCCCAAGTTTGTATCAGTTGGCATGACTTTGATTATGGTCGACATTGAAAGTCATCGGCTGAGCACATTTACCTTGTATATCAGCAGGAATATATCTTTGCTTCTCTTCCAGTCAAAATCAAATTTTTTATTTTAAAATTGGACCCAGATTCTTGGTTATCTTTTGGGTGTGTTGATTTTTAAAATTGTCAGATTGGTTGATCATTTTCTATTACTTTCTTTTCCAATTTGTACTACACTAACTTCTGCAAATCTGATATTTATTGCAATTGCAGATTAGAGTTGTTGTAACATAGACTAATGGTTAAAATGATGTTTATCTCACTTATCATTGTGACACATTTGTGTAACGTGGACCTTCTTAACTTGGTTCAATGCCCGGATGAGTTATTCCAAGAATTCACTCAATAACCTTGGTTAGAGAAATTACCTTGAGCTGCACTTCAATTTCAGTGGATCTAGTTTTGTCCATTTTCAGACAAATAAGAATCAAATATGTCATTGCATTCTTTCAAACCAGTGTGTTACCTTGTTTGTTGGTTATATTGGGCTTATTTTCTTGGATGCCCTATTTATCCGAATCATAGACTAAATCTCCACTACAATTTTGGCAGTTCTTGTTATGCTTAGTTGTGCTTCATGAAGTCATTTTTGACATTTCTCAGGAGCTGAGAGATCCTGAAACACATGAAGTAGGAGTAGGAGTGAGCCATTCGGGCCCTCAAACCTGATCCGCATTTGATAAGACCGTGGCTGCTCGTCTTGTGACTTCCAACTCCACAATTCTGCCGACCAATGATCTTTTGACCCCTTGTTATTCAAGAATCTATCAAGTTCTGCCTAAAAAATGATCAAAGACTCCACTTCCACTGGCTTTTAGGGAAGAGAATTCCAGTGACTCATGACGGTCTGAGAGAAAAGGGTTTCCCCTCCATCTCTGTCCTAAATGAACGACCCCTTATTTTTGAACAGTGACCCTATACATAGGTTTACATGCCAAAACCCATTATTCGCATTGATGTTCCCAAGCAACAATGATGTTCAAGGGCTTCAAATTGTTTTGGATTCATGCATATTTCTTCATGATCTTTCACACTATCACCATTTTGAAGAAACCCAATCAGTTGAGACACTGGGCGGGATTCTCCCATTCGGTGGCAGAGTGTCCACGCATCGGAAACGCCGTTCCGTTTCACAACGATGTGAACGGGCTGCTGGGAGCACCGATTCTGGCCCCTACAGGGGGCCAGCGCGGCACACCGCTCCAGCCTCCCATCCCGGCGTGAACTGTGCGCCGCGGCATCCAGGAATGTGCAGTGGCACCGGCGCCAAACCGCGCATGCGCGGTGGCCTCCCTCAACGTGCCGGCCCCGACGCAACATGGCGCGGGAATTCAGGGGCCGGCGCGGAAGAAAATAGGCCCGGGGAGCGAGGGGCCGGCCTACCGATCGGTGGGCCCCGATTGCGGGCCAGGCCCCATCGGAGGCCCCCCCCCCCTTCCACAGGCCGCCACCCGACTCTGCGCGCAGAGTTCCCACCAGCTGCGACCAGATCTGGACAGTGCCGGCGGGACTCTGCCTTTTTAGAGCGGCTGCTCGGCCCATCCCGGGCTGAGAATCGGCGGCCCAGCCGCGTACAGCGGCCCTTGACGGCGCCAGTGGCGCCAATTCTCAGCTCCACGGAGAATTGCATGCCGGCATCGGAGTGGCGTGGCCCAGTTGCGGGAATTCTCCGGCCCCGGGCTGGGAGAATCCCACCCACTATCTTTTCCATCTCAAAGCTAATTGAATATGTCTCTTTACCAGTTATTTTACATAGGAACAGGAGAGGCCATTCAGCCCCTCGAGCCTGACCCGCCATTCAATGAGATCATGATTGATTTGTGACCTAACTCCATATACCTGCTGTTGAACCATATCCCTTAACAGTTTTGCTTAACAAAAATCAGTCTACCTCCGATTTAAAATTAACAACTGATCTAGCTTCGACAGCTGTTTATGGGAGAGTGTTCCAAACCACTGCCACCCTTTGAATGAAGAGATTCTTTTTAACATCTCTCCTGAATGGCCTAACAATTTTAAACTATGCCCCCTAGTTTTAGAATCTTCAACCGGTGGTAATAATTTATCTTTACCCATTCGTTCCCTGTTAATATCTTGAATACTTCGATCAGATCACCCCAAAATGTTCTAAATTTCTTGCAAAAAAAAATCTAATTTGATAATCTCTCCTTATATCTCAACCCCTGTAATCCAGGTATCATTTTTGTAAAGCTATGTTGCACTCCCTCCAAGGCAAAATATCTTTCCTAAGTTGTGGGTACCCAGAACTGCTCACAGTACTCCCAAGTGGGGTCTGTCCAGGGTTTTGTATAGCTGCAGCATAATCGCTGTGTCTTTATATTCCAATCCTCTAGATATAAAGACTAACATTCCATTAACCTTGTAAATTACTTTCTGCACTTGTTCGTGGCATTTTAACGACCTATGCACCTGAATTCCCAGGTCTGTTTGGACATCCACTGCACCTAACCTCTTTCCATTTCGAAAGTACTCTGCTCTATCCTTTTTAGCCCAAAATGCACTTGCTTACATTAAATTCCATCTGCTGCAATTTTGCCCATTCTCGTGGTCTGTCAATAACTCCTTGCAATTTTATGTTATCATCTAGGCTGTCTACAATGTCACCTAACTTTGTATCATCCGCAAATTTGGATATATAGTTGGAAGTAATTTCCTAGCCAGCAACTGTGGGCTGGATACGAAGGGCTAGATTCTTCTGCCCTGCCCATGCAAGGTCGCCACGAGCCAGACACTGACAATGGGAAAGTCCATTGCCTTCGGGCGGGATTCTCCGGTCGCCGGGTGGGCCAGAGAATCCCACTAGTCCCACCTGCCAAGGGACTGGAAATTCCTGCTCGAGGTCAAGCCTTTTAATGGCCCATTAAATTGCTTGTCCCACCCATGAAGATTGCTGTAGCACACATGATTGGAAATCCTATCTCCAAGTCCGCTGTTGATTCTAGCTGCATAATGCATCGGTTGAATACGCAAGGTCTTGTACCGTGCAGCTCCTTAATTATGCATTTGTGAAGAGGACGCAGAATCTCATGGTGGAGCAGGCAGGAAGTGGCCTGCCCTGCCGCTACCTCGTAGGCTCCAATGTCTGGATACCACGAGCACCATATTTGAAGGGCACGCAGACAGTCATCCACTCACTGCAGGCAAGGGCCTACAGATCACCACCTGTGCACTGTTTCCAGCCTTAATGCAGCTTTGGTTAATGGCACCCGAGGGTGGTCTACAAGAAGGCGACTGACCTGATAGTCCAGGAAGAAGTCTAACTCAGCAGGTGCATGCCACTTACGTACAGTCATGAAACCAAATGTTCTAAATTTTCACTGACGCTGAATATTTAAGGGGAAACAAGATTCCTGTTTTTTGGCCTTTAATGAGCATACATGAGATATAAATGGGGTTCCCGACTAGCTCCACGGGACATTCGATCCGCCTTTAAGCTGCCATGATGGTCAGGAGAACAAGATTCCAAACTAATTTCCTGATGTCGGGAAATTGATTTTTGGCTTCCTGGAAAATCTTGCTGCCCCACCCGCCACGTGCCATCCAACTTGGCCAGTGCATCTTATTTTCTGAGCTTTGATGAACTTCAGTCTTCCGTTTCACAGTCAAAGTTTGACGTGCTGAAAAAGTGTATCTGTGAAGACCCGCGAATGAAAATGAACAATCAGCCGCTGAAAATGTTTGACTGCAGACCATTTGCAGAAAGACGACTCGAGCACCTAAAGGATAGGTCTGGATGCACTTGGCACTGCTTTGGTACATAGCACAGCATGGGCTATAGTATATACTACTTGTTTCATGCATGAATTAGGGGCAGGATAGTGGAGGAGGACTGGGGGTTGATAGCACTGGCCCTCTTGATCCATGACTTTAGTTTTTCTGAGGAAATGCAGTGAATAGTTAAAATCCTAAAGTTCACTGCCGCTTGAATCACAAAACAGTTTCAGGTATATTGATATATTGGTCTTTTACAGATCCAACGATAACATGTGAGGGAATGTGATCTTTATCTGGGTTACAAACAGCTTCTTCTGCAATATTTTGCTACTGTTTGTCTTTGGCCCAATTTCTGGACTTTAGACACTTGACTGAGAAATGGTTTGTTTCAAATCTAAGACAGACTGTTTAGCCACAACATTTGCAGCCTATTTCGGATGCTTTCCTAAATTTCTTGAGCTTAATTTCTGGCATTATTTTGTCCCCCTTCGTGCTAAATACTGCACCTATTTCAGGGGCTTTGTTGTTTTTTTCAGTTGCCTTGCATGTTGTTACAAGTCCTTGCCTTATACTATTCTTTTGTACCTCTAATGATTTGTCTCTGATTTGTTTTTTCCCCAGATTTAGTGTCATGTCTAAGATAAATTGCAGAGACTCGCAATGTGTATGATTCTGATTTCATCAGGATTGTGACCCTGATAACAAGAGAGCATTTTTATGTTTCTCCATTAAATCATTGTTCTGTCTTGCTCTGGGCAAAGCAGTTGTCTATTGCCCAGATGCCAATTTTACCTTTATGTTTCAAACTTAAGGCCTGCAGCTCAGCCAGTTCTGCAGTAGTCTTGATATGATTAGGTTGTTTAATGAGCTATAATGCAATCATGTGCTTTTCTCTATGTTGTCTTGGTTATTTATCATGTCCAGCTTTGTATATTTTCAATAATACATTCCAGGAACTGTATTGAAGCTATGTTTCTAGTATTTAATATTTTTACTTTGCAAATGTTCAACATTTTGAGCAGGATACAGTTAAACAAAAATTGTGCAGGATCTGTATGCTATCGTGCTTGGCTGAAAGGCAAATAGAGATGTAAAAAACTGATATTTTCTGGCTTCAGTTGCTTTTTTCCCCCATCTTCGCTTATTTTAAAAGCATTCTGGTAGATTTAGGGTGAGTTAGTTCTAACTTGGATTCAATGTAATTTGAGTTTAGTTATTATCAAATCCATCAGAGTTTAATTGCCCATCCATCTGTGAGTTCTGTCCAGTGTCGATAGGGAATTTTCTCGATTTGACAAAATCATACAAATATATTAACAATTAAATGGAGCATTTCAATACATAATCACCGGCTAAATAATATTGCACCTTTTCCAGCATTGCATTTTTTAAATCAATAGCCACCCAGTGTGTTTGCAATACATTATTGGAAGGGAGAAAGAACTTGCATTTGTACAGTGCCTTTCATGACCTTGGCTGCCTAAAGTGCATTGCAGCCAATGCAGGAGATGTGGCAGCCAATCTGAGGCAGTCAAGTGCCCACAAACAGCATTGAAATGAACTATCTGATTACCTGAATTTGGCAGGAGTTTAGGAACCGAGGTTAGAGATCGTTAACACTCAAGGGTTATAGAAATACAGAACGGTGAGGTCATGAAGCTGACACACAGGATTTTCATTTAAAAAAAATTATTTTATTGGATGCAAACTGCCAATATGGCTAGGCCATCACTTATTGCCTATTCCTGAAGTGCATTTGGGAAGGTGGTGGTGAGCTGCTGCTTTGAACCACTATCAGTCCATATGGTGTAGCTACACTCACAGTGCTGTTAGTGAGGGAGTTTCAGCATTTTGTGGTCACGGTGAAGATACAGTTCCAAGTCAGGATGGTGAATGACTTGAAGGGGAACTTGCAGGTGGTGATGTTCTTATGTATCTGCTGCCCTTGTCTTTTTGGTTGATAGAGGTCATGAGTTTGGAAGGTGTTGCTGAAGGAGCATTGGTGAGTTGCTGCAGTGCACAGATGTTACACACTGCTGTCACTTTGCACTGGTGGCGGAGGGAATTAAAGTTTAAGGTAATAGATGGGGTGCTGATCAAACAGACTGCTTTATCTTGGATGGTGTTGAGCTTCTGGGATGTTGTTGGAGCTGCACTCATCCAGACACATGGAGAGTACCCCATCACACACCTGTTTTGCCTTGTAGATGGTGGACAGGCTCTGGTGAGTCAGAAAGTGAGTTGCTGCAGAACTCCCAGCCTCTGTCCTGCTCTTTTTCACCACATATGGCTGGTCCAGATCAGTTTCTGGTCAATTCTAAACCCCAGGATATTAATAGTGGGGGATTCAGATATGGCAATGTTGTTGAATGCCAAGGGATTATAGTTAGGTTCTGACTCTTGTTGGATATAGTCTCTGGCTGGTATTTGTTTGGCACCAACACTTATACTTGATGCCACGTCCAATGAAGGCAAGCATTCCGTTCGGGGCGGCATGGTTGCACAGTGGTTAGCACTGTTGCTTCACAGCGCCAGGTTCCCAGGTTCGATTCCTGGCTTGGGTCACTGTCTGCGTGGAGTCTGCATGTTCTCCCCGTGTCTGCGTGAGTTTCCTCCGGGTGCTCCGGTTTCCTCCCTCAAATCCTGAAAGACGTGCTGTTAGGTAATTTGGACATTCAGAAATCTCCCTCTGTGTACCCGAACAGATGCCGGAATGTGGTGACTAGGGGCTTTTCACAGTAACTTCATTGCAGTGTTAATGTGAGCCTACTTGTGACAATAATAATCAATCCAATTATTAATCCAAACTTGAATGAAACTGCTGGCTTGTAATGCAGAACAAGACCAGCAGCGTGGGTTCAATTCCCATAACGGTCTCCTTGAACAGGTGCCGGAATGTGGCGACTAGGGGCTTTTCACAGTAACTTCATTGAAGCCTACTTGTGACAAGCGATTATTATTATTATTATATCCTGGTCTTCCTGTGTGCAGGCATGGACTGCTTTGTATCTGAGGAGTTGCAAATTGTGCTGAACATTGTGTTTGAAACATAAGAGCTCTGGAATTTGATGTAATAAGAGAGAAATAGATGATAGGTGAGCTGTGAAATAAGATGGTGGCATCTGAGGTTTAGATAGCTGAAGTTACAGCTAGAAGATGGAATAGTGGTGAATAAAACATTGGAATAACCCAATCTGGAGGTGGCATAGATATAGGTCAGGGTTTTAGCAGCAGATGGAATGGGATAAAGGAGGAGACAGGCAAGGAGGTGGAAGTAGGTAGGTTTTGTGATGGAGACCATTTGGGATCGGATGCCCCCCTTTGGGTCAAACAGGATGACAAGATGATAAACCATTTAGCCTGAGATGGGTCATCAGAGAGGAAGTTGAATACCATGGCAGATGGACAGATCATGTGGCAACATAGACAAGTGGACGGGATGTCAGGCAAGGCAGCATTAGTGGAGTCAAGAGAAATGGCGGTGGTACAACTGAGTCTTGTCAGCATATATGTGGAAGCTAACCTCAATGTCGCCGAGGGCAGCATGTAGTTCAGGGAGAAGAGGGAGCTAAGATGGATCCTTGGGACCTCCCACAGTGTCTGCGGCTGGGAAGAAAAGCTATTGATTCAGAAGGAACCAGTGGAACCAAGTGAGGGTAATCTCACTGAGCTGGACAACTGATGCTTCTAGACATGGTGAAGGGCTATACAAATGCAAGTCTTTATTTTAGCATGGGGGCAATGTAATTAGCAACTCTCAAGTGCCTCAACAAAAATGAAATAACCCTGACTCTTCTGAATGATGTAGCCAAAACACACAGTACCAATATTGTTCCTTGGTGTGTGCTGAGTAGAACTACTTTAATACTCCACATTGATGCTGCTGGTATCCCAAATGCGGAACTCTCACAAGAACAGTAACCCCAATCTTTTTGAATCTACTGAGACTGCCTGCCAGCAAAATCCAGTTGTCTGTCTGTCCTGATGACTGCATGAAAATGAATTTATTATTAAATATTTTCAAAGGAAGCCATTTTCTATTCAGCTCTTCAAACTATAAAGACAAATAGGATACGTTTAACGTCACGAATGACCTCCACCAGAGCTTTTAATAGTAAACACACCAAAATCTTTTCACAGCTAGTCCAAAGGATGAACAGATGTGAAATTAGTATTTTGACACTGTTTGTGCGTGAATAAGGCTGACTTTTAAATTAGTTCTTTAATCTGGTCACACCTGTTTTGCAGAATTACTCATTCCTCATAAATTTTAGTTTCACACAAGCGGTTGTCTCATCGTCGTGTCTTTACGCTTTGCTGTTCCGTTTTGTCACCGCCCTAGAAATTGATGTGTAAATGCAATCGTTTTCAAAAACCTTTGAACTTAACTCTTGCAATAAATACAACGAATGAGGCACGGTTGTGCAAACTGATCACCCATTTTGTTCAAATAGGGAGTTGTGTGACTCGCCAGCTGAGTGTGTGTGGTGTTGTGTAGTTCCACTTTTCACTTCAATAATTTTCATCAACATATGCCAAGTTAGAAATATGTCTGAAAGATATCCTACACCGATCTCGCCCAACCATTTGCATCCCGTGTTTCCATATATCCATGAAGATCTGCTTATAAACATATGCCTGCAACAATTCTTCTCATGGCGATTCAAAAGCTCAGCTTATTAAACATGCATGACTGCCAATCTCAGTCTGAAAAATGAAGAGATTCGGTATAAAATTCATGAGTTGCTTTTCTTTCAAACATAAACCAATATAGATTGACAGTTGGTTTTTATTTAAAATCTCGTCCTGATCTCCCACTAATAGAGGCCAATAAAGACAGTTTAAGCCTTCACAAGTGTTTGAACTTCTGATTTTTGAAGTCTCAGATGGGTTACTGCTTTCTGAAGCTGAGGGCAGGCGGATACACAGTGGGGGAAAGCTCAGGGAATCACCTCAGCCCATAAGGCAATCTGCACAGCAAAGGGGAATGGACACTTGGGAGGGGTTGCCCTTAGCACAGCAGAGGTGTAAGGGGAGTCTGTGCTTTAGTGCTTGGTCTAGGAATGGGGGTCAGCAATCGCAGGGGCAGCAGAGCAAGGGACAAGGTTACTAAGGACATTGGGTGGCCACCTGCCCAAAATGAAGGCTGGAGCTGGCAATGGAGAAATGACTGTCAGATTTTGGAACCTGTGATGATGAGCGGCAGCACCTTCTGCAGGAAGGGAAGAACCCTGAGCATGGGAGCGGAAAGAAGGGCAGGAAGCACCCAGAGCATGGGAGCGGAAAGAAGGGCAGGAAAGTAACAAAGGCCATGCCTTCAACACAGGATCGAACAATAAAGACTTGAGTTACTTGGTGTTGACTGAGAACCAGTGCTGCAGAGATTTGAACTTCAGATGGTTACAATGATCCATGACCTCATTGCCAAAGACCACTCATCTCTCAGCACCAGTTATCCTGTCCTGACAACCGCCATCTAAGTCATTGTGGCCTTAAACTTCTTTGCTTCTGGCTTCTGCCAAGAATCAGTATGGACCTGAGTGGCATCTTGCAAACAGCTGCACACCATCGCATTTTGCCATTTGCTGATGCCCTCTTTGCCATAATTGGACAACGCATTCATTTAATAATTGACAAAACCTCACAGGGACAGCAGGCATTGGGCTGTGGCTCCATTGCTGGATTTCTGAGTGCAGGGCATCAATGATTGCACCTACGTGGGCATCAAGGTGCCCAATGACCGACCAGTGCAATCCTTCAACAGAGAGGTGCTTCCAATCCCTGAAAGTCCAATTGATCTGCGACCAAATGAAACATTTCCACCTCGAGTACACCAGCTTTCGTGGCCACAGCCATGAGTCCTTCACCCTCCCACAGCCCATGTTCCCTCAATTTTCACTCCAACCCCCAAAGGCATTGTTGGATCCTAGGGGCAAGAGAAACTCCTCGAAGAGATGGCTATTGATCCGTCTATGGGAGCCCCAGACGAAGACGTGAAGGCGAGACAACCAATGTCATCCTGTTCAATTGAGCAGGCTGTTGGACTTCTGAAGTTGTGACTCCAGTGTGTGGTCTGCTGTGATCTCCGTAATATGGTCCTCTGCAGAAATGATAACCATGGAAACAGTGAGGTTTTAACTGGAGTTAGGTCATTAGAGGAACAGGAAGATGATGCTGAACCAAGGTTGGTTCACTTCGCTGAATAAACAGTAATGAACCAATAGCGGTACTATGAGGAAATTTGTTGAATTAGCAAAAGCATACCAGGAAGAGAACTGTCCACCTCTCCATTATGGCCTCCAGCATTAGGTCCAGGTTGGTACAAATGAAGCAAAGTACGTTCTGCCTTGTCTGTCGGACACTAGTCCCCCTGTGACATCTTGCTTCCTTCTGGTGCAATGGAAGGTTTTAGCACAAACCGCAGACCTCCCTCTTGGGGTAGCCAGAAACTTCACTGATGGCTGTTGCAGGGATTCAATGATTCTATGATTCATCTGACCCACCAAATTCCCGTCTCACTGACTAGAAGTGGACAGGAAACCTGTCTTTACATCGGTCTGGCCTGCGAAATCCTACCAACTGTCCTGGCTTGACACAATTCACACCTCTTTAACCTGGGGTTACCCCATCTCTGGATCTGTAAAGATTTAATCACCTGCTAATGCTCGCATTCCAAGCATTGTCTGGCATCTTTGAATCTGTCTATATATATGTTTCTGGAACATACCTCTTCATTCACCTGAGGAAGGAGCAGCGCTCCGAAAGCTAGTGACATCGAAACAAACCTGTTGGACTTTAACCTGGTGTTGTAAAACTTCTTACTAAGAATCTTACCATCAGCCCAGTACTCAGTCTTCCTGTTATTCCTTCCAAAATGAATCACCTCACACCTTTCTGCATTAAACTCCATTTGCCACCTCTCAGCCCAGCGCTGCAGCTTATCTATGTCCCTCTGTAACTTGTAACATCCTTCCGCACTGTCCACAACTCCACCGATTTTAGTGTCATCTGCAAATTTACTCACCCATCCTTCTACGCCCTCCTCCAGGTCATTTATAAAAATGACAAACAGCAGTGGCCCCAAAACAGATCCTTGTGGTACACCACTAGTAACTGCACTCCAGTCTGAACATTTTCCATCAACCACCACATCCTAAAACAATATGCTTTTGCTAGTTCACCAAATCTCCTCTTGTCGTACTGCTATTGGTTCATTACTGTCTTTTCAGGAAGGTGTACCAACCTAGCCCACCCTACCTGTGACTCCAGTCCCACACTGTATGAGGACTCTTAATGCCCTCAGGGTGACTAGATATGGGGAATAAATAATGGCCATGTCATTTAGTCATTGCTAATACAAGTTACTTTGACAGAAATTTATTGCACTTAATCAGCAGTGTAAAAGCAATGGAAATGGCAGATAATTTCAGTAAGAAGCAATTCTACAAACGTTTTATAGATCAGTAACACGTATTTGAAAATACCTCCGTAACCTACCAGCCTCCACCACTGTACTTTTGGATCCTTCAACATAACCTGTTTATTTCTCACTTATTTTTCTCATGCCTTGTGCTCCTAATGCTTTCCTCTTCTTTTGGGATGAACAATAAAAGCTAATTGATCCAGTGTGGGTCATCTTCAGTGGAGTTTATTTTGCAGTTTGTTTGTGGATCTTTTATCAAATTTGTCTGGGAGTCAGTCCCAAAAGTTAGTTCAAGGAGAAGTTTGAAAGGTTTTCCTGGACGGGCTGATTGTTTTCCTCTGTCCAGATGCTGGGACTGATGCATGGGATTTGCTGAGTCAGGGGGATTTTTTTTAAATCAAAGGGGCTGAACTCTTGAGAAAATTGGAAGGTTGTGTTTTGTGGCTTTGTTTGTGAATTAAGACCTCAGTCACAGAGCCCTGAGCCTGGAGTTCCAAAGGTTGGAGTCCAGAAGTTGGCACTCTGACGGAGAGACAGACAGAAATCTGTTGCTGATGACTGTCGTCACCCATCTTACTGCTGGTCACATTGGGAGTCTTGACACTAAACACTTGGCATTTGCTAGAATCTTGGCGCAATACACCCAGTTGATACCACCTAAAGACGGACTTACAGCCACGGACAACCTGGGAGTCTATCTCCATAATTCACCTGGAGGACCAGCAGAATTCAGAATTCCCTCAAGATGGGCTTGATTTTACTAGGAAATTGTATCTCTGTTGGCATGTCTGCATAGATATGTTGCTTAAACACCCTTTGCATGAACCAGAGGGTCAGAATGACTGGCTCGAAGGTGGCTTAAAAACTGGCACTGATATAATCTAAAACTCTTAGCAGATCAGTGAAAACTTCAAGACTGACTTAAACTTAGAGCAACAACTTTGAGTGGTGAAGAATTAACAGCTACATATTTAGGGCACGATCTACTGGCCGTGTTCCGCCGGAATCTGAGCGGGATGCTGCTGATAAATGCTAGGAGAGGCGTCTCCTGGACTTCCCAACAGCCGTTACGCCTCAGCATTGCGATCTGTGGGCGGGATTCAGTATCGCATGGCTATGTTGGTTTACAAACTCACTTAACCGTGCTGATGACGGGTCGAACCAGCTCCCGGCATCTATCGGCCTCCCCAGGGAGACCTCAGCCGGGCGGCAATTAATATGTGGACCAGGTGGAATGACTCCCGTGAGGTCTCTCAGGCCATTGGAGGCCCTTGGGTGGTCAGGGCAGGGTGGCTCCTTGGCTCTTCCCCTGGCATTGCTGAAGTGCCCTGGTGGCACAGCTAAGCTGGCAGGAGCACTGCCAGGGTGGCTGTGTCCAGGTCCAGGGTGGCTCTGCCACAGTTCAGGGCCTGAGGGCGACCATGCCCATGAAAGGAGGGATGGGGGGGGGGGGTGTATGAAGGGACCTCCAGAGGGTTTGGGGATGGCGGGGGTGAAGGTTGGGGTGGTCTTGAAAGGGGGGGACCTGTGAGGGCCTGAAAAGGGGGAATCCTCAGTGACCCATAGTGGGATGTCCTCACTTGGGAGGCTGGGGGTGGATGTAGGAAAATGCCCATGCGTGTAGGGGGTGACATTGCCGTGGGTGGGTGTATGGGGGACCCTCAAGCTCACTTGGAGATTGGGGCCCCCTTTCAAAATGGCGGCCCGATCTCTGGGGAGCTGCTTTGGCCAGTGAGTTCAGCTTCCCAGTGATGGGTTAGCCTGGAGAGAAACTCCCCAGGGCCTAAAAAAGTGACAATGTGGTTAGATGGCAGTGAGGAACCCGCCGACATAGCTGGGGAGAAACCCCCAGCCAAACTTGCCTGGAATCACACACTGCGGGATTCTCTGTCGGTGGGATACTCCGCATCAGTATTCACCAAAGAGAAGAAATTGGTAGATGTTGAGTCTGGAGAAGGGTGTGTAGATAGCCTGGGTCACATTGAGATCCAAAAAGACGAGGTGTTGGGTGTCTTAAAAAATATTAAGGTAGATAAGTCCCCAGGGCCTGATGGGATCTACCCCAGAATACTGAAGGAGGCTAGAGAGGAAATTGCTGAGGTCTTGACAGAAATCTTTGGATCCTCGCTGTCTTCAGGGGATGTCCCGGAGGACTGGAGAATAGCCAATGTTGTTCCTCTGTTTAAGAAGGGTAGCAAGGATAATCCCGGGAACTACAGGCAGGTGAGCCTTACTTCAGTGGTAGGGAAATTACTGGAGAGAATTCTTCGAGACAGGATCTACTCCCATTTGGAAGCAAATGGACGTATTAGTGAGAGGCAGCACGGTTTTGTGAAGGGAAGGTCGTGTCTCACTAACTTGATAGAGTTTTTCGAGGAGGTCACTAAGATGATTGATGCAGGTAGGGCAGTGGATGTTGTCTATATGGACTTCAGTAAGGCCTTTGACAAGGTCCCTCATGGTAGACTAGTACAAAAGGTGAAGTCACACGGGATCAGGGGTGAGCTGGCAAGGTGGATACAGAACTGGCTAGGCCATAGAAGGCAGAGAGTAGCAATGGAAGGATGCTTTTCTAATTGGAGGGCTGTGACCAGTGGTGTTCCACAGGGATCAGTGCTGGGACCTTTGCTGTTTGTAGTATATATAAATGATTTGGAGGAAAATGTAACTGGTCTGATTAGTAAGTTTGCAGACGACACAAAGGTTGGTGGAATTGCGGATGGCGATGAGGACTGTCGGAGGATACAGCAGGATTTAGATTGTTTGGAGACTTGGGCGGAGAGATGGCAGATGGAGTTTAATCCGGACAAATGTGAGGTAATGCATTTTAGAAGGTCTAATGCTGGTAGGGAATATACAGTGAATGGTAGAACCCTCAAGAGTATTGAAAGTCAAAGAGATCTAGGAGTACAGGTCCACAGGTCATTGAAAGGGGCAACACAGGTGGAGAAGGTAGTCAAGAAGGCATACGGCATGCTTGCCTTCATTGGCCGGGGCATTGAGTATAAGAATTGGCAAGTCATGTTGCAGCTGTATAGAACCTTAGTTAAGCCACACTTGGAGTATAGTGTTCAATTCTGGTCGCCACACTACCAGAAGGATGTGGAGGCTTTAGAGAGGGTGCAGAAGAGATTTACCAGAATGTTGCCTGGTATGGAGGGCATTAGCTGTGAGGAGCGGTTGAATAAACTCGGTTTGTTCTCACTGGAACGAAGGAGGTTGAGGGGAGACCTGATAGAGGTATACAAAATTATGAGGGGCATAGACAGAGTGGATAGTCAGAGGTTTTTCCCCAGGGTAGAGGGGTCAATTACTAGGGGGCATAGGTTTAAGGTGAGAGGGGCAAGGTTTAGAGTAGATGTACGAGGCAAGTTTTTTACGCAGAGGGTAGTGGGTGCCTGGAACTCGCTACCGGAGGAGGTGGTGGAAGCAGGGACGATAGTGACATTTAAGGGGCATCTTGACAAATACATGAATAGGATGGGAATAGAGGGATACGGACCCAGGAAGTGTAGAAGATTGTAGTTTAGTCGGGCAGCATGGTCGGCACGGGCTTGGAGGGCCGAAGGGCCTGTTCCTGTGCTGTACATTTCTTTGTTCTTTGTTTGCATCACCAGCAGCGCTCCCACGCCCGTGCGTTTCCCAATGGCGTGGGGTGGCCGCAATGGGAAACCCCATTGGCCAGCTGCCGGCAAATGGGGTTGGTGGGATGGAGAATCCCACCCATAGAAACTTTTCCGTTACATCGGGCCCAGGGTGTTTTTTGGTTTTCCACTTGTCCACCTGTGACTTTTGCATCCATTTGTTTTATTTGATGGAAACTTATTGACACAGGAATGTGGAAGCAGAGAACCCAGATCAAGTCTCGACACGTGATTTCAGATGTATTTGAATTTTAAATTGCAAATTTGTGTATATTTGGATAATCTGGGTTTGTGCCAGAATAATTCCGAATAATGACTTCCATCAGCAATCTAGCCAAGTTTTGGAATTAATCCTTTTTCAAGAAAAATATGTGAACATCTCCAGTTTTGTATTAACACCATTTCGGCAATCTCGCCACACCTTTCAGATGTATATTGCCTCACATCTACTCTGTCCAGACTTGTGTTGCCGTTGGTAGACATTATTTTAGACATAAACGCTTGTGTACCTGTTGAAAATAAACTGTTTACCCATGGCTCAAAATCACTAATCGGCAGTAAATCTTTAGCCCGCTTTTGCCTTGCATTCCCCCAGAATGCTTCCTAAGCACTCGTACATTGGTGTTTTGTTACTTTGTGAGCCATGTATAATAATTCACTTGTACACTATAAACCTCTCTTTGTGTGCTGGAAAAGGTTGTTTCTTAATGCAGACCACATTGTCTTTCTTTTTGACCACAATATGAGCATTTTTGTTGTTGAGAAAACAATTAAAATGTAGTTAAATTACTTCAATATCTTTAATAGGGCCAATGTGGGACTTTGACACAAAAGTGCAGAGTGAGAGTTTGGGGAAAATAGGAGGCATTTTCAGAGGTTTACCACAGCCTAAATAAGGCAATTATTCTCCAATTCAGACTAAATTTAGTTTTTAATTAAGCCTTAAATGGCAGCAGTTTTTGTTGTTGTTGCTTTTGTAACTGAGTCAGACAATAGGATAATTATATATTTAATTAAACAAACTTACTGTTGGATTTTTAAAATCCTTTTTCTTTCTCCTTCCTTTAACTCTCCCTTGTTCACTC
Organism: Scyliorhinus torazame; assembly: GCF_047496885.1. NCBI lineage: Eukaryota > Metazoa > Chordata > Chondrichthyes > Carcharhiniformes > Scyliorhinidae > Scyliorhinus > Scyliorhinus torazame. Next base: position 252,594,062 of record NC_092714.1, on the reverse strand, counting down.
AAAAAAAGTTAAAACTGAGTTCTCCAATTTGCTTATCTTAACACAGCTGGTGTTAAAATGATGACAATTGGGAAATCAGACCTGTTCATATTTCAAAGTGCCTCAATTAGTTTACCGTTTTGCCAAGTCCCACATTGGCCTTATTAAAGACATTGAATTTGTGTTTTCAGGAAATTACTCTTAACCAGGGTATTTAATATTCATCATACTTCAGTGATTTTTTTTAGATTTTTACAATGGGTGGTGCTTTCGAGCAAATTGGCACCATCAGCTGAATACAGTAAAGCTCAGAACCTCATAACTTAAAATTTCAGTTGTGGGTGGGGAATGGGGAGATTAGAATAATTTGTTTTTGATCGTGGCTCCACCTGAGAGGATTCATGGAGATGATTATAACCTGGGGAAAGGCAATTAAATAGTCATGTGGTAGAACAGATTTTTAATTCGTGAAAAATTGCCTTGAATTAAATTCACATACTCTTTTTGAGTAACCTCCTCAAACAGAACAGATTATTTATCTATCCTGGGCGGTAAACCGTCTGCATCACACTGAGCCCACATCCTTGCCTTCTCAGTAATTGTCAAAACGGGCCGCAGCTGTAGATTATGTCAAGTCAGAATGCTGTACGGCAGTGTGTCTTGATCAGAATAACTTGACTGCAACTATATTGTCAGAAGGTGTCTGGTGTTTTCCTGGCAGGTGATTGGAAAAGTCTTGGCCAAATTGCAGTAATGTCACTGAATGCGAAAGGAAGAATACATTCTAGGACATGTGCCAGGGTCCACCCGTTATAGAAATGGAACATCGCTTCCGATCAATAAGTTAAATGAGGCAAATGAGCCAACTTCAAAATACTTTGGCTTGTGATGTCTTAGACTGCATTAGTGGGTTCTGAGGTTAGCAACACCAACATGCATTTATATGGTGCCGTTAATGTCGTAAAACATTCCAAAGCGTTCACAGGAGCATTAGCAGACAAAATATGACACCCAGCACATGAGATATTAGAACATGTGACTAAAAGCTTGGGCAAAGAGGCAGGTTTTGTTTATGATGGAAATTCCAGTCTGACCCAAGAAGGCCAGAATTGGAAGGAGCACAAACATCTTCATGGGGGCAGTGAGACCGTGGCAGGATTTGAACATAGATGAAAATTGTTCTTTTGTGGTGCGACTGGGCCAGCAACTAGTGTAGGTTAGTGAAGTGATTGGCGGGACTTTGTTCCAGGAGAACATTGGAACAGTCGACTCTGGAGGTGACAAAAGCATGGATGAGTAGGTAGGGACAGGCACTATTACAGAGGAGGTACACGGACATGATGATGGAGAGAATATAGGGTTGGAAGCTCAGCTCAGGGCCAAATAGGATGCCAAAGTTGTGGTTCAGAGAGCAGGAGAGGATAGAGGCGGTGGTTGAGATAGTGAATTTGGATGGGGGATGCAAAGACAGTGGGAAATTAGAGGTTGGAACTGACTTCTGGGATCCTCTTCTTCAGGTACCATGCCCTAATAGGGTTTTGCCAACCATGGGCTTCCATTGGATTGGTCTATGATTACGCTTGGCAAAGTACTGCAGTGGTTTGCCATTGCCTTCTGCTGTAATACTGACCAAGTAATTCTCCTGCTCTTGAATGCCTGCTATCAGGCATAGTGGAAGGATTTACAGGCTGATAATGAACCTGATTGGCCACATTCTGTCAGCGGGGACTTGAATCTGCATCTTCTGGTCCAGAGGTAGGGATGCTACCAATGAACCACAAGACCTCCCTACCTTCTAGGATAACCTCATTGAACTTTGAGCAAAATTTTTCCAATGGCCTATTTAGATGCTAGGCTTTCTGGTATGAATATTTAACTTGGTCAATATTGACTTACTATTGCAGTTAAAATGCCGGAATAATTGTGAGCCTCGGAGAATCAGACAGACAGCTCATTGAGCCCTATCTAAATTGAATGGGGTTAATAGTATGTGTTGTAATGGTTGGCTGACTGATAAACAAAAATTGTAAGGGGGAACCATAATTAAAATGCATTGAAGTCCAGCAGGTGTTTTCTAGCAAAAACACCAGAAAACAAGGTTCTTTAAAAAAAAACAAAGTAGCTTTGATGACTGCTGATAAGAGGACATAAGTAATGTTAGTTACATAGAATGTACATGTTAGTATGCACTGATAATGTTGGTACAGTATTGCTAAGTAAATCTAGTTGGTTTAAATATTTTTAGTATTGTTAAATGCAGTAGATGTGAGATGTCTTAACCTTGATGTAGTGTAATTAGAATACCGGTACTTGTTAGGTATCAAATTGCTTATTCAGATGGAAGGGTTTCTGTTACACATTCTCACAAAAACAAATTTTTCCCCTCAAGTTTTTCTGAACGCAAAAATTAAATATAATTGGACATTGCCTTCTGTACTTTTTCTCCGTCTCAATAGTGCAAATATCTGCAACATGTAAAACCTTTTTCCCCCTATTTTGTAATCTTATGTCTTGCAAGACTAATGTATGAAAATTAAATGCATGTCTTGGAAGTATAGAGCACAATTGCCTGAATCACCGAATTTTATGCGACTTGCTTATTTTTTATTGAAAAAAACCAAGCTTGTCACTAATTTGTCGTCTCCTGAATATCTTATACTATTCTGGCAACCTTGTGTCACTAGACAGTTGCTACTGTTGCATCCTTAACCATCTGGTGTTTGGGATGAGAAGCCTAACAGAACTGGTATTTTTTTTGCACCCTAACAATTGCTGATCATCCCATTTTGAAACCAAGCCTGTTTCTCTTGCCTGCCATTTCAGTTGACACTTAGACGTGGTCCCTTTGCTTCTATGAAGCAGCCATTCACCAAAGACCTTCTTCATGTTGTACCACAGGATGGTCGAAATGACTTCTATTGCTGGGTGTGCCACCGGGAGGGCCAGGTTCTGTGCTGCGAGCTCTGTCCTCGTGTCTACCATGCAAAGTGTTTAAAACTGAACGCTGAACCGGAAGGGGACTGGTTCTGTCCAGAATGTGAGGTATGGTAAAAGATAGTTAAAACTATGGTGAGGGAAATGGGCATGAATTTGTTCAAATTCATTCTTTTATTAAAAAAGTGGGATTTTTATACTGATTATATGTTATAAATCTGGTTAAAAGACGCATGTAGCCACAATTCCTGGGGTAAGGTTCATCAATAACACAAACTGGTATGGATACAGGGAACTGACTGAGTTGCTAAGAACGTGATTAGCATTCTATAACCTTGGTAATTCATATGTACACCATTAACCCTTTGAGCAATAAAGATAGAATTTTAATCAAATCATTCTCTAATTTATTTTTCCTAAGCTGAAGGTTTTATAGTTTTATTAATTTCTCCAATTGTACTTTTATAATCAGCAGCTTTTAAAGTTGGAAAATATATGATTCAAGAGGTTTTTCAAAGGGTTAATGCAATATCTTGGTGTTAAACCTGCTGGCTTTGGTCTTGTTTGGTATTCTTGCCATTCAGACCACTGTGTAGTTCATGAATAAAAATAACGTCTGTCTGAAGATTAACATTGCACTTCCTGGAAGGCTGCATTCGACCAGCGTGCTGTGTTCTTGTTCTGCTGAGGTGGTTCTGCAGCTGATTTGAAGTTTGTACCCAAAAAAAGTAAAACGTAAGCAGATTTGTTTTTTTTAAATTCTTTTAAATCTGTTTGCTTCACAGAAAATCACGGTCGCTGAATGTATTGAGACTCAGAGTAAAGCTATGACCATGCTCACTATAGATCAGTTGTCTTATCTGCTGAAATTTGCACTACAGAAGATGAAGCAACCAGGAGTAAGTAAAAATGGCAAAGCTGTGAGCTCCTTTCTTTTGTTTCTATTTGTTACTTACCATGTGATGTGTTGCTGATGTCCGTTGAGCTGAGTTAATTGGCTGAGGCTCTGATGTGGTAGTGTGATGACACATGGGAGGAGCGGGGGAAACCAAATGTGTGGAAAAAGTCATTTTGTGCAGCTAAATATGACCACATCTGACATTTATGGGGAATTAAGACAAACTGAAGCAGCTCTTTTTGTTTGTGCGCATTGCTGTTAATAGTGTTAAGAAACCTACTGATGTTACCTGCGAGAATGTCTTAACATCCCCGAAGGATAACTTGAAACACTGGTTCTTGTGGGGTATTTCTGATTGTTTCCTCACATTATTCCAATGTACAACCTAGTGAGGAACCAGTCCAGTTGATGTGTAAATGATTAATAAAGAATATTTATTAAAGTTAAACAAAAAAAGTAAAAACACATGACCGAAGACTAACACACACTATGACACTTAAGTATATGAATAACTAAACACACAGTGTTATCTGAAGTTACCCCTTGTTCCCAAAATGTACCCATGTTCCCTGATCACACTGAGACACCTCTTTTCCCAAGCAACATCCAATTTCTAAACTCTAGGTCAAATCCAGTTAACAGTTACCACACACCCCACTGAGGTGACCAAACCTGGAAAACCATCATTTCCTGTATCAGTGAAGGCATGAAACTGTGTCTTTTGGAGGAGCATATCTGTAATTGCTCTAAATGTTAGATGGAACAGGCCTCCGTGTCTCGGATCTCTGGGAGAACTGCCCTGTCTGACTGTTGGATGGAGAATTAGCCACCCTCCCCAATGTGGGTGCTCATAGTTATATTGTTTAGCCTCTTTGCTATTCCCCTCTATGTATTCTGCTGTCTACCTCTCTCAGATTCCTTCCCTTTAGAACATAAGAACTAGGAGCAGGAGTAGGCCATCTGGCCCCTCGAGCCTGCTCCACCATTCAATGAGATCATGGCTGATCTTTTGTGGACTCAGCTCCACTTTCCGGCCCGAACACCATAACCCTTAATCCCTTTATTCTTCAAAAAACTATCTATTTTTATCTTAAAAACATTTAATGAAGGAGCCTCTACTGCTTCACTGGGCAAGGAATTCCATAGATCCACAACCCTTTGGGTGAAGAAGTTCCTCCTAAACTCAGTCCTAAATCTACTTCCTCTTATTTTGAGGCTATGCCCCCTAGTTCTGCTTTCACCCGCCAGTGGAAACAACCTGCCCGCGTCTATCCTATCTATTCCCTTCATTATCTTATATGCTTCTATAAGATTCCCCCTCATCCTTCTAAATTCCAATGAGTACAGTCCCAGTCTACTCAACCTCTCCTCGTAATCCAACCCCTTAGCCCTGGGATTAACCTAATGAATCTCCTCTGCACACCCTCCAGTGCCAATATGTCCTTTCTCAAGTATGGAGACCAAAACTGAACACACTACTCCAGGTGTGGCCTCACTAACACCTTATACAATTGCAGCATAACCTCCCTAGTCTTAAACTCCATCCCTCTAGCAATGAAGGACAAAATTCCATTTGCCTTCTTAATCACCTGTTGCACCTGTAAACCAACTTTTTGCGACTCGTGCACTAGCACACACAGGTCTCTCTGCACAGCAGCATATTTTAATATTTTATCATTTAAATAATAATCCCTTCTGCTGTTATTCCTACCAAAATGGATAACCTCACATTTGTCAACATTGTATTCCATCTGCCAGACCCTAGCCCATTCACTTAGCCTATCCAAATCCCTCTGCCGACTTCCAGTATCCTCTGCACTTTTTGCTTTACCACTTATCTTAGTGTCGTCTGCAAACTTGGACACATTGCCCTTGGTCCCTAACTCCAAATCATCTATGTAAATTGTGAACAGTTGTGGGCCCAACACTGATCCCTGAGGGACACCACTAGCTACTGATTGCCAACCAGAGAAACACCCATTAATCCCCACTCTTTGCTTTCTATTAATTAACCAATCGTCTATCCATGCTCCTACTTTCCCCTTAATGCCATGCATCTTTATCTTATGCAGCAACCTTTTGTGTGGCACCTTGTCAAAGGCTTTCTGGAAATCCAGATATACCACATTCATTGGCTCCCCGTTATCTACCACACTGGTAATGTCCTCAAAAAATTCCACCAAATTAGTTAGGCACGACCTGCCCTTTATGAACCCATGCTTTAGAAGTTATCATTTGTATAGACCCCATTGATCTCTGGTAAACAATGCACCTCAATGTCTTTAGACTCCTGTTAATCTTGTTACTGGGCAAGTCAACTCATTATTCCTCTAGATGCCTGCTTGTCACGTTACTTGTTTTGTTATTTTATTTTTATCTCAAGTTCACTGTTAATCTCATTAACTTCCCACATTTCTAATGTAGCCCTTTTTACAGAATGGAACGTCATAATTTGAAAGAGGCTTTCATTTCTTATCTGTTCTACCTCATAAACCATTACAAAGATTTAAGAGCATGCATTAACAAAATTATACCCTGGAGAATTTTCACCCAATGTTCCCAAAAGTCTCTTTTATACTTGTGACAAAGCTTCCATGATAATGTTCTCACTCCTGGTCACATGTATGATTTCTAAATTAAAAAATTGTAACAAAAGGCGCCATTGGAATAACCTGGTGTTGGCTCTCTAGTTTTTCCAGAGGTTTTAGGAGATTATGGGGCGGGATTGTCCAACCCTGCGGCAGAGTGTCCGCGCCGTCGTAAATGGCGTCGCGTTTTACGACGGCGTGAACGGGCTGCTCCCACAACTAATTCTGGCCCCTCCAGGGGGCCAGCACGGCGCTGGAGCGGTTCGTGCCACTCCAGCTGCAGATCCCGGCGTGAACTGTGCGCCGTGGGATCCGGGCATGCGCAGTTGCGCCGGTGCCAATGAGGACATGCGCAGTGGCACCGGCGCCGACGCGCGCATGCGCAGTGGCCTCCTTCAACACACCGGCCCTGACGCAACATGGCGCAGGACTACAGGGGCCGGCGTGTAGGAAAGGAGGCCCCCAGCCACAGAGGCCGGCCTGCCGATTGGTGGGCCCCGATCGCGGACCAGGCCACATCAGAGGCCCCCCGCGGGTCGGAGCTACCCCCCCCCCCCGCCCCCAAGGCCGCCACCCAACCCTTACACGCCGAGGTCCCGCCGGCCCAGAGCAGGTTAGAACTGCGCCAGCGGGACTCGGCTCTTTTCTTACGACCGCTCGGCCCATCCGGGCTGGAGAATCGGTGGGCCGGCCGCATAGAGCGGCCCGCGACCGGCGCTGCGCCATCCACGCCAATGGCTCTGCGAGGAATCGTGTGCAGGCTCCAGGGCAGCGTGGCGCGATTTGAGCAGCCCGCCAGCGATTCTCCGACCCGGCGCGGGGTCAGAGAATCCCGCCCCATGGTCTTTTTTTTTTAGCGTTTCTGCAGGATTATTGGCAACGTAAATCTCAAAATGTTATAATGCCAGGACCAAGCTTGAAGTCCCTTTTTCAATTGGGAATACTTTTGTTGATGATTTTAATTTCCTTGAGAAATAGTCCAAGGTTTCTCAATGCCAAATTCATCTTCCTGTAGCAAATTTGCTCTTTCATGATGAAATTGGCTCCTTTCAAGCTGTCAACCAGTTCTTTAAAATAGTGCAGATGTTCTTCCCAACTTTGACTGGACACAATTAAGTCATCAATGTATGCAGCACAGTGACTCAGTCCTTGCATAACTTTATTCATGAGTTTCTGAAAAGTTGCAGGTGTGTTCTTCATCCCGAATGGCGTAACTTGAATTAATAAAGTCCATTCAGCGTCATAAATGTGGAGATCTGCTCTGCCCTCGCTGTCAACGGTACTTGCTAATAGCCCTTTATCAAGTCTATCTTCATGATGAATTTGAATTGTCCAACTCTTTCGATGCAGTCTTCCAAACGTGGAATAGGAAAGAATCCCTCTTGGTGATGGTATTCATTCTGTTGTGTTCTACACAAGTCTTTGTGTTCCATCTGGTTTTGGCACAAGAACGATAGGGGAGCTCCAACCACTAGAATTCAATTCAATAATGTTATTTTGGAGCATATATTCAATTTCCTACTGTACGTGTGATAACATTTATGGATTGAGCCTTTATGGATGTTGCTTTATTCGATCTGTGTCCCCCGTATCTACATCATGCACTGCTATCTCCGTTCTACCTAATTTGTCCCCACAAATACATTTATAAGACTGCAGTAACTCTTTCAATTCGCGCTGGCTCCAGAAGATAAGTTAAACAGTTGTTTAAATTTTTCAGGACTTCCTCATTGCCCAAGTGAATTTTAGGGAAGTCACTGTCTGAATTTAACTTTTCTTCTTCTCCCTATTTTATTATTATTAAGACTGCATGCTTGTCCTCATCTGCTCTATCCCAATAATTCTTAAGCATGTTGATATGACACGCACACTGCGATTTACACCAAACTGGTTTGCATCACAGATAATTTACCTTGCGCAACTTTCTATGGCCCACTAAATCTGGCTGTCAGTGATTCACCTGATATGGGTAATAACATGAGCAATTTTTTCCCCACTACAATCTACGAGCCTGTGCTTCCCTATCAACTGTTGCTTTCATACCTTGCTGTGCCGTTCTTAAATGTTTCCTTACCACCTCATAAGCCCCATTTGGTCTTTTTGAATTAAACACATTTGTCTATTTTCTTTTCTTTTGGCTGTTTCACTGTCATACTGAATCATATAGGGCGGGATTCTGCGACCCCCCCCCCCGCCGGGTCGGAGAATCGCCGGGGGGCGGCGTGAATCCCGTCCCCGCCGGCCGCCGAATTCTCCGGCACTGGAGATTCGGTGGGGGCGGGAATCGTGCCGGTCGGCGGGCCCCCCCCCCGGCGATTCTCCAGCCAGCGATGGGCCGAAGTCCCGCTGCTGTAATGCCGGTCCCGCCAGCGTGAATTAAACCACCTCCCTTACTGGCGGGACCAGGCGACGTGAAGCGGGCTCCAGGGTCCTGGGGGGCGCGCGGGGTGATCTGGCCCTGGGGGGTGCCCCCACGGTGGCCTGGCCTGCGATCAGGGCCCACCGATCCGCGGGCGGGCCTGTGCCGTGGAGGCACTCTTTTCCCCTCCGCCTCGGCCACAGCGTTCACCATGGCCGACGCGGAGGTGACCCCCCCCCCCCTGCCATGCGCATGCGCGGGGATGATGTGGCGCCAAAGGCCTTCCACGCCAGCCGGTGGGACGGCAACCACTCCGGCACAGGCCTAGCCCCTAAAGGTGAGGGCTTGGCCCCTAAAGGTGTGGAGAAATGCACCTTTGGGGCGGCCCGACGCCGGAGTGGTTCACGCCACTCCATCCCGCCGGGACCCCCCGCCCCGCCGGGTAGGGGAGAATCCCGCCCATAGTCTGATCTCACTTGTCTCATCCTGTGCTTGCAGCTCCTCCCCATTTTGTCTTATCTTATGAGCCTATGATCTGGTCACTACATAATCAGGAAAAACCTCAAGATGGTCTGTTGGCTATTTCTCAGTTTCTGGGTTATCTGTTCAGTCACAGTAGGCAGCACTACTATCTGTGATCCTGCTATATCATTCCCTCGAATGAAGTGAATCCCTGCAATGGGCAATGTTTCTACTATTCCTCCAATCCCTCCTCTCATTTTCAAACTGCTCCTTGAGTTTATTGTTACCCAGAGGCAAATTTATACGGTTGGGGGCCTCGCGCTCTCCTTCTTTGCAGGGGCCTCACGTAACGCCCTGCCCCCTCATGATGTGGAGGCCTGCCTCCAGTGGTGCCAAGCCCCGCCCTCAGGGGTGGTGATGCCCTCCTGACCCCGCTCATCCTTAGCTCACACCATGCAAGGCACAGAAACCCAACATCTCACCCTCGCAGCCCAGTCTGGTTGCTGCCTAACACAGTCCTCTCCCTGTCAGCTCTGCCTGGCTAGCCTTTGGCTCTGGTTGAGTTGTCCCATTCCCACTGGCTGCTGCTCCCCGATTCCCGAGACACTATGCTGTCGCTTGCCTGGCCTTCCTAGTACCTCCCGACTGCTGCTCTGCTCACCTCTCAGCTTTCGTTTGGGTGGCCGGACCTCGAGCATCAAGCTTCGACGACCACGTGTGCTCCTGGCTGGCTGCCTGGCAGCTGCTGCTGTCTATCTGGCCTGGCCTCTGCTCGCTCTCTCTCTCTCACCATCGCCATCTGGTCTGGTTGCTGCCCAGAACAACCCTCTCACTCTCAGCTTTGCCTGGCTGGTCCCTGGCTTTGGTCGAGTTGCCCGCTCCCGCTGACCTCTTGCCACTCACCGGGTGACCGGGCCTTGAGTCATGACCCTCTGTGACTGTGTGCACTCCTGGCTGGCTGCTGCTGCTGGATATCTGGCCTGGAGGCCTCTGTTCTTTTTGGTTGGTTACCCTACCCCCACCCATTGGCTGGGGCCCCATACTGCAGCGCTGTGTTTCATTGCAAGTCTGCCTTTGTTTTTGCCAAAGCTATTTTTCTGGTTTCACCATGAATGCTGCTGATCAGAACCTCTTCCTTCATTACCCCATCTGGACAACAAATATCTTTGTTCACAACATTTTTGATTGACTCATTCCTTAATCTCAAGATTTTATTAACTTTCCCCATTCTAGTCTGTCCACATGGGAATACTTAACCTTCACACACAAAATCCGTAAACATATCAGACACCTGCTGCTCACTCTGCCCCTCTACCATTTGTACAGACATTTTCCTTCCTATTGTTTGCTCTTTTCCTCGTGAGTACAAATCCTGCCTGCTTCTCCTGTTTTCCAGCATCTGATTTCATTTTCCCCCTTTTCATAAAATCCATACAGTGCAGTAAGAGTCCATTCAGCCCATCGAGTTTCCACTGCCCCTTTGAAAGCACTATACCTAGGCCTACTTCCGCACACTATCCCTGTAACGCACCTAAACTGCACACCTTTGAACACTAAGGAGCAATTTTAACATGGCTAATCCATTTAACCTGCACAGCTTTGGACTGTGGTAGGAAACCAGAGCACCCAAAGGAAACCCATGCAGGCATGGAGACATGCAACTCCACACAGTCACCCAAGGCCAAAATTGAACCTGGGTCACTGGCGCTGTATAACTCCCAACCGGCTTACCATGTAATCTCCAGCATACTGACTTGGTGTGGCCCAGTTTATTACAATGAAAGCATCTAACTTTCTTCAGTCCTCTATCCCTCAGCACTATCTTTTTTTATTTTGCGCTGAAGTCTCCTTGGAAATTTCAACCACTCTTTTGCATGACTCTCCTTTCATGCACCTTCCCATTTTCTATCTTTCTTAGATTTAAAAGAGTGTCAAAAGAAAGGCTTTGACCTATGAATGAACTCATAATCTGTCGGCGGCTCTGATACCAGAGGTGGTGGTGTCTGTGGATGCGGAGAAGGCGGTACTTGTTTGAGGTTTTGGGAAGGTTTGGGTTTGGGCCGAGATTTGTGACATGGGTGCAGTTGCTGTATGTGGCACCAAGGGTGAGGATGAATGATATAAGACCATAAGACATAGGAGCAGAATTAGGCCACTTGGCCCATCGAGTCTGCTCCGCCATTCAATCATAGCTGATATTTTCTCATCCCCATTCTCCTGCCTTCTCCCCATAGAATTTTCAAAGAATTTATCATAGAATTTACAGTGCAGAAGGAGGCCATTCGGCCCATCGAGTCTGCACCGGCTCTTGGAAAGAGCACCCTACCCAAGGTCAACACCTCCATCCTATCCCCATAACCTAGTAACCCCACCCAACACTAAGGGCAATTTTGGACACTAAGGGCAATTTATCATGGCCAATCCACCTAACCTGCACATCTTTGGACTGTGGGAGGAAACCGGAGCACCCGGAGGAAACCCACGCACACACGGGGAGGAAATGAAAATCGCTTATTGTCACAAGTAGGCTTCAAATGAAGTTACTGCGAAAAGCCCCTAGTTGCCACATTCCGGCACCTGTTCGGGGAGGCTGTTACGGGAATTGAACCGTGCTGCTGGCCTGCCTTGGTCTACTTTCAAAGCCAGCGATTTAGCCCTGTGCTAAACAGCCCCACAGGATGAGCAGGAAGAACAGGATGTGCAGACTCCGCACAGACAGTGACCCAAGCTGGAATCGAACCTGGGACCCTGGAGCTGTGAAGCAATTGTGCTATCCACAATGCTACCGTGCTGCCCAAAAGAGGGGTTCTGCCCCAGACGATGTCACAGGCCACAATTTTGCTTATCCTGAAACGGGACAAGAACCTGGAACTATGTGGGTCTTACAGGCCGATTTCCCTGCTGAACGTAGACGCCAAACTGTTGGCCAAAGTTTTGTCCTCCATAACCCCTGATTCCCACATGAGTTCATTAAGCTTTGACTTACATAGGGGTACGAAGCAAGGGTGTTTGCGCTGGCCGTAGAGCCATTGGCGATGACTCTCAGGGGGTCGGCGGAGTCACAGGGGATTATGACGGGACAGAGGGAGCATTGGGTGTCGCTCTATGCCGATGACCTCTTGCTGTACGTTTTGGATCCATTGGAGAGTATGGGAAGGATTATGGGCCTGCTGGGGAGGTTTGGAGGGTTCTTGGGATACAAACTGAATGTAGGGAAAAGCAAGGTATTCCCAGTGAATGAGCGAGCTAATTTAGGGGGGCTGCCATTTATGGTAGCGAGAGATAGGTTTAGGTATTTGGGGATTCGGGTCGCGAGGGAATGGACGGGGTTCCATAAGTGGAACTTAACAAAGCTGGTGGAGGAGGCCACGGAAGGATCTTAAGAGGTGGTATACACTGCGCTTAACATTGGTGGGGAAGGTCCAAGTGGTGAAAATGAATATTCTGCGAGGTTCTTGTTTATCTTTCAGGCTCTCCTGACCTTTATACCAAAGGCCTTTTTTCGGAAAGTGGACATGATCATTTCAGATTCTGTATGGGTGGGGAAGGTGCCGACGGTGGGGAGGACCCTGCTACAGAGGCAGCAGGGAGGGGGGTTGGCGTTGCCGAACTTGCATCATTATTATTGGGCGGCGAAAGAGGACAAGGTGGTGGGAAGGAAAAGGGGTAGAGTGGGTTAGGGTGGAGGAGGAATCTTGTAAGGGGTCTAGTTTGAGGGCTATGGTGACAGCAGCATTGCCAATGGCTCCGAGTAGGTATTCAGGAAGCTCGGTTGTGCAGTCCACGGTGAAGAAATGGAATTAGTTGAGGAAGCATTTTAGGGTGGAAGGGATGTCGGTGCTAACGCTGCTGTGCGAGAATCATGGGTTTGAGCGGGGGGGATGGATAGTGTATACAGGAGGTGAAGGGAAGTGGGGCTGGTCAAGGTGAGGGATCTGTATTTGGAGGAAGGGTTTGCCAGTCTGGAGGAGCTAAGGGAGAGGGTAGAGCTGCCGAGGGAGAGTAAGCTCAGGTATCTGCAGGTTAGGCACTTTGCGCAAGAGGTCTGGGGGGTGGTTCCCTAGGTTGCTGGGATACACCATGCTGGAGTGACTGCTGCTTCCGGAGTGGAAGGGGGAGGGGTAAAGAATTGGGGATATATACATGTGGCTGGGGGAGTAGGGAGGCAAGCAGGTGATTGAAGATCAAGGAGAAATGGGAAACGGAGTTGGGAGGGGAGATCAATTGGGTGGTATGGAGTGTGGCACTGCGAAGGGTAAACGGGACCTCCTCTTGTGCAAGGATGAGCCTGATACAGTTTAAGGTGGTGTACTGGGTGCATATGACTCGGGTGAGAATGAGTGGGTTCTTTCACGGGGTAGCAGGTGAGTGTGAGAGGTGTGGGCGGGGGTCAGCGAATCACACGCACATATTTTGGGGTTGCGAAAAATTGGGAAGGTTCTGGGCGGGGGTGTTCGGTGTCTTAGCCGGGGTAATGGATGAGGAGGTGGACCCGGACCCTTTGGTGGCGATATTTGGGGTTTCAGAGAAGCAGGATCTCATGGAGAGGAGGAAGTCTGATGTTGTGGCCTTCGCCTCTTTGTTTGCATGCTGGCGAATTTTACTGGCGTGGCGGTCGGCATCGCCACCGGGGGTAGTGGCTTGGTTGGGTGACCTGTATGTTTTCCTGTGGTTGGAGAAGATAAAGTACGAGTTAAGGGGCTCTGCAGGGGGGTTTGACAAAAGGTGGGGGATGTTTGTGACCGTATTTGAGGGGCTGTTCATCACGGTGGGGGGAGGGGGGGATCTGTACAGACTGTATAGTTGATTGTTGGGAAGTATGTTTCCGGGGTGTTTATTTGCTGTAACCTGTTTTCATACATGTTTGGAATAAAATACATTTTTAAAAAAATTAATGAATTCATGATCGTCAGCAAGCTCCACTGCATGCCTTGCAGTTCCTCCATATGTGTTCTTAACATTGTAGGTAATGATTCTTTAAATTCTTCCAATAGAATTACTTCTCTAAGGCCTCGTAGGTTTCTTTTATTTGTAATGCTCTCACCCACCTACCAAAATTGCTTTCTCTAACTTTCTTAAATTCAGTATAAGTCTGTCTGGACTGTTTTCTTATATTTTAAAACTTTTGTAAGCCTCTGGCATTAACTCCTAAGTACTCTTCACCGTCTCATATTCCCCACATCTTCCGCTGTCAAAGACGAATAGACTTCACTAGTCCTACCTACAAGTTTACTTTGTAAAAATACTTTGTGACCATTTTGTCTGTTTAGCTAGTTTCTCAAAAGCATTAAAAATGACTCCGTGTCCCTGTCATCAAATTTTGGAAGTACTTGTACAAATCTAAATATCTTCCGACTAGGTTCCTGTCTAAAGCAACTTTCTTCCTCACCCAGCTCTCCTTTCCTGGCTGCATTTTCATTTAATGTTCTGTCTCTTTGTCTTTTTCTCTTTCCTCTCGTTCCCTTTAGAAAGCTGTCTCTTTTTCTCTTTCTTGCATTTCCAATATCTTCATTTCTATTTCTCTTTGTATTGAATTTTAGCTAACTCCATTTCCCCACTTCTCGAAATACTGGGTCTGCCTGACACCACTTCTATATTTAAATGGGTTGCTATGCTTTCAATTGCTTCAGCTTTCTTAGCCCCTGTAGATAATCCTAATTCCAATTTATCTGCTCATTCCATCAATTTAGCTTTAGGTACACTTTTCAAATAGGGTGGCATGGTAGCACAGTGGTTAGCACTATTGCTTCACTGTGCCAGGGACCCCGGTTCAATTCCCTGCTTTGGCCACTGTCTGTGCGGAGTCTGCATGGGTTTCATCCGGCTGCTCCGGTTTCCTCCCACAAGTCCCAAAAGACGTGCTGTTCGGTGAATTGGACATTCTGAATTCTCCCTCAGTGTACCCGAACAGGCGCCGGGGTGTGGCAACTAGGGGATTTTTACAGTAACTTCATTGCAGTGTTAGTGTAAGCCTACTTGTGACATTAAAGTTATATTGTCCACTTCCAAAAAGCCTGGACGAGAGCAAGAGCCATATTTGCAGCCTGTTGCATAAGTAACACAATCTCACTTGGTTTTACGTGTTCCTCACTCTTGTTACGTTTAAACAGTCACCAATCCTCTACATTCCAAATGAATTATTTTTTAAAAATCCCAACCAAGAATCCCCAATTTTAAGAACCCAGTTGATGTAACCTGCGAGAAAACCCTGAAGGACAACTTGAAATACTGGTTCTTAGTAGTGTAATTTTGTTTGGAATAATATGAGGAAACAATGTGTAACTCAGTGATGAACCAATCCAGTCATTGTGTAAACAGTTAATATAGAATATTTATTAAAGTAAAAAAAAAACACAGCAAAAGACGAATGTACACTATGACATTTAAGTGTATGAATAACTAAACACACTGTTATCTGAAGTTACCTCTTGTTTCTAAAATGTACCCACATTCCCTGATTTCAATGAGCCACTCCTGTGACTTTTAGAGGAGAATATTTGCAACATGTTATGGCTCTAAATGTTAGATGGACTCCATGGCTCAGATGATAGATGGAACAGGTCTGTCTCACTGTTGGATGGAGAGCTAGCCTCCCTCCCCAATAAGTGTGCTTGCCGTTATACTGGTTGATCTCTTTGATATGAAATGAAATGAAAATGAAAATTGCTTATTGTCACAAGTAGGCTTCAATGAAGTTACTATGAAAAGTCCCTAGTCGCCACATTCTGGCGCCTGTTTGGGGAGGCTGGTGCGGGAATTGAACCGTGCTGCTGGCCTGCCTTGGTCTGCTTTAAAAGCCAGCGATTTAGACAAGTGTGCTAAACCAGCCCCTTTATATTCTCCTCTGTAGATTCTGCTGCCTGTCTTTCTCAAATTCCTTACCTTTAGAAGTTAGCATTTGTGTAGCCCCACTGGTCTCTGGTAAAGAATGTGTCTGATATAGTCATTCGCACCTGAGTGTCTCTTCAATCCTGTTAATCTTGTTACTGGGCAAATCGCATCTCATTACTCTTCTAGATGCCTGTTAGTCTTGTTACTTGTCTGTTATTTTATTTTCATCTCAAGTTCACTGTTAATTTTGCTAACTTCCCACATTCCTAACAAAAGTCAAAGACAAGTGGTTTGCAAAAGTCTAAAACTGCAACAGTTACATGATCATGTGTATTCAGTTCTTGAGTAGAGAATTAAGTCAGAAGTGCCATGAGGCACTTTAATATTTAGAATGCCTTCATGAGACAGCAGTACTTGAATAAAGGTCTGCTACCTCTGTGGGCCTCTCTTCATGATTTGTTTAATGGCTCCATCTCTAGCTGACTAAAGTGGCAGAACTGATGCAGAGCTAAGAACAGCATGAAATGCCTCTCGACTTCGTCCTAGCACATGGAACTGCAAATTAAAGCTGAGAGAAATGCCATGTTTTCAAAGATGAATGATATCATTGGGTGATTTTGGTTTCCTATTCCCATTTTGGTCTGCCAGTTTTTGTTGAAGCCTTTCCTGTGCCTTTAATCAAGAAAATGGGTCCATGGTCAGTTCCATGGCTCCTGTCACTGCCCTTTGCATTTGCTCTCTTATGGAGTCACCATTAGTCATCCAACCGAGATTCTCTTCTGCAATTTTATTTGTATTTCTTGTCTTACTGCTAATGGGAGATGCTTCATTAATTGTTTGGCATCAGTCATTGCATGCGGTTCAGGGAACATGAAAGAGAATATAAATACTCCTACTCCACGGTACTCAGAACTGTACATTAATACCGTCATCCTACCCTTTATGTGAGGGAACTATCAATTCTTGTTGGGGCAATTATTTATCGTTACTCCAATCCATTTAGAACATTGCACCACTTTGGCAGCAAGCTGTGCTAAATATAGTAATTTGTGGGATTTGTCATGTCATGACTAATCATTTGCCCTAATTGTGGAGCAGTTATGTTGCAGTTTTTTAATCTGAACATGAAGCCCAAATCTTGCTTCGAAAGGAAACTGAAACGTGTATCTTTTCTGATACTTTATCTAAACATTATTTTTGTCACTGAACATTTCTCTGTTTGCTTCTTAAATTCTGTGCTGCCTTTTAACAGACTGAGCCCTTCCAGAAACCTGTTTCATTGGAACAACATCCCGATTATGCGGAATACATTTTTCATCCAATGGACATTTGCACACTAGAAAAGGTAAGTCTGGGCTATGAGACTCTTTTGGTTTGTGTTGCTATTAGAGAGTACCTCTCTTGCCTGTTTTCTGTTCATCTTTGATTGTCCATCTGTTTTGCTTATTCCTCCTATTTGTCTAATTGTCCACTTTCCCCCTTCACCCCCCCCAATTTTATGTTTTAAGTTCATGCAGGTTTATCTAAAATCCCAACCTTGCTTCATCGAATCATGGAATCAGAGATTTTACAGTGCAGAAAGAGGCCACTTAGCCCATCGTGTCCGCACCGGCCCCTGGAAAGAGAACCTCACCCAAGCCCACATGACCCAGTAACCTCACCCAACCTTTTAGGACACTAAGGGACAATTTATCATGGCCAATCCACCTAACCCGCACATCTTTGGACTGTGGGAGGAAACCGGAGCACCCAGAGGAAACTCCACACAGATAGTCACCCAAGGCTGGAATTGAACCCGGGACCCTGGAGCTGTGAAGCAGCAGTAGTCACCCAAGGCCGGAATTGAACCCGGGACCCTGGAGCTGTGAGGCAGCAGTGCTAACCACTGTGCCACTGTGCCGCTTCAAAATCCTGTACCTTTTATATGTTTTATTTTTTAACAATTTAGTTTGTTTCTATCCGGTGCCATCCAGTGGCTGTGATTGAATATAACAAGGATGTACTTTCATAAACATGGTAGTATTGTTTGCCCAATCATCTGTCAAGGCCTTGTGTTACGGTGCTTTTACTTTTCAGCCTTTACTGATTTTTAATAATGTGTGAATGTTGAAACTCTTTGATTGTATAGACAATGGGCGAGATTCTCAGACCCCCCAACGGGTCGGAGAATCGCCGGGGGCTGGCGTGAATCCCGTCACCGCCGTGTCCCGAATTCTCTGCCACCAGAGATTCGGCGGGGGCGGGAATCGCGGCGCGCCGGTCGGCGGGGGTGGGAATCGCGCCGGCCGGCCGGCCCACGTCGATTCTCCGGCCTGCGATGGGCCGAAGTCCCGCCGCTGTCAACCCTCTCCCGCCGGCGTGGATTGAACCACCTTTTGAACGGCGGGACAAGGCGGTGCGGGCAGGCTCCGGGGTCCTGGGGGGGCGCGGGGAGATCTGGCCCCGGGGAGTGCTCCCGCGATCGGGGCCCACTGATCCGCGGGCGGGTCTGTGCCGTGGGGGCACTCTTTTTCTTCTGCCTTCGCCATGGTCTTCACTATGGCGGAGGCAGAAGAGACCTCCCTCCCCTGCCCATGCACGGGGATGACGTCAGCAGCCGCTGACGCTCCCAAGCATGCGTCGCCCGGCGAAGACCTTTCGGCGCCGGCTGGCGTGGCGACAAAGGCCTTTCCCGCCAGCTGGCAGAGCGGAAACCACTCCGGCGCGGGCCTAGCCCCTCAAGGTGAGGGCTTGGCCCCTAAAGGTGTGGTCACTTTCGCACCTTTGGGGCGGCCCGACGCCGGAGTGGTTCCCGCTACTCCATTACGCCGGAACCCCCCGCCCCGCCGGGTAGGGGAGAATCCCGCCCAGGTTTTAGTTGCACTTTATGGCAGCTTTTGATGACATTTCTTTGGCTGGCCTTCAGCTTCAGCTCCACTTTCCTGCCTGCTCCCCATATCCCTTGAATCCTGAGAGACCAAGAATCTGTCTTCCCCAGGCATCAATATATTCAATGATCCCCTGGGGTAGAGAATTCCAAAGATTCACAACGCTCCTCACCTTAGTCCTAAATGATTGCCCCCTTGTCCGGAGACTGTCCTCCTGTGTTTTAGGTTTCCTAACCAGTGGAACAAGCTCTGTGTCTCCCTGGCAAACCCCTTCAAAGTCTTGTACGCTTAAATGAGACTGTAATAACCTGCACAAGACACATGGGACAGGATTGATTGTTTCCCCGCGTGGCTCGAGGGGTATGAGTTCCCCCACTAACTGAGGCTGATAACCATGATGTATGAAAGGTCGGCCAGATAGGAGCCGACCGACACAGAGAGAGGACCTGGTGAGGTTTAATCGGGCCCCATGTAAATAGTTGTTTGTATAAGCAAACTTCTTCTTTTGTTTACTTGTCTGCCTCCCCTTGTCATTATTAAACTGTCGACAAGTAGAAACTGGAACTGTTGATGCGCACCTCTGCCGGCTACACCGCTTCTCCGTGACTTTGCTTCACTTAGGACTAAGGCCCTCACTAGGGCTTCGCTATTCCTTTGTTCGATCGATTGGAGAGCCTCGGTATAATTCAGCTGGTTCGTTTCGTCGACTGGACGGCGGCAGTGGTTCCGGTGATGAAACCGGATAAGACTGTCCGCTTTTGTGACGACTACAAGTTACATCAATACTGCTTCACATTTAGACTGTTACCCGCTACCTTGAATTGAAGATCTCTATACCATGCTGGCAGGTAGTTCTGCATTCATCAAGTTAGATATGAGCAATGTTTATTTACAGCTTAAATTGCACAAGACCTCGAGAAAATGTGTTACTATTAACACCATAAAGGATTATACCCGGCTTCCATTCGGAATCTCCTCAGCCTGCGCCGTATTTCAATGTGTCATGGAAGGGATTTTACGTGGTCTCCCACGCATTGCCATCTATCTCAATGATGTGTTGATCACGGGGGCCATGGAGGTTGAGCACTTGCAAAACCTTTAGGTGGTATTGTAGAGGTTTTTTGAATATGGTGTCGGCCTACAGGAGGTGAAGTGCATTTTCAATGCTAAAGAGGTGATGTATCTGGGCTACTGTGTTGACTGAGATGGCCTGCACCCAGTAGCAGACAAAGTACAGGCAATCAAGATGGCCCCCGTGCCACGTCACGCTACAGTGCTTCGCTCCTTCTTAGGCCTGATCAATTATTACGGCCATTTTATTCGAAATTTAGTGATGATCCTGGCCCCCCTTCATTTTCTCATACAGCAACGCTGGTCCTGGGTTTGGGGCGATGAACAGGAGGCTGCTTTACGGTTTGTGAAGTGAACATTCGTTTTGTGACCCATTTTGACGGAACTAAGCCCCTGTATCTGACGTGCGACGCATCCCACACGGCATCAACGCCGTCTTCTCCCATTGGACGGGTGATGGCCACGATCTTCTGATAGCTTTTGCCTCCAGGACATTGTCGGTTGCGGCGTATAACTATGCGCATATAGAGAAAGAGGATCTGGCGGTCGTGTTCAAAGTCAAATGTTTTCATCAGTACGTTTACGACTGCCATCTTTTCATAATTACTGATCTTAAGCCAGTGCTTCGCCTGTTTCGCGAAGATAAGGCAGTGCCGCCAATCGTGTTAGCCTGGATCCAGAGGTGGGCTCTACTTTTGGCTAGGTATCAGTATTCTTTTGAACGTCACCTGGATATGCTGATAGCGAATGCGGAGGCGTTGAGTCGCCTTCCTCTGCCGTGGTTTCAATCAGTCTGCCCATGGGCGGCAAAATTTTTGTGGTCCTACATTTCATGGACACTCTGCCCCTGACGGTTGCCTGCATCCACGAGTGGACACAGTGCGACCCGGTGCTGGCTAAAGTGCAACATTTGGTTTTGTACGATGAACCACAACGACTGCTTCCAGTGGAGTTGAAGGCTTTTTCTACCAAGGTATCGGGGCTGACCATCGAGAATGGCATCTTCCTGTGCGGCACAAAGATCGTCCTCTCTGCAAAAGAACAAGCTTTGGTTTTGAAAGACCTCCACGCGGCACATCCAGGTGCTTCCCAAGATGAAAATAATAATCTAATAATCTTTATTAGTGTCACAAGTAGGGTTACATTAACACAGCAGTGTAGTTACTCTGAAAATCCCCTAGTCGCCACACTACTAATTGGAAAAAAGAATTGAGTGCTCTAAATTTTAAAAAAACCTAAAAAAACGAACCTAATCCCCCCGACAGCTGACGGTGATTAACCCCTTAAAAAAAAAAAAAAAAAAATGGTTGCTATCTTCAGTAGATATGGTATGGCAACTGCTCAGCCCAAGATTGCAAGAAACTGCAGAGTGTGGTGAACTCAGCCCAACGCATTACACAAGCTTGCCACCCCCACATTGATTCTGTCTACACCTCCCGCTGCCTCGGGAAGGCAGACAGCATTGTCAGAGACCCCTCGCACCCAGGCTTTGCCTCTTCCTGACCCTTCCATCTGGCAGAAGATACAGAAGTCTGAAGACCCACAAATCCAAACAGAGGAACAGCTTCTTCCCCACAGCTACTAGACTCCTCAACGACTCTCCCTCGGACTGATGTGTTCCCTGTAAGAACATTATTCACGACGCCCTATGTTGCTCTTGCTCATGTATTTGCTTTGTTTGGCCCCTTGTTCTGCACCGTAACCAATCACTGTTTGTCAATGTACCATTTGTCAATGTACAATGTTGATTATTCTTTTGTCTACTATATACGTACTGTGTATGTTCCCTTGGCCGCAGAAAATACTTTTCACTGTACTTCAGTACATGTGACAAATAAATAAATAAATCAATTAATCCAGTGACCCATGATGGTGAGCTTGACCTTCCCCAAATGGAGGAATGATATTAGGTCACCCAGCCAAGTAGAAGCATCATGCAGAGTGGGAGACCTCCACCCAAGCAAAATTCACTTCCGGGCTATCAATGAGGCAAAGGCGAGGACATCCGCCTTCACCCCAGACTGTATCACCAGCGAATCTGACACCCCCTAGCGGTCATGGGTCACAATCTACACAGAGTACTTCCAACATGGTGTTAAAGAAAGAAGACCAGAAGCCTCCCATCTTTGGACAGACTAGAACATACGAGTATGGTTAGCCAGCTCACGAGAACAGCGCTCACACTTGTCCTCAACCCCAGCGAAAGAACCCACTCATCCTTGTCTTGGTGAATGAAGTGTGTCCTATGCAAAACCTTAAACTGAATCAGACTCAACCAAGTACACAAAGATGTGGAGTTGACTCTGTGAATGGCCTCACTCAACACCTCACCCATCAGAACGGGACCCAGTTCATCTCACATCATATCAGAATCCGTTGAAAGGATATGACCATACATGTCTGAAATAGACACCCCATCAAGCCTATCCAGAGACAGAGTCTCCTTCAACAGGAAAGAGGGTGCGGGAGGTGTAGACAGAATCAATGTGGGGGTGGCAAGCTTGTGTAATGCGTTGGGCTGAGTTCACCACACTCTGCAGTTTCTTGCAATCTTGGGCTGAGCAGTTGCCATACCATATCTACTGAAGATAGCAACCATTTTTTTTAAATTTTTTTAAGGGGTTAATCACCGTCAGCTGTCGGGGGGATTAGGTTCGTTTTTTTAGGTTTTTTTAAAATTTAGAGCACTCAATTCTTTTTTCCAATTAGTAGTGTGGCACCAAAGGAAAGAAGGGAAAAGATTTACGTGAAAAATTGTGATTTTGAAAATACCTAAAAGGACTTCAACTGGGCGGCTGGAATTTCTCAGCTAATTCCTTAAAACCAACAAACCTCCCCTCCACAAACAGATCCCCAAACCGCTCCAGGTCCTTCCCCTCCCAAGATTTAAATGTCGAGTCCAAGCAGCTGGTAGAAAAAGGTGGTTATTACAAATGGGGGCTAGGAAGACCGTGAAAAGAGCTTGAAATGCTGCCTAAATTGTTTCCAAATTCTGAGGGAGGAAACCACCTCTGGATTGGAGGAAATTATGACAGGGAGAAAAGGCACTGGTGCAGTGACTGTTGCACAAAGACTCTTTCTTCCCATACGGATCCGGAATCGCTAAACCACAGCAATATTTTCTGAATATTGGCTGCCCAATAATAAAACAAAAAATTAGAGGGGGCCAGGCCCCCCGATCATCTGTCCCTTTGGAGCAGCATACCATGGATTCAGGGAGTCCTACCTATCCAAATAAAAGAAAATATTGGGCACGATCTAGTGGCCATGCTGCGCCGGACAAGCAGCTCGTCGTGGTGCAGCGTGGCCGAATAAAGCTGGGAGACCCCACTCCCGGGATCTACCTGGCTCGTAACTCCTCGAGAGATTCAACGCGATCTCACGAGACGTTGCAATGTAAATTCCATCCATTGTGGGCGGGATCACATTTTAGCAAATCTGCATATTAGAGCGAGACATGAGTCTCAATCTAATGTGCAGATTCCCAAGGTACCTGAGGCTTTGGGATTCAGCCCCTTCACCTCAGAGACCTTGGATGAGTGCTGTTCAGCATTGGCCCCCATAAACGGGGAACAGATGTAACAGCAGTCCCTCAAGGGATAGAAGGCCCCCAGCTGCATACCGTTTGGGCAGGGTGGTGCTCTGGCACTTCCGGTGCTGCCTGGGCACCTTGGCAGTGCCACCTAGGTGCCAGCATGGCACTGCCAAGGTACCCAGGTGGCATTGCCAGCTAGCATGGGCACTGCCAGGGTGCCAAGTTGGCATTTTTCACGTTGGGCTGGGGTGCCATGCATGGGTATTGGGTAGGTCTGGGGATCCTCCCATAGTGCGTTCGGGCTGGGTGGAGGACGGGGATCGCTTCGGGAGCCTCCGAGTTCGGGGTGCCAATTAAAAATGGTGTCCTGATCTCTCGTTACAGTAGGGCGCTCCTAACTGTACAAAACGGTGTTATGTGCGGCCTTGGCCCCGCATTCCCTGTTGAGGCCCCTTATACAATGTGAGTCGCGTTGAATAGCCATGTGTTTCTCGGCACTGCGAGCGCTGGGAAACATGGCTAAACGCACTCGCCATGGAGCTTTGTTCCCATTTGGTTGTATCGAGCCCATCAATTTGTTGGCCTTATTAAAAAAGGATTTGGGGAGAAAAATGGGGCGGCTCTGAAAGAGAAATAAAAATCTCAGGAGCACGTTCATTTTAATAGTCTGAACCCTACCCACCAAGAATAGGGGAGATTATTCCAATTCTACAAGTCTGCCTTAGTTTCACTAACCAAACTGGTGTGGTTTAATTTATAAAGTCCGGCCCAGTTGTGGGCCATCCGTACCCCCAGATATTGGAAGCCTGTCTTGGCAAAGGCGAGAAGGTAACATCCCCAGTTGGGCTCTCCTCCCAGGGGAGTTGACAGGGCAACATTGACTCTTTTTAAAAATTTGTTTATTGCCTATCCCTGAGGGCAGTTAAGAGTCAACCACATTGCTGGGGTCACATGCCAGATCAGGTAAGGGTGACAGGTTCCCTCTGCGAAAGGTCATGAGTGAACAAGATGGGTTTTTACAACAATTGACAATGCTTTCATGGTCATCTTTAGACTTTTATTTCCAGATTTTTATTGCATTCAAATTCCACCATCTGCCCGAGTGGGATTCGAACCCAGGTCCCCAGAGCATTGCCCTGGGTCTCCGGATTACTAGCCCACTGATGAACCACTACGCCACTGCCACCCCTCTTGCCTAAGTTCACATTGTACCTAGAGAAGGAGCCAAAAGTGCTAAGCAACTTCACTATGTTATTTATGGAGGCTGCTGGGTCGGTAATATAGAGGTAGGTTGTCCACGTAAATGGCCACCAGATGCTCCACACCTCCCCGATTAATACCCCTTCACTTAACACAGTACCTCAGTGCTATAGCAAGTGGCTCTATTGTCAGAGCAATCAGGGGTGGAGACAATGGGGGCAGCATGGTTGCACAGTGGTTAGCACTGCGGTCTCATTGCGCCAAGGTCCCAGGTTCGATCCCGGCTCTGGGTCACTGTCCGTGTGGAGTTTGCACATTCTCCCCGTGTTTGCGTGGGTTTCGCCCCCACAACCCAAAGATGTGCAGGGTAGGTGGATTGGCCACGCTAAATTGCCCCTTGATTGGAAAAAATGAATTGGGTATGCTAATTAAAAAGAAAAGGAGTGGAGACAGTGGACAGTCCTGTCTCGTGCCCCTGTTTAAAAGGAAATAAATTTGTGGTCAAAACCAAACCTCCCAAGAATCTCAAATAAATACTCACAGTCCATTCTATCAAATATCTTTTCAGCATCAAAAGATATAATCACCTCAGTTAAGGGCATTGAAGAGGGGAAAAAGACAACATTTAACAGACAGCGTATATTGGCCGACAATTGTCGACACTTCACGATGCCCATCTGATCCTCCGAGATTATATTTGGGAGGCAAGGCCCAAGCCAAAGCACCAACACCGTGGGAAGTAGCTTAGCGCCAAGTTCAAAAGTGAAATGGGATGGTATGAACCACACTCATTGAGACTTTGTCCCTCTTAAGCAAGGAGATAGAGGCCTGAGGGAGGGTAGAGGGCAGGGATCCCCAGGATAGGGAATCATTGAACATGTCCAGAATTAAAGCTGATCCGAGAACTTCTTGTAGAATTCAATCGGAAAGCCATCCGAAAGCCAGGTGCGTTACCAGATTGCATCAATCCAGTACACTTTAAAATTCAGCAGGGTGTAATGGGGATTCCTACTCGCTGCTTCTCTCCACCTCAACAGTTGAGATGGGTAGGGCGTCCAAAAAGTCAGATATGACCGATCCATTCGCAGGGGGCTCCAATCTATAAAGATCGTGGTAAAAAGATTCAAAAGCCGCATTAATCCGAGGCGGGATAGAATTGGGTATCTGTATGCTCACCCGGGAGGTCACCTGCTGTTTGAGCTGGTGAGCCAAAAGATGACTAGGTAAGATCATGTGAGAATTGGTGGTCCACCTGAAGAATGGACTTCAGCAGCCTCTGCTGCTCCACCCTCGCTGTCCGCACCAAATGTGCTCGATAGATCATTTGCCTCCTAAGGACCACCTTAGGGGCTGCCTCCAGTATGACTTGATTTATTAAGTTTTATATAGTCCTCTATGGCAGTGGACATTTGCTCACAATTTTTAATCTGCTAATAGTCTAATTCCCATGGTGGCTGTTGGGTGGGGCCAGGCTCCAGCGACAATCAACAAAGTGTGGGGAACGGTCCGGAATAACAGATGCTAACGCTGAAGGGAGGGCGATATATCTAGAACAAAAAAATCAATCCGCAAATATACTTTTTAAAAATATTCTCCTTTTTCACATTTTCTCCCACATTTACACCCATCAACAATAAACAATAATCAGCAAGATATGTCAATCCCCATAATAACAACGATCCCATCCGCCCACCAACCCCCAAACCTCAGCCCACCTGTTTACATAAACAAATGACAAAAAGGAATCAGGGATTACCCATAGTCACCCTTAATCTACACAGCCCCCCTCCCCCCACCCCCCCCAACTAATGTTCGATGTTATCCAGTTCTTGAAAGTGCATAATAAATAGTGCCCATGACTTGTAGAACCCCTCCGAGCTTCCCCTCAGTTCGAACTTAACCTTCTCAAGGGTCAAGTATTCCAACAGGTCCCCCCGCCACGCCAGGGCACTGGGTGGAGAGGCTGCTCTCCATCCCAGCAGGATCCGCCTTTGGGCGATCAACGAGGCGAAGGCTATGATATCTGCCTCCGCTCCCGTTTCCAACCCTGGCTGGTCCGACACCCCGAATATGGCCTCCTGGGGACCCGGGTCCAGTTTCACACGCACCACCTTGGAAATTACTCTAAACACCTCCTTCCAGTACTCCCCTAGCTTTGGACAGGACCAAAACATATGAACATTCCTGACAAAATCCCGAACCTGCATGTACCTAAACACTTCTCCCTGCTCCAGCCCATACTTCGCTTCCAGCTCCCTCAATCCTGCAAACCGACCCCGAAGAAACAAATCTTTTAGCGTCTTAATCCCCTTCGTCCCATTTCGGAAAACTTCCATCCCACCACCGTGGCTCAAATCTGTGGTTCCCCTGAATCGGCATTTCCCTTGACCCGAAACCCAACCCGAAGTGTTGGCGAAACTGCCTCCAGATTTTCAATGAAGCTATTATTACCGGACTCCCTGAATATTTCCCCGAAGCTATCGGGAGCGGTGCTGTTGCTAGTGCCTTCAGCCCCGACCCCCTGCACAAACTCTCCTCCATTCTGACCCACTGAGAATCCACCCCTCTGACCCAGCTCCGCACTTTCTCCACATTCGCCGCCCAGTAGTAGTACAACAAGTTCGGGAGACCCAAACCCCCTGACTACCTTCCCCTCTGTAGCAGCACCTTTCTCACTCTGGCCACCTTCCCTCCCCATATGAATGAGGTAATCCTTCCCTCAATCTCCCTGAAAAAAGACTTTGGCAGGAAAATCGGTAGGCATTGAAAAATAAACAGGAATCGCGGCAACACATTAATTTTAACCGCCTGTACCCGACCTGCCAGTGACAGAGGAAGGCCGTCCCACCTTGCCAGATTGGCTTTCACTCTCCCCACCAAACTAGTGATGTTGTACCTGCGAAGCCTCCCCCACTCCCGGGCAACCTGCACCCCCAGATACCTAAAATGAGTCCCTGCTCTACGGAATGGCAGCCCCCCCACCCCCGGCCGAGACAACACAAAGTACTCACTCTTGTCCAGGTTCAACTTGTACCCCGAGAAAGACCCAAATGCCCGCAGTAGCTCCAATATTCCTCCTATCGACGCACTCGGCTCCGACACACACAACAGCAAGTCGTCGGCATATAAGGACACCCTATGCTCTATCCCCCCCCCCCCCGCACTATTCCTTTCCAGGCTCCCGAACTTCTCAATGCGATGGCCAACGGCTCAATCGCAAGTGCAAACAGCAGGGGGGACATAGGACATCCCTGTCTTGTCCCACGGTGGAGAGAGAAATATCTCGAACTGATATTGTTTGTGCAGACACTCGCCTTCGGTTCCTTATATAATAGCTTTACCCAGTTCACAATCCTTGGTCCAATCCCAAACCGCTCCAGCACTTCCATCAGGTATCCCCATTCTACCCGATCAAACGCCTTCTCGGCGTCCAATGCCACAACTACCTCTATTTCCTTTCTTTCCGCCGGTGCCATAACAACGTTCAAAACCCTTCTAATGTTCGAAAACAGCTGCCTCCCTTTCACGAACCCCGTCTGATCCTCCCCTATCACCTTCGGGAGGCACTCCTCCAGCCTACCCGCCAGTACCTTCGCCAACACTTTTACGTCCACATTCAGAAGTGATATGGGCCGATACAACCCACACTCTGTCGGATCCTTATCTTTTTTTAGTAACAGTGAAATCGATGCCTGCCCCAAGGTTTGCGGCAACACCCCCTTCCCTATCGCCTCCTCAAACATCCCCACCATCAGGGGTGCCAACCTATCCTTAAATTTTTTATAACATTCCACCGGAAACTCATCCGGCCCTGCCAGCTTCCCTGACTGCATCCTCCCAATCGCATCCTTTATCTCCTGCTCCACTATTGCTCCTTCTAATGTAGCCCTGTCCCCCCTCCCCTAGCCTCGGGTACTCCAACCCATCGAGAAATTCCTGCATCTCACGGTCTCCTCCGAGTGGCTCTGACTTGTACAACCTCTCATAAAACTCCTCAAAAACCTTGTTAATCAGCACTGGGGCCACCACCAACTTCCCTGCCCTATCCTTCACCTGAAGAATTTCCCTTGCCGCTGCCTCCCTCCGGAGCTGACCTGCTAACATACTGCCTTATCTCCATGTTCATAAACTGCACCCCTTGCTCGTCTCAGTTGGCGCACCGCCTTCCTGGTGGACAGTCGGTCGAAGCTCGCCTGTAGTTCCTTCCTCTTTTCCAGCTTCGCCGGGTCCCCATCCTCTGCATACCTCCTATCTACCTCCAACATCTCATCTATTACCCTCTGCCGCTCCAACCTCTCCTCTTTGTCCACCCTGGCCTTAAACGAAATTACCTCACCTCTCACCACTGCCTTTAGAGCCTCCCAGACAACTGCCTTCGACACCTCACCCGTACAATTGAAACCTACATATTCCTTAATTACCTTTTCAATTTTCTCACAGAATACTTGGTTCCCCAAAAGCCCCACATCCAGTTTCCACCCCGGTCTCTGCACTGCCCCCTTCTCTAGCACCATATCCACCCAATGTGGAGCGTGATCTGACACTGCAATTGCAGAGCATTCCAACCCCTTGACTCCAACCTGCAAAGCCTTCCCCACCACAAAAAAGTCGATCCGCGAGTATACCTTATGGACCGCTGAGAAAAACGAGTACTCACGTTCCCTTGGGTGCAGGAACCTCCAAGGGTCCACCCCTCCCATTTCCACCATTAGCCCAGCCAGCGCCTTCGCCCCCCCTGATGGGACCAGCGAGCGCGGCCGTGATCTGTCCAACCTTGGCTCCTGCACCAGGTTCCAGTCTCTCTCTTCTCCCCCCCCCCCCCCCCCCACACACACACAATCAGCTCATGCGTGTCTAAGTCGGGAAACACCTTCCCAAACACCTTCCTCGTGAATCCCACATCGTCCCAATTGGGACCGTATACACTTAACAGCGCCACTAATCTCCCCTCCAATGCCCCTGTCACAATCACATATCTACCCCCCTGATCTGCCACCACCTTCTCCATCTGGAAGCGTACCCTTTTGCTGACCAGCACCGCTACCCCTCAAGCCCTTCCATCAAATCTGGAGTGAAACACTTGGCTAACCCAGCCCTTTTTAAGTCTCACCTGGTCCTTCACCCTCAAGTGAGTCTCCTGCAGCATTGCTACATCGGCTTTCAAACTTTTAAGATGTGCAAGCACCCTTGACCTCTTGACCGGACCTCCCAGTCCTCTCACGTTCCACGTGACTATCCTTACTGGGGGTCTCTCACCCCCCCCCCCCCCCCCCCACCTTTGTTATCCACCATCACCATACCACCGGGCCCTGCCCCATAAGCCTGACCCGCCCCTGTCCATTGTTAACATCGAACCCCTTCCCCCCCCTCCCAAGAACCCCCCCTACAAAAACATCCCCCAACGTCCCTCCCTCCACCCCCTCTTACTCGCCTCGTAGGCCCATTGAAGCCTGCTATCCAGGCTCCAACGTCCGCAGCCCTCCTCTCACCTCACCCCCGTTCACTAACTGACTCTAGTTAGCTAGCGCGGGTGGCTCCCCCCCGCCAATACCTCTCGCCCCCTTCCGCCCAGTCCCAGAGAAAGAAACACCAAAACAAACCCAACAATCCAACCCCTACAATTCACTAACATAACATTTAACCGTCGCAACACAGAACGCCATTAACTTGAACTCTGTAACAATGCAAAGAGAAGTAAATTTCAATACAAATCAGTAAAAAGAAAGTTGTAACATTTGTACATTTTCCAGCCGCTCAAACACAGTCCATAGTCTCTCTTCCAGTTCCGCTCTTCACGTCTGTCCCAAGCCTTCTGCCCTCACGAACGCCTCAGCCGCCTCCGCTGTCTCAAAATAAAAGTCTTTGGTGTTATATGTTACTCTCAACTTCGCCGGGTACACCACACCAAATCGCACCCCCTTGTACAAAGCCGCCTTCACTTGCCCAAACGCCGCTCGTCTTTTTGCCAACTCCACCGTCCAGTCCTGGTAGATCCGAACCGCAGTACCATCCCACAGCACCTCACGCTTCTGCTTCGCCCAGCTTAATACCTTCTCCTTCATGCAAAACTTATGGAAGCAGATAATTACTGCCCTTGGCGGCTCGTTCACTTTGGGCTTCGGCCTTAAATGACCGATGAGCTCGGTCTTGCTCGTACAGGGTGGGGCTCTCACCCTCCTCCAACAGCTCCGCCAACTTCTTAGCGAAGTATTGCGTTGGCCTTGGGCCCTCTGTCCCTTCGGGCAAGCCCACAATTCTAAAATTGTGCCGCCTTGAGCGGTTTTCCAAGTCTTCCAGCTTTGCTCAGAGCCCTCTGTTAACCTCCACCACCCTCCGCAGCTCGTCCCCCATCGAGGTGACCTGGTCGCTGTGTCGTGTCACGGCCTCCTCCACCTCCTTCATCTTCTCGCCCTGCTCTCTCACCTCGGCCAATGCCTTTGCCACCTCCACCTTGATCGGGCCGAATGCCTCCTCCAACAATGACCTCACCACGACCACCATCTCTTTCCTCAGGATCGCCATGTGCCTCACAAACTGTTTTTCCAGTTCCACCGCCATCACCTCGGTCATCTTCTCCACCATAAGTAGTGCGGTCCCGCCTTGCAGTTCGGCTTCCGCCATCCTGTCAACACTTTTGCTCGTCTTCTCCTTCGGCGGCGAACCTGCGTTTCCTCCTTTCTTTGACGCTGCTTTTCGCATCTTATGGTGGCTTATTGTTTTTTATCTTCTTTCCTTTCTCCTCTCTCCCCCTTCACCCTCCTGCCCTTCATCAATCTGGCATTCTTCTTTTTTGAAAAAAAAAACTTTTATCAAACTTCCATGAATCTTCTTTCTTTCTCCTCTACATTCACCTGGGACTTCAACCTTCTTCTTCCTAGGTGGGAGCCATCCGACGTAGAGCACCCTCCATACATGGCACTCGGGCCTGCCGCCTCGACCTCTTTGAAGCTCCGCCCCCGCTGCTCTGACCTGCCGGGCCCGGCACCTCAGCCCCCGCCGTCCGACACCCGCGCGGAGTTCTTTGCCGGCTTTTAAACTGGCCGCGCTGGCTGCTCGTGGCTGCCCCAAAGGCCGACGATAGTCGGGGGGGTGCGTGAAGATTCGGGGATTTCCCCGAAATCGCCGTGAATCGTGGCTACCGGCGGGAGCTCTTTTTTTTGCGGCCGCCCTGCTCGCCCACCCCACCGGAAGTCCCCAATCCGCAAATATACTTGATGGACATGCAAAAAAACGAAAAACCATTATCGCTTTCATGCAAGAAGCACTAAGGATGTACCCGCCGCCCCCCCATATCTGTGTCAAGAAAGACAACAAAGCCCTGGCCACTCCCGATGGAGCAAATGATTTAGGCTTGAAACAACCCAATCTAGGGTGCAAGACACAATTTAGGTCCCCACCTAAAATGTGCTGATGCAAGTCTAAATTGGCAGGGAGGCCAGCAGGGTATAAATAAAATTTGTATTGTCCCAGTTCGGGGCGTAAATGTTAATCATGACAACCAGGGTGCTCATGAGGGAGTCACAGACAATAACATATTTACCGTCCGGGTGGGAGGGGGGGGGGGCAAATCTTAGAGGCAGAAAACACAGAACTCTTTATTAATTAAAATCTCTGCATCACTGGCCCTACCATCGAAACCCGAATGGAAGACCTGCCTTACTCACCCCCTGGTTGGTTTCTGATCCGCAAATTGGTCTCTTGCAGAAACACTCCACTTTTGGGCGTGATTTAACAGAAAGATTTTTAAGTGTCATTTCTAGCAGGATTGACTGGGAGTTCTCTCCGGCTCTGTCAGCGAGTTCCCCACTGTTGTGTAACCACACTTGGTCATTTTTGGAGTCCTGGGGAGTTTTTTTCCAGCCTAGCCCACACTTGGAATTATTTTCATCACTGGGGAGCTGAACTCACTGGCCAGTCCGGCTCCTCTGAGATTGGGCCACCATTTTGAAAGGGTGCCCCGATCTCTAAGTGAGCTTATGGGTCTCTCACTCCTCCCACACACAAGTGGTGTTACACACATAATAATAATAATCGCTTATTGTCACAAGTAGGCTTCAATGAAGTTACTGAGAAAAGCCCCTAGTTGCCACATTCCGGGCCTGTTCAGGGAGGCCGGTATGGGAATTGAACCCATGGGCATTACCTCACACGTTTGTGTGGACCAGTATAAATCACACCCCAGCTGGGGAGGCGGGGGTGGGCCTCTACTGGCACGTTCCGACTGTGTCATGCTCCTGATCCGGCGGGATGCGGCCGGTAGATCATGCCCTTAAGTTGAGCAAATTCCCTCGATCTCTTCACCAGGCCATTCAAACCCCAATGTTCCAGGTGACCAAAGGAGTTGGAGGTCTCCCACCCACCTCAATCCAGAGTCAGCCATTTCCACCAAGAGAAAATACCCAAGGGGTACTTAAAAGGTACAGCAAACATATCCACCCAAGATGGCCACCACAACAAGTCAAAAGACTGGACAAAGTAACATATCCAGACACCATCAGCAAACTACCCCAGCCCCCATCTCCTCCCCTCCCCCCAATGTCACAACCACACCCAAGTACAAATACAAATAATAATCTTTATTGTCACAAGTAGGCTAAATCGCTGGCTTTGAAAGCAAACCAAGACAGGCCAGCAGCATGGTTCAATTCCCGTAACAGCCTCCCTGAACAGGTGCCAGAATGTGGCGACTAGGGGCTTTTCACAATAACTCCATTTGAAGCCTACTTGTGACAATAAGCGATTTTCAATTCATTTCATTTCATTAACACTGCAATTAAGTTACTGTGTAAAGCCCCTAGATCCCACATTCCGGCACCTATTCAGGTACACAGGGAGAATTCAGAATGTCCAAATTACCTAACAGCACATCTTTCAGGATTTGTGGGAGGAAACCGGAGCACCCATGGAAACCCACGCAGACACCAGGACAACATGCAGACTCCACACAGACAGTAACCCAAGCCGGGAATCGAACCTGGGACCCTGGAGCTGTGAAGCAACAATGCTACCCACTGTGCTACCGTGCTGCCCCTTAAAAGTGAGGCAAACAAAACCTACTGAATCAGACGTGCAGCTAACAAAGCCCTCTCTCTGACCCCGCAGGAGAATTTGGGGATATGTCCCAGTACCAGATGGGAATGGCCAAAGCACTGCGGAGCTTGTCCCAGTCGTAGGTGGGCATTGCTGGGGCACTGCTGATCGTGCCTCAGTCACTGAGCAGCATTGCCGAGGGCATTGGGCATCGACACCATGGTGCAGACATTGGGGGCTGGCAGGGCCAGATGACGCAGGGGCAGCCGGGGCTCAATCCAGCAGCCCCTCCATTCCGAGGCGAACGCCAGGGCCCTGTGGGCCCCATTTAAGGCCACGGTGTTCTTTTGCCCATCGCAAAACCCCTCCTTTTCCTTGAAGCTGTAGAATCTCACCATCACCGCACGTGGTGGATATTCTGGACACGGCCTCGGCCGAAGTGTATGATGGGCTCAATCCAAATCAGGTGGGGATGTGAATCCACCCTTACCCACCATTTTGCCAAACATGCCCAAGAAGTACTCTGTGGACCCAGGGCCCTCCATCCCCTCCGGCATCCCCACAATCTGAATATTTTGTCTCCTGGACCTGTTTTCTGGGCCATTCATCTTGGCTCTTAATGATCTTATTTGTTTCGATCACCGAAGACAATTCAGATTCCAGCAAGGCAATCTGATTGCTGTGGCCTGACATGACCAACTCCATATCTTTGATTGTGGCTCCCTGGGCTTCAATGGTAGGATTTGGTTCCCCCAGAGCTGCTCAAATGGGGGCCAAGGCCTCTTCAAACGATTTCACGAGGTCTTCCGACACAATTCGTCAGTGCTTTTCAAATTCTTTTGCCAAGGTACTAGAAAACACCTCCGCCATTAGTGGGGCGGACGGAACACTAACTCCGCCATTTTGGATGCCAATGAGCTCCGAGAGGCCACAGACTCCGTTGATGGGGTTCTGCTCCCAGCCTTTTTCCTGATTATTGTTTTTGGCCATTTCAGTCACACACAACCTTTTTTATAATAATCACGTGGCTTTCCGTGAGTAAACAATCTGTGGGACGAAGAAAAGGGGCAAAAAGTACAGTACTCCAGTGGGAGCCAGCTCGTTTGCGTCTTTTCCCTACAATGCCCCACCAGAAGTGCAGAACAATGCTCTTATCTCACGGTCCAGTCTACTGAGCCTTTGCTGTAATGCCTTCAATCCAAGGATATTGTTTCCTTCAATATGGAGCCCAAAGTTGCACACACTAATCCAGGTATGGTCTCAGCATGCCCAATTGTAGCAAGGTGTCTTTATTCTTGTACTCCAATCACCTTGTAATACAGGCCAATGTGCCATTTACCTTCCTAATTGCTTGTTGTACCTGCAGTCCCTTGTATGTGCACGCCCAAATCTCTCCGAACATCAGCATTTACAAGCTTCAATTTAAAACATATAATAGATAGGCGCTCTATAAATATAAGTCTTTGACTATGTCATTTTTATGATCCCAAATTTTGAACGCCCTCACAACATCTTTACTATAATCAGTTTATTAAACTCCTTCATGATCGTAAAGGATTCCCAGGACTTCTCCTCTATTGACAAGAGCTCCAGGCAGTTTAATTTTTCTTCCTTCAATTAAGCCTGCTGTATTCGGTGCTTCCAAAGAAGCCTCTTCTACGTTGGGGAGACCACTTTGCGGAATACATTCGCTCCTCTGCATGCATGACCCCAGCCTTCCTGTTGTGTGCCATTTTAACTCAGCACCTTGCCCTCATGTCCGTCGTTGGCTTGCTGCAATGCTCCAGTGAAGCCCGGCGCAAGCTGGAGGAGCAGCATCTCAATGTCCGGTTGGGCACATTGAAGCCCTTGGGGCACAACTTTGAGTTTGGCAACTTTAGATTTTGAACTTTCTCCTCCGTCTTAAACTCCTTTTTAAAATATCCCATCTATGTATTGCTGCAATGCACTCCCCTTCCCCCTGACACACACACACACACACACACTAGGCCATATGTCTTTTGTTCTTAAAGTTGCTACATTTTGTTGCAATCTCTCACAGTTGCAATTTAATATCTAACATATTCTCTCTCTCTTCAGTTAACTCTGCTTTCTCTCCTTACAGATACCTTCAGACCTGCTGAGATTTTCAAGCGTTCTCTGTCCTTGTTTCAGATTCAAGCACCTGCAGTATTTTGCTTATTTTAATCTTTCCTAATGGTTATAATCTCTCTTCTGATACAATCTTTGTAAACCTTGTTTGCACCCTCTTCAGTACGTATAAATCGTTTTAGAATGCAGAATCTTAAGACAAATTGCATTTTATTTGACACAGCCCGTCCGTCTGCTGCCTCACTTTTCAGTATGAAAATTTGAGCAACCTATCTGAATTTGAACTTTTAGCTCGTAAAATCCTGCAGCTAATTTGTTGTGTGCTCTTGTTGGTCAACTGCTCAATCAGTCTATCCACATTAGCCACATTAGAAGAAACCATGGAAACGTTATGGCACATTCAGATGGCCAAAATGTTCTTGTCAAAGATGAGTTACATTGATGAACTTTTCAGGGCGGTGGTCATATTATGTAGAATGATACATATGCCTCTGAGTCACACGGTTCCAGGTTTAAGCCTCAGTCGAGGGCTTGAGCACAAAAATCTAGGTTGATGCTTCAGTGCATTACTGATCGAATATCTGAGGTTTTATTTTCCAGATGAGGTGTTAAACTGAGGCCCCATTTGCTTACTCGGGTGGATATAAAAGATCCCACAGCACTCTTTCAAAGAAGAACAGGGGAGATGCCCCCATCGCCCTGGCCGATATTTGTCCCTCAATAAACATCACAAATACAGATTATCTGGTCATTCTCACGTTGCTGGTTGTGGGAATTTACTTTGTATAAAGTGGCTGTCATGTTTCCTACACTAGAACCGTGACCTCACTTCAAAAGTACTTTATTGTCTCTGAGATGTCTGATAGTTGTGAAAAGGGCCAGAGAAATGCAAGTCTTTCCTCCTTCATCCCTTTATTTGCCATGAGTGAGTATTGCTGTGTTTTGTTTTCCAGAATGTCAAGAAGAAAATGTATGGTTGCACCGAGGCTTTCCTTGCTGACGTCAAGTGGATATTGCACAACTGCATCATATATAACGGTGGTAAATATTTTAATATGCTACTAGGGAACATGCTCCCCCCCTAACATTTTGAAGAATGTGTACTGCTAAAAGCTTCCTCTAGTCTTTAGTTCTTCGTAGGCGCTTGTAGTAAAGGGAAACCCTGCTTCTTGTATGATTGGTAGTATAATTCATAATTGCATTATGTTTCGAATAGACTGTAGCAAATAATCATTTTGCATGTTTGAAAAAGCTACAGTAACGTTAACTGAAGTTCAATGTCATAAAGTAAATATTGCAAGTTCACAGTTACATGTTCTCAAAGATTTGACCCTTTGCCTTTTGATGATATTTCCATAAATTGAACTAAAAATAATCACAGAATCAGGTGCAGAAAATCACTTTGTTTAAGAGGAACCTGCAGTTGGCTGAATATATGTGATTTTTCCATGCGAGGTGAACACCACATCTGGAACCTTCCTTCCTTCCATTGTTCTTGTGCTGTCTAAATAAACTCTGGTACTTGGGACTATGCATTTGTGTGCAATTTCCTCCAATATGATGGAGGATATTACCTTGAATAGAACTACTATTGTGGATTTGTATAAAGCTTCACTTTATAGACCCCTAAATGTGCGCCTTCCAAAGTGCAGTTTCTGAACTTTGTTTTTGGTTTATTAAACAACCTCCTATGACGCTGTATTGTGTGCAGCCTTTTCACTAGAATCTCAAGCCCAAAGGATTGAATTCTGCCTATGTAGCCTTCGGAGAAATGATACTCAAAATGTTAATTCATTGGCTGTTGCATGTTATTTTTTTCCATTTGATGTTTGGCTCCTTCTCTGAATGAGTGAGAAAGAATGTCAGTGAATATAGGCTTTTCAACACTGGAAGGCATTGCAGTTCAGCCCAACCTTGTCCCTGTTCACTGCCCACACATGGCTTATGTCTTTTTAAAAAAATGTATCTTATTACAAACATGTATCAAAACAGGTTATAGCGAATAAACACTCCTTTATTCTGATCCCTGCTTCCCCCTACTCTCCATGCTGAGTTGACTCCTTGCCAGATACCTTCTGATATTTCGCCAAGTTATTCATGTTTGAACTTTAGTTCCTAAGGGCACAGATACAAGTCTTCAATCTATTTTGCCCGCTCCAGGTGACATCAGCAAAGTAGCTGAATGCTCTGGATGTAACAAAAACAATGGATCTGACCGTATCTTGACTGAAGACCTGTGCTCCAGGACTAGCTGGACTTGGAGATAACCTATCTTAGTGCATTTACAATACTGATGCCTGCCCAACAGTACGGAAAACTGTTCAGATATATCCTGGCTTCAAAAGCAAGACAAATTCATCATGGCCAATTACTGTCCCATCTGCCTACTCCCAATTATTAACAAAGTGATGGAAGAAGTCATCAGCAGTGCTATCAAGTGGCACTTTTCACCAGCAGTGTGCTCAGTACCCAGTTTGTGTTCTGTCAGAACTACTCTCGTCCTCAATACAAACATGTACACAGCTGTATTCCAGAGCTAAGATGAGAGTCACTAGCCTTGACATCAAGGTAGCTTTTGACTGAGTCTGGTACCAAGGAGCCCTAATAAAACTGAAGTCAGCAGGAATTGGGATGGGGAGAGAGGGCAACACTCCAGTGACTGCTGTCTCAGCTGGCAAAAAGAGAGATGGCTGTGGTTATGAAAGCCACTCGTCTCAGCTCAAATCAATGCTGCAGGTATTTCCCAGGTCAACATCCAAGGCCCAATTCGCTTCAGCTTCATTAATTATCTCCCATCACAAAGTCAGTAATGTGGCAGATTGCTGATGAAAGCAGTGTTCATCGCCACTGTAGTTCTGCAGATAATGAAGCTGTCCTTGTCCGTGTATAGCAAGACTTGAAGCCAGCATCCAGACTTCTGCTGAAAGCTGGCAAGTAACATGTGCACCGCAGGTAATGATCACTTCCAATGATAGAATCAGCCCTCGCATGGCATTCAATGCCATTGCCATCACCAAGTCTCCTCAGGTCGACCTCCTGGAGTTCACTATTTACCAGAAATTGAACTGGACCAATCATGTTAATGCTATAGCTAACAATTCAGAGACTGGCTATTTCCTCCACTGGCTACTGCTGCAGCTCACCTTGGCTCCTCCTGCAGCACTTCCGAAACCCATGACATCCTACACCTAGAAGGAATAGGGCAGCAATAGCATGCAAGCACTAACTTTTCGAAGTTCTCCTCCATGCCACACATCATTCTAACTTGGGCATATATTACCATTTCTTCATTGACGCAGTGTCAAACCCCTAGAGCTCCCCACCTATCAGCTTTATGGCAACACCTTCAACACATGGACAATACTGTTCAAAGAGACAGTTCACCACCATCTTCTCAAGAGATGAAATGAGCCACAAATATTGCTCTTATCAGCAATGGTTGAATAAAGAATAATTAACTACAAGAGGCAAAACATACTTTATCTGATTCTGCCCTCCCCCCAATCTCCCACATGCACTTTCCAATACAGGTTAAAGATTAATCTTTAATGATTTGAGTGAATGTAAACTCTATTCTCCTCTTTGCATAGAAGTGTTCAGTTTGATTGTAGTGTCATGATGCCACTCCAGCTGAGGAAAATGAACTGAACGTGGATTGAAGATCAAATCATGGAACTGTTTTGGCCTATATGACTCAATTCCTTGAAGGATAAACTCACCCAAGCTGATGAACTATAATCTTCTCCTTTACTTGAAAGTGGCAGTTCAAGCAAACTGCTGCCCTGGTGTAATCATATAGATACTGATATCTTAAAGGTGGTCACTAAAGTCAGGAATTTTAGATGGATCTAACAAGTGCTTGCTTGCTTCCAGATCCAGCTATGCTTTTATGGAAGCAATGTAAATGAATCCTGTGCATTTTAAATGTATTACACATGTTAATTTGAAAATTTAATTAGTCATTTTATGGTACTCTTGCTATCAGTCTGAGGAATTAGGAAAAGCTTCAACACAGTGCAGCTGAGAAGAAGGGAAACACTTGGGAGAACTCCGGACTGATCCTTGAAAAAGTGCCATAGAATCTTTTATGTTTACCCAAACGGGTAGCAAAGCCCTTGATATCATCTGAAAGAAGGCATTTCTGACAGTGTAGCACTCTCTCAATCTTGCAGTGAAGTGTCCGTGTAGATTGTGCTCACCGCCGGGCCTTGAGTATGCAACCTGATTCAGAGACCAGAGTGCTGCCACTTAGTGAAGTAAACTAGTAGAAATGTGCAATGCAATGTTGTTGCTGGATGTGCACTGTTATTGAATGAAATGTTAGCACTCTAGTGTTCAGTTTTTAAAGTCAATAATAGGTTTTTGTATTGCAGCCAATCACAAACTAACGGCAACAGCAAAGGTGATCATTAAAATCTGCGAGCATGAAGTAAGTATGAACAAGACTTGTATAGAGCCTTAACACGGCACGCTTCTGCCTCAATACTGCAACAAAAGGAGTGCAGAAGGATCAGTTACTCTGTATTAAGCTCATACGGTATTAACCATGAAATAAAAACAAGGTTAGGCATATTATGCAGGCCTTTTAAGCATCTGAAAGAGAAAGGTTTGGCTCACATTTTTTGTTAGATTCTTACAAAGAATCTAGTCCTCTTTCAGACACTGCTCACTTTCTGCCTTTGATTTTTCGCATTTAAAGTTCTTCATGTGTCTGTTGTACCTTTAGTTAAATGAAAGAAAGTCAGTTGTTTCAACATAATGTGCTTTTCTTTTCAAAATAAATAGATGAATGAGATTGAAGTTTGTCCCGAGTGTTACTTGGCAGCGTGCCAGAAAAGAGACAACTGGTTCTGCGCACCTTGTGTGAGTTGGAATTTCCTGCTAAAACTAAATGATAAACCTCATAAAGTGTTCACGGTGGCAGAATACTGATAACCTGAGCTTTAGCTTAATTCTCTGTTTTTGTTTTATAAGTTATTAAGAATCTTGACGGTTAGTTAAGTATTATTTATCTTTATGACTGTGAAATATTGAGCTATATATTTGCCGTCGGGCATGTGCATTTGAAAAGGCAGCCAAGTACACTTTGGAAAGAAAGCCAGGTGTGCAAATAGTCAACAACTTCCCAGCAGCTGAACATGCCTGACAATTGACTTCAGAAGGAGATGCATTTAAAACCAGTCTGCCCTCTAATTGGCGTTGGATTTTCTGAAGAAGAGAGGCTTAATTGATTCAGGAAGGTAGAACAATTACACCTGTTGGCTTCAAAGGGATGCATTATGTGAACCCCAACAACAGTACAATATATTGTTCTGGATTTTGCAGTTATCATAGTGAAACTATCAGCATTTGCCATCATTCCAGCTTGGAAACTGGCAGCCACCTCTGGCACCCACATGTGTTGTTAAACGTGGAAAATTGAACGTATCTGTCAATGATTCCCAACTCTTTCGTGGGGTGCAACCTTGAAGTCCCTGCAAAGGGAAATATGTAAAAACGTTTTGAATTTGTGAACTGCTCATTTTTAATCTTGCTTTAAACAGCATGATCAATGTTACGCCATGTTGAGATGTGTAATTGGGTTTTTAACAGCATACTAAGCCACAATTATTGCTGAAAAACTTATATTTGTGGAATTTCAAATTTCTCCATTTCAAGATACCAATTCCATAAACTTTTGATGCAGCGTTTTTTTTTTTACGTTTCTTTGATATTTCGGCTCTACTTTAATCCCAACTGTATGCCCCAATGTTCATTTGCTTTCTGTAAAATGATGGCAGGGGGTTTGACAGCGCTGGCAGGGGATAGCTTTCATAGCAAGGGCAAGGGGTGGAATTTTCTAATTTCAATTTCTAGTCCTCCATGAAGAATATGGGCACGATCCTCTGGCCACACTGCGCCGGAAAAGCAGCTCGCCGCGGCGCAGCATGGCCCATGAAAGCCAGGAGACCCCGCTCCAGGAATTTACACGGCTGGGAAGGCCTCCCAAGATTCAACGCAATCTCGCAAGACATTGCAGGGGGAATCCCACCCTCAATGGGCTAGATCATATTTTAGCAAATCTGCATATGAGAGCGAGGCAGCAAGCCGTACTCTAATGTACAGATTTCTGAGGTACCTGAGGCGTTGGGATTCAATCCCTTCGCCTTGGAGACCTCAGGCGAGTGCCGTTTGATGCTGGTCTCCACAAACCAGATGGAATGGAACCAGGGGATCGAGGTTCTCAGCTGCGTGCCCTTTGGGCATGGAGGTGTCCTGGCACTGCTTGTGCCACCTGGGTACACTGGCAGTGCCAGCCTGGCACTGCCAACTGGCAGGAGCATGGTCAAGGTGCCAAGCTGGCGTATTTTGCCCAGCATGGGTGCGGGGGACACTCCAATGTTGCGTTCGGGCTGGGGGGGGGGGGGGGGGGGTGGAGGCTGTGGATCAGGAAGCCATTTAAAAATGGCATCCTGATCTCTCGCTACAATGGGGAGTTCCGGCGAGCAGAGCTCCCCCTCAGCCACACATTCCCCGTTCTGACCCCTTATTCAAAGCGAGTCATGTTGAATAGCCATAAGTTTCTCGGCATTGCAAGTGCTGGGAAATACGCGGCTAAACGCACTCGCTCGGGACTTTCTTCCCATTTGTGAAGATCGCGCCCTAAGCCTTTCATTTATCTTCTTCATATCTTGGCCGTCAGCAGATTTAGTAATATATCTTTTGTCTAGTGGGATATAGGCAAAGGCTAATTGCATATTGAAATGTTGTTACTCTGTGCCACTGAAATTGTGATATAGTGCCACCTTGTGTTCAACATATATGGTGCCTATTTCATAATGAGTCCAATATTGAGTTTTGCAGTTCACCTTTATCAGTATTCCAAAAATATTTTCAAAGCACAAGCTGACTGCTTAATTTTCAATCCTCCACTCTGGATGTGGATCATTTTGTTGCAGTGATGCAGATTGAAAACAACAGATTGAATACTTCAGTTCCCTCTCGCCGTAAAGTATAGCAACTCTTAACTCAGACGAGAGCCAACAAATTGATCCCAGTTCTCAGTAAATACTCCTGGGCGTGCTGATTGAATTGCTCTTCAAAATTCTATCCATACTCTAAGGTGGGCAATGATGGCGCACAGCCATGTTGTGCTGCTATATTCCATTGAAGTTCTATTTTCCCATTTCATAATTGCTGTTCTTAATCTGTTTCAGTTGGGATTGTTTGCATTGAAAATTAGAACACTCCTGTTCTTTTCTTATTTTCTGTTTAGCACTGGATATCTTCAAATAGTTCTTATGTTGCAAGATCTATAGATTCATCCTGCTGCTTGTTATCTTTTACACACAGAGTAACCCCCACCCACTTGTCTGGGCTAAACTTAAAGGCTTTCCGTTTTGGCCTGCAAAAGCCCTACGAGACAAGGATGGACAGGTTGATGCACGTTTCTTTGGGCAGCATGACAGGTGAGAATTAATCTTTTATTTGGGTAATTTTGTTTTTTTTAAAACAGGACTCCTATGCACCAGAAAGTAACGTTAATTCAGCTGTTTCCCTTGGTAGACAGTATCCCCATTTCTAAAAACGTTTATCGCATTTAGATTCTGTGTAGTGGAAAGCTACAGAAGGCAACATCGTGTATACCATGAAATGTTCATCTGAAGCTTCGTATTTGTTAGCAGTTTGATCCATAATTTCAGTGAAATGTAACTTTAGGATTGTGAAATATTTGTACTGTGCTCACTTAAAATGGGGGACAATAACGCCTCGCAGTATGATTTGTATAGTTTTGTTCTAAATTTGAACCCTACCCAAACAAGAACTTTGGTTCTTTGGTAAAATACCATTAATTACAGAACTGTCACTTGTGCTGGTAACCACAGAAGCAGATAAATTTAACATCACCACACAAGAAGCCGGTTGTTTAACAACAGTTTTCAACTTTCTTCCTGCTATATCATTATGGTGCCAATACACCAAGTAGTTGGTTATAACAGTGGCAGGAACATATCCATTTAATTGGTTGTTGTTTGCTTTATACTCAAAAATCCCAGGCCAATATGTCAACTTGCAACAGTAGCTGGGTGCTTTTAAAAAAAAAAAAAAATGTAATGAGGGCAGCACGGTGGCGCAGTGGTTAGCACTGGGACTACGGCGCTGAGGACCCGGGTTCGAATCCCGGCCCTGGGTCACTGTCCGTGTAGAGTTTACACATTCTCCCCATGTCTGCGTGGGTTTCACCCCCACAACCCAAAGATGTGCTGGTTAGGTGAATTGGCCATGCTAAATTGCCCCTTAATTGGAAAAAAAAATAATTGGGTACTCTAAATTTATTTTTAAAAATGTAATAGCTTTCTTACATTGCTTGTAAGCAATCTATAAACAAAATCCTGTTTTCTGGGACTGAGTAGTTTAGCCATAAGGAGGTGAGACTACCAGGTCAATCCCAATCTGCTGGTGGATGCTGATGGTAGTACATTTGACCTTGGCAGTGGTGGAATAAGTGCAAAAAATATTGGCTCAGGTTTCTGCTTGTGATGTGCATTTTCAGCAGGAGTTGCTTATTAGCATTGGGAGGAACGGTAGCATTCTGGTAATGTCACTGGACTACTATTCCAGGGGCCCAGGCCAATGCTGTGGGGACACAGTTTCACATCCCACCATGGCAACTGGTGGAATTTAAGTTCAATTGATAATGGGCGTGATATAATGGAAATGAAACCGAGTCCTATGTCGGGTGTGTT
Source organism: Scyliorhinus torazame (assembly GCF_047496885.1). NCBI lineage: Eukaryota > Metazoa > Chordata > Chondrichthyes > Carcharhiniformes > Scyliorhinidae > Scyliorhinus > Scyliorhinus torazame. The sequence goes on along the minus strand of NC_092714.1, from coordinate 252,549,491 downwards.
TAGCCAGGTGTTCTCCGACTCTTAGCAGCGCCGAGAATGCCCATGGTATCAAATGGAATTCTGCTTCATTTCCGGGTCTTGGTGAGGAATACCCTTCCGAGGCTGCACTTTGTCTCGTTTCCTACACTAATGAGATCTGCTCGCCAGTGCAGGACGAGATCAAGGTGCCATTTTTAAATGGCGCACTGATCTCTAGACTCTCCCCACCCCCACATACCAATTAGGGAGCCCTTGAACTGTCCGCACCCCACCTCATAAGGCAGGGCGCATGCGGGCCCGATCCCCAGCAAGATGCCACCTGGGCGCCTTCTGCCTGACAGTGCATCCTGGCAGTGCCAGGGCACCACGCTGGCAGTACCACAGTGCCCAGATGGCATTGGGGTGCCAGCGTACCACCCTGCCCTGAGCCCTTTTATTATTGCATCCTTAAAGTTACAAAGCCAATGCGCAGAGTGGACAGGGCAGATCCGTAATCCATCTCAATGCCTGCTCCAAAAATCAATTCAAATTCAAACTGAACCCAATTCATGGTCCCCACAAGAGAGACGTACACAAACCTAGCTGACAAGAAAAGTCATTGCACCTCATCTTGGACTTGACCTTAGCCAAAAGGCCGAGAAGTGATAGGAATTGAAAACTTACATCTGTGCTGGTAGTCATGCAATTATCATCGATTGTTCTGAAAACACACCTGGTTCACTATTAGCAAAGAAAATCTGCCATTCTTACCTGAGTTTGATGTACATGTGGCTCCACACCCACAGCAATGTAGTTGACTCTTACTTGCTCTCAAGGTCAATTGGGGTCGGCAACAAATGCTGGCCTTGTAAGTGACACCCACATCCCATGAACAAAACAAAATATGGTTAGGATAGGATTAAAGTCGACTCAGATATGATATCTCATTCACATTAAAAGAACAAGCAAACTCGCCATCAAGGTTCACAGTCTATATTGTTCACACATTATGGACCACTTTGAAAGGCACTTGATGCCTTCAGAACAGTGGCCGAGCAAGATGTCATTGCTTTCAATAGAGATCTGGAACTCGCCATCAGGAGCCAGCCGGTTGAAGTGCAAACTGGTTTGCGCCTAGCAAGAATCTCACTTATATTTTCCCCTTTCCTGCTATTTACTCCGTGTGTCCAGATCCGCGCCGGGCACAACAAGGTGGTTAAATCGTGCCCAGGATCTTACGTCAACTTCTTACGTGAGGAATAGCTTTCTTCACAGGTCCATGTTACTGGTATTAATACCAGGTTCTATTGGGATCTGTGTAGCTGTGACCAGAATTTACAATTTTCTATTCCAGCGACATCAACAATGCATTAATTTAGCACCGTTCATGTGGCAAAATATCCCAAGGCTTGTCACAGCTGCGATTATCAAATAAAATTTGACAGCAAGGCGCATGGAATATTTAGACAGCTTGGTCAAGTAGCTAGGTTGTATTAATGCAATGAGGGGGGGTGGAGAGAGAGAATGTGGTAGCGGGGCTGGAGAGATTTAGGGAGGATGGACCTGGGAGGCAATGTAGGTCAGCACGCTCGGGGAGTGATGGTTGAGTGTGATTTTGTGTGACAGGGAGAAACTGATACAATTGCTCTCGTGATTTCCTCGCCGGATTTTCCCTTATACTTCGGCAGTTGAATCAAAAAAAATATTTATAGTGATCTGTAAGAAGGTCAGCTGTATGATTTCATAAGTAAGATATTATCGTTATTTGGGGATGGAACTGATAAGAAAACCAGAAATAATACAGGAAAACCTCAGTCCTTGAAGCAAAGCAAATCATTTCATTTTACTTTTTAATAAATGCATTTTCTCTTCTCAATCCAGGGCCTGGGTTCCGATAAACAACTGCTACCTCATGTCAAAGGAAATTCCCTTTTCTGTGAAAAAGACTAAAAGCATCTTCAACAGTGCAATGCAAGAAATGGAGGTTTATGTTGAGAACATTCGTAAAAAGTTTGGGGTATTCAATTATGCACCTTTTCGGTCACCATACACTCCCAACAATCAATTCCAGATGTTAAAAGATCCCCAGAACCCAGCAGCAGGGACTGCTAAGCCTGATAAATATGAGAAAATGAAATTAAACTTTGATATGACAGCATCGCCGAAAATAGTCCTCAGCAAGTCCATGTTAATCAGTGGTCCCAGTAGGAGAATTTCGCTAACGGACATGCCCCGCTCGCCTATGAGTACAAACTCTTCAGTGCACACTGGTTCTGATCTAGAAACTGAACCTGCAGAAAAGGGTATGAAGGCAGCTTCCAGTCACTTCAGTGCAAGTGAGGAGTCCATGGATTTTATTGACAGGAGTACAGGTATGATCCCCCAACTTAACTTCCTTCTTGGGTGAGTGGGCGGGGGAGGGGAAGAGAGGTGAGGTTATAAATCGGCCTTTTTTTCTGAAGCGATGTGAAAGCACCCAGTGGGAGGGTTTTAATTTATTTGGTCCCAACAAAATTTATGCATGTGGATTTCATTGACATAAGATCATTTCTATACTGTTCATTCAATTTGCACAATACAGCTTGGTAGTAAGTTTGTTTTAGGCTGTCCTTCACTGAAGAAGGCCACTTCTGTTTTGCAGATGTTTATAGTACAGCAGGGGGTGATACCCGAACAATGAACCACAATGGTGCTATTCATGTAGTGAATTGAGATACATGTGACTGCATCCCTCTGATACCATTGGGAGGCAGAACTAATTCATACTGACCAGTGTTAGACATTCCAGAGAGCTTGTGCAGCCGTAGCAAAGTGAAAAGATTTAAAAATAGATGCTCTTGGGGTTTAAATAGGATTTTTTCATGTCATTTTCATTTGAATGGTGAATACAGTATTGTAGAGGATATGCCAGTGTTACCAGCATCGAAAGGCAACCTATGAAGTAGCGGGGTCTGCTGCTTTGTTAGCTGAGCTGCCAGACATCTTGAGAATTTAGTTCAGAAACTTAATCAAGAAACTTGTGCATCATTGTTATTCTAAATTAACAAAAGGAAATGCGGGGATATTTGATGGCTTGCCATTGAATATTGAATTTATGTCGTGAATGAAAATTATCTTGAGGTTGAAGGAAGCCCAGAGTTATGCAGGGGTCCCTCATAGGTTTGATGGATTCCATATTCAGTGGTTAAACAGAATATTCTGTTCATTGACTGTACACTGTGTGCAGTTATTGGATAACACACCTTTATCCTCCTACTGACTTTATGCTCAGTTGTGGCGCAGGTTGCAAACTTTGTTCAAAGCCTGGAATTCTCCGCCAGTTCCACATTGATCCAGTTTGTTTCCTCTTTCAGCCTCTCCTGGATCTGTGAAGACGAGTCAAGCTGGCAGCCCAAAACCCTTCTCTCCTCAGTCCTCCACTCCCATTGCTGCTAAAGCAGAAAGGACTTTGAAAACCCCTCCTACGGGCAGCATCCTTAACCTAAACCTTGGTTAGTTGTGACCACAAAATGTTCTTCCATTGGTTTTGTGGTGTTTTTGGTCAGGGTGCAGTGAGACAGAGAGAGACTGGGGTGGGAAGGGGGGGTGTATGCATGTTTGATGAGACTGTACAAGGGTGTGTGATTTGCCCTGGAAAGTGGTGAAGGACTTTGGAGCGAGGAGCGCATTTTATTTTTGAGGGGTATAGATATATTGAAATGGAAGTATATTGTCCTTTTTAACATTGAGACCAATGTTATGATTTAGTAAATTAGTTCCCAATTAGCACACAGCCCCAGTTATTTTAGAGACTTTTTATTGTATATTGGAGGACATAAATAACAGAGAGCCAGAAAGAGTTTTATATTTTGAGTATATTTGTTCAGTATGATGTGGAAACACTTCTCCCTTTTGTCTATTATTTTGCAAATGTGCTTACTTTATTTCTTCACTGCCACCGCTGTTCATTTCCATTTCAGTCCTAAGGTACCGGTTTTTGTTTAGATTCTATTTATTGTTTTGAGTACCCTCGTTCTGATGAGCCAAATGAGTTGGTAAACTCAGCAAGTCAAGCAGCAATTGTGGAGAGAGAAGCATAATTGAAGTTTCAGGTCTGCGACATTTCATCAGTACATCAGGGTTCTGATGAAGGCCAGAGATCCAAAACATTAACTCTGTTTCTCTCTCCAAAGATGCTGCCAGACCCGCTAAGTTTCTGCTTTTATATCCAATTTCCAGCATCCGCAGTATTTTGCTTTTGTTTGAGTTTGCAAACTCCCTTGTGTTCATAATAACCCTAAAGTATAGCACTTTGGTACACTGATGTATTGTGCCTTTGGGCTGCCATTGTAGTATATTGACTTTGGCTTACCTCTCTGTCTTTGCAGATATCACTGACGCAAAATTGATCTTACCTCTCACTAATGTTTTGCTCTCTTTTCACTCAATAGATCGCAGTAAAGCAGAGATGGATCTAAAAGAGCTCAGTGAATCTGTGTTACAGTCAACTCCTGTGCTCCTCACTTCACCGAAGAAGCAACCGGTACGGAGCAGTTTCCTACTTAACCTCGACAAGACGATAGAAAGTTGTAAAGCACAACTAGGTGAGGATTTAAACAATTTTTTGTTGTCGACTTCAAGAAAACCGTAGTGATTTCTTTGGGCGGGGGCAGGGCCGGGAGGGGGGCGTGTAGGACAGTAAGCACAGAGCCTAGACTCCATGAACTTTGAAAATACCTCCTTCCACAGTTATTGGTTAGGAAGGTATGAGGGTTGGCATTTTACTAATCATCTTGTTTAATTGATTGATGAAGTGTGTCTTGTTGGAAAGATAAATATATTTCTCCACACCATTTTGTCAAAATAGAGAAGTGCACATTATTAATGAATGGTCTAACAGTCTGGAAATAAACTGCTGAAATCCATCCACTGAAAAGAAGTCCCACAGGAATGATTTTTGAGTCAAGCATTTGTATTTGCACCCTCCTGGATGGGTGCTCTGCACTCCACTACTGAAGTTGCCAGCCTTAAGTTCCAAATTTAAAATATTTTTAATCACTATTGCACTTGCAAATTTACTCTAGCCTTTTGTTTTTGTTTTTAAAAATATTTTCAATCAAAAAAGATTTCCAGTATAACAAAATAACAACAATGCAACAAAGCCCAGCACAATACAAACTACCTCCTGGAAAAAAAACAAGTCTTGGAAGAATATTCATCTTCACCTTCTGTACCCTTCCTGTTAATCCCAGGTTAAGGTCCAACAAGTTTGTTTTGAATCACGAGCTTTCAGAGCACTGGAACCCACCTCTTCATTCACCTGAGCAAGGAGCTGTGCTCCGAAAGCTCGTGATTTGAAACAAACCTGTTGGACTTTAACCTGGTGTTGTAAGACTTCTTACTGTGCTCACCCCAGTCCAACGCCGGCATCTCCACATCATGGCTTCCTGTTAATGTCAGAGGGAGAGTGTCCCACGTTTGCAAGTCGGCCTTCACCCCATCCACCACGTTAGCAAAGTCAGTTTATGGAGCGAGGCTCAATGTTGGGCCACCTGGATTCCCAGATTACGGAAGCTAGTCCTGGCTGGACGAAATAGTTATCTCCGCAGATAAGCTCCCCTCCCTGGGGGATTCACCGGAAAATATTCACTTTTGTCCAGATTTACCTTGTACCCCAAGAAGAAGCCAAAACTCCTAAGCAGCTTCATTATCTCTCTCCACATTGAAGAGAAGGTCCATGATATATGGTACTAAATCATCACCATATATCCCCCTCCACCTAGTGGACCTCAACGCAATGGCCAGTGGCTCAATTGCTAAGGCAAACAAAAGCGGGGACAGTGGATACCCCTGCCTTGTACCCCTATTTAGTTGATAATCCGAGCTCAGGGCATTAGTACACACGCTCACAGTGGGGACCCTGAACAAGGATAATCCATGGTAAAAATTATTTTGGCCTGAAGCCAAATCTTCCAAGGATTTCAAAGAAGTACCCCCACTCAACCCTATCAACGCTTTAGACCATAAGACATAGGAGCGGAAGTAAGGCCATTCGGCCCATCGAGTCCACTCCACCATTCAATCATGGCTGATTTCAACTCCATTTACCCGCTCTCTCTCCATAGCCCTTAATTCCTCGAGAAATCAAGAATTTATCAACTTCTGTCTTAAAGACACTCAATGTCCCGGCCTCCACCGCCCTCTGTGGCAATGAATTCCACAGACCCACCACTCTCTGGCTGAAGAAATTTATCCTCATCTCTGTTCTAAAGTGACTCCCTTTTATTCTAAGGCTGTGCCCCCGGGTCCTTGTCTCCCCTGCTAATGGAAACAACTTCCCTACGTCCACCCTATCTAAGCCATTCATTATTTTGTAAGTTTCTATTAGATCTCCCCTCAACCTCCTAAACTCCAATGAATATAATCCCAGGATCCTCAGACGTTCATCGTATGTTAGGCCTACCATTCCTGGGATCATCCATCGAAATAATCAGCTCTGACTCGTGCCCTAAATGAAATGAAATGAAAATCGCTTATTGTCACAAGTAGGCTTCAAATGAAGTTACTGTGAAAAGCCCCTAGTCGCCACATTCCGGCGCCTGTTCGGGGAGGCTGTTACGGGAATCGAACCATGCTGCTGGCCTGCATTGGTCTGCTTTCAAAGCCAGCGATTTAGCCCTGTGCTAAACAGGAGGGTGACAACACCACCAGACCAGATGAAATAGGAGCAGAATTAGGCCACTCGGCCAATCGAGTCTGCTCTGCCATTTGATCATGGCTGATATGTTCCTCTTCCCCATTCTCCTGACTTCTCCCCATAACCCCTGATCCCCTTATTAATCAAGAAATCTCATTATTAATCGAGAACACCAGATTTGTGTTTGAGGCACTGTTATCTGCAGGGCTACAGACGGAGAGCTGGAAGGTGGAATTTGACAGAATAACCCTTTTTTCGAACATAAGAACTAGGAGCAGCTGTAGGCAATTTAGCCTCTGAAATGAAATGAAATGAAAATCGCTTATTGTCACAAGTAGGCTTCAAATGAAGTTACTGTGAAACGCCCCTAGTCGCCACATTCCGGCGCCTGTTTGGGGAGGCTGGTACGGGAATTGAACTGTGCTGCTGGCCTGCTTTGGTCTGCTTTCAAAGCCAGCTCTTTAGCCCAGTGCAAACAAATAACCAACAGAAGAACAAAAGCCCCCCTCTCCTGTCCCCAATCCAAACCAAAAGAGAAACAAAAGACCTAAGCTCGTTATCTTAAAAAGAAACCACCCCAATGGTAATAAGCTACAGTCATCTCCCTTCTCCGCCCCTGTTAACTAGTTATACTACTAGCAGGGTGACCCCCGCACAGGGTAAAAATCAAAGACAAATTAACAGTATACCAGCAATCAGCCCCCTGTCCGTACAAACTTTAATACAGAACAATAAAGGAAAATAAACACCCAACGCCCATCCCGCAAACAGTTTCGTACAATGTACAAACCCATACAGTACCATAGCAACCCCATGCCCTCCGCTACAGTACAAAAATCCCACAGTAAATGCAGATTCAAATGAACCGAACAGGGAAGAAACGTCTAACTTATTGGTCTTAGTCCTTGAACACTTAGTTCACTCCCAGTATATGCTTCTTGACAAATTAATTTACATCCCCTGGTGCATCGAAGTAATAATCTCTGTCCATGAAGGTCACCCAAAGACAAGTCGGGTACACCACACCAAATCTCACATTGCTCTTGTACAGCGCAGCCTCCCTTATTGAACGGCACTCAACTTCTTGCCAGCTCAGTCCTACATCCTGGTATATTCTGACGGCATTGCCCTCCCATCTCAATGGTCCTTCGCCCACCTTTCTTTATCCAGGTATCTTTGAAAACTGACGATTATTGTCAGATGGCTCCCCAGTTCTCGGCTTCTACCTCAGCGACCAATGAGCCCAATTCAATTCAGCAGGGAACTGCAAAAAAAAAAAAAAAAAACCCTACCACCAGCTCTCCAAACATCTTAGACATATAGCCCTCCAGATCCTCTGGCCGCCCCACAATTCTTAAGTTTTGCTATTTGGAGGGTTCTCCAGATCGTCAATCTTAGCCTTCAACACTTTACGCTCTTCAGCCAGCAATGCCATCTCTGCCTCCTGGGAGCCAATCCAGTCACTGGTCTGAGAGCTCCACCGCTACCTCCTGTATTGTTGCACCTTATACCTCTATACGCTGGTCCGTCTTCTCCAAGGCCACCCAAATACGGGTCAAAGCTCCCCCCATTGCCTTCTCCAGGTCCTCAGTGACTGGCTGACACTGCTTCATAAATTTGTCTACCAAGAAGCTAGCTAGCGTGACTTCCGGGTGCGGCTATGCAGAGCTAAGTCGCATGTTCGGCAGCTCCCGCTTGGAACGGACTTTTTGGCTCTTTACAGGGCCCCCAACGGAACTTTTCCGACATTTCCTGGTGTGGGAAGAAGACTGCAACATTCCCCCGACAGTGTCCCCCAGGAATGGTATGTCTCTTGGTTACTGGACCCGGCAGAAACAGTAAAAGATTTGGCTGGAGCTGCAGGAATAGACAAAAGCCTCTTCCAGCATGCAGGCAGGGGAAGGGCAAGCTTAAAGGCTTCAAGCTGACTTGAGGGCCTTTATTAAAGGTGAATTCTAGCAGCAGAGGGAACAACTGTGAAAAGATCTCACCAAGGCCATTGATGAAGCGGGGACGAGGCTTCCGGTGGCAGCCATGGAGGAGTAGGTCGCGCATTCGACAGCTCCCGTCTGGAACGGACTCTCAGACCTTTTTCAGGAGTTTCCACAGACTTTTTGGGACAGATTGGTGAAGCGAACACTGCCAAAAGGATTCCCTCTCGAGACTTCCGGTTGCGGCTATGCGAAGCTAAGTCGCACATTCGGCGGCTCCCACAAAAACGGACTTTTGGGCTCTTTTCAGGGCCCCCAACGGCACGTTTTCAATGTTTCCCGGTGTGGGAAGGAGTTAATAATAGCTCCCCGTCAGTATATGGCTTTAACTAGGAGCGGGGCGACAAAAAAGGTGGTGGTGGACCCAAAGAAGGGAGGGAAGAAGGACAAAATGGCGGCGGGCGGAGACTAGGCAGCATGGAGGCAGTGGGCGGAGGAGCAACAGGAGGGTATCCAGCGCTGCCTCAGCGAGATTAAAATGGACCTGCTAGAGCCGATGAAGGCTTCTATCGATAAGCTGCTGGAGACACAGATGGCCCAGGGGGTGGCTATCCGAGAGGCTCGACAAAAGATCTCTGACAATGAGGACGAGATCTTAGGCCTGGCGGTAAAGGTGGAGGCGCACGAGGCGCTCCACGAGAAATGGCAGGAGCGGTTCGAGGAGATGGAGCATCGGTCGAGGCGGAAGAATCTGCGGATTCTGGGCCTCCGGGAGGGGCTGGAGGGGCCGGACGTGGTGGCCTATGTGGTCACCATGTTGAACTCGCTGATGGGAGCGGGGTCCTTCCAGGGGCCCCTGGAGCTGGAAGGGGCCCATAGAGTGTTGGCGAGGAGGCCCAAGGCTAACGAGCTTCCGCGGGCGGTGCTGGTGCGGTTCCATCGGTTCATCGATCGGGAGTGTGTGCTCAGGTGGGCCAAGAAGGAGAGGAGCAGCAGGTGGGAGAATGCAGAGGTTCGAATATACCAGGACTGGAGTGCGGAGGTGGTGAAGAGGAGGGCCGGGTACAATCGAGTGAAGGCGGTGCTGCACAGGAAGGGGGTGAAGTTTGGCATGTTGCAGCCGGTGCGACTATGGGTTACCTACAAGGACAGGCACCATTATTTTGAGTCTCCGGAGGAGGCGTGGGCCTTTGTTCAGGCCGAGAAGCTGGACACAGACTGAGGGTCGGGATGGGCGATTGGGGACTGCAGTGGATATGTTATGCCTATATTTTGTTCGGTGCATTGTTTTGGGTTTCTTTTCCTTTGTGCTTTTCTCTTTCGGGTTGGGGAGGGTGGATGGGGCGGGTTGAGAACTGTTTTGGTTGGTGGCGGGGCCTGGTAGGTGGAGAGCGCGGGCTTTTTTCCCGCGCTGAAGACGGGGGGGGGGGGGGGAAGCGAGGATTGTTTCCCGCACTTAGAACGGAGGGGGGAGGGGGAGAGCACAGGAGGGTGTGCCACACAATAGGAGGGGTCGAAGGGGAGGCGGGAGTGGCTGGGGTCAGCAGGAGTCAGCTGACTTGCGGAAGTGCAATGGGGGGAGTAAACCAGCTAGGATGGGTCCGAGCCTTGGGGGGGGGGGGGGGGGGGCCTTGATCGAGTTGCTGCTGCTAAGGTCAAGGAGGAGCTGGAGCGAGTGGGGGGGGGGTTCGAGACGGGGGTATGCCGCTGTGGGGAACGGGCCGGGTGTGGGGTGCGTGCGCGTGGCTGGCCGAGGAGGGGTCATGGCTAGTCGGCGGGGGAGGGGGGCAGGTAGCCCCCTGATCCGGCTGATAACCTGGAATGTAAGGGGACTGAATGGGCCGGTTAAGCGGGCCCGTGTGTTCGCGCACCTGAAGGGGCTCAAGGCGGATGTGGAGACACACCTGAAGGTGGCAGACCAGGTAAGACTGAGGAACAGGTGGGTAGGTCAGGTGTTTCACTCGGGGCTCGATGCCAAAAATCGAGGGGTGGCGATCTTGGTGGGAAAGAAGGTGTCATTCGAGGCGTCGAGCATTGTGGCAGATAATGGCGGTAGGTACATAATGGTAAGTGGTAAGTTGCAGGGAGAGAGGTCAATGTGTATGCTCCGAACTGGGACGATGCGGGTTTTATGCGGCGTATGTTGGATCGGATCCCAGACTTGGAAGTGGGGGGCCTGATAATGGGGGGAGACTTTAACATGGTGTTGGATCCGGCACTGGATCGCTCCAGGTCTAGGACGGGTAGGAAGCCGGCGGCGGCTAGAGTGTTGAGGGGATTTATGGACCAAATGGGAGGGGTGGACCCTTGGAGATTTGCAAGGCCGGGGGCTAGGGAATTTTCATTCTTCTCACATGTCCATAAGGCTTATTCTCGAATCGACTTTTTCATTTTGAGTAGGCCGCTGATAGCGCGAGTAGAGGATACTGAGTACTCGCCAATAGCCATTTCGGACCACGCCCCGCATTGGGTGGACTTGGAGATGGGGGAGGAGAGGGACAAGCGCCCGCTGTGGTGCTTGGAGGTGGGGCTGTTGACGGACGAGGAGGTGAGCGAGCGGTCCGAGGAAGTATAGAGAGGTACTTGGAGACCAACGACAACGGGGATGTCCAAGTGGGGACGGTATGGGAGGCACTGAAGGCGGTGGTGAGGGGAGAACTGATCTCCATTAGGGCCCACAAGGAGTGGGGGGAGAGGGAGAGGCTGGTGGGGGAGATGGTGAGGGTAGACAGGAGGTATGCGGAAGAGCCTGAGGAAGATTTGTTGAAGAAGAGGCGCAGCCTCCAGGCCAAATTCGACCTGGTGACCAACAGGATGGCGGAGGTGCAGTGGAGGAAGGCCCAGGGGGCGGTCTACGAGTATGGGGAAAAGGCAAGCCGGATGCTGGCGCATCAGCTTCGGAAGCGGGACGCAGTTAGGGAGATCGGGGGAGTTAAGGACAGGGGAGGGAGCGTGGTGCGGAATGGGGTTGGCATCAATGGGGTCTTCAGGGACTTCTACGAGGAATTGTACCGATCCGAGCCCCCACGGGAGGAGGGAGGGATGGGCCGTTTCCTGGACCAGTTGAGGTTTCCAAAGGTGGAAGAGGGCTGGTGGCGGGACTGGGGGCCCCGATTATGCTGGAGGAGCTGATCAAAGGGATAGGAAGCATGCAGGCGGGGAAGGCTCCGGGGCCGGACGGTTTCCCGGTCGAGTTCTATAAAAAATATATGGACCTGTTGGGCCCGCTGTTAGTTAGGACCTTTAATGAGGCAAGGGTGGGGGGGGGGGGGGGGGGGGGGGGCTTTACCCCTGACGATGTCCCGGGCACTGATCTCCTTGATCCTGAAGCGGGACAATGATCCCCTGCAATGTGGGTCTTACAGACCGATTTCCTTGCGAAATGTAGATGCCAAGGTGCTGGCGAAGGTCTTAGCCACGAGGATGGAGGATTGTGTGTCGCAGATCATCCATGAAGACCAGACGGGGTTTGTGAAGGGGAGACAGTTGAACGCGAATGTGCGGAGGCTTTTGAACGTTATCATGATGCCGGCGAGGGAGGGGGAGGTGGAGATAGTGGTGGCGATGGACGCTGAGAAAGCCTTCGATAGGGTAGAGTGGGGGTACCTGTGGGAGGTGCTGAAGAGGTTCGGGTTTGGGGAGGGGTTTGTCAGGTGGGTTAAGATATTGTATGAGGTCCCGATGGCGAGTGTGGCCACAAATAGGAGGAGGTGCGAGTACTTTCGGTTGCACCGAGGGACGAGACAGGGGCGTCCCCTGTCCCTCCTGCTCTTCGCACTGGCGAATGAACCCCTGGCTATGGCACTGAGAGAGTCGAGGAACTGGAGGGGGTTGGTGCGGGGTGGGGAGGAGCATAGGGTGTCGCTTTATGCGGACGACCTGCTGCTGTATGTGGCGGACCCGGTGGGAGGAATGCAGGAGGTAATGAGGATCCTTAGGGAATTCGGGGACTTTTCGGGGTACAAGCTTCTCCTGTTGTGTTCTTTTTTCTTTCTCATTTTGTTATTGATATTTTATGAAAACCTTTCATAAACATTTTTTTTTTAAAAAAAAGAAGCTAGCCAGCGTCTTAGTTGGCCACGGAGAAGTCAAGGACGTAGCAGAAGCCTCCGCCATGTTCCCGTTCACTGAGGCTCAAGGAACTTCTGAATCTGACGATGTTTCCTTGGCCTCCCTCTGCTTTGTCATGTATTTGCCGGTTTTATGAAGGAACACTAAATAAATTTCTCCCAAACAATCTCTCATAAATGGGCAAAAAGGGCCAAAGTGAAAATACGCTGGTGGGAGCCACCGCGTGTACGACTTCCCACCACATACCTGCCACCAAAAGCCCCATACTCTTGCCTATTTTATTTGTAATATGTATAATGCAAAGATTATTTCGGTTTGTTGATAGCTAGCTGAATAAAACACTCAACAGGCCTTACTATAAGCTTTGTGTGCCTTATTCTAGTGTAGCATCCAGTCACATTAATGTTGCAGCCTCGTTTGAAATACAGTGCAGGGTATAAAGCCATGCAGCCCAGACAATGTATATTCTAGTTTGCAGCTGGTGCTATTAACTGATTTGAACCAGGGCTACATTTAGCCCACCTGGGGCGAAAAGCAGCTATGAGTTCCTGCTCCTGATAATGTCCAGTGACAACTGCTGAAAAAGTAGGTGTGTTTTTCTCTAATGATAAAACAGTATGATCCTTCCATGACCAAATAGCTTGCTGAAGCACATGTACTTTAACCTAATGCAGAAAAGCTGAAAAAATGGAATCACCAGAGGCCTCCTCCCCCCAACCCCGCACCGGCAGAGGAATTCTCTGTTCCCACAGCCAGACAATGTCAGGAAAAGCGCAGGCATTGGTGCGCTGCCGGAGGGATGGAGGATCCTGCTGACGGAGAATCCCACACCCTGGGCGGGATTCTCCATTTCTGAGACTTGGCAGCAAATTGGGCGCCGAACCTGCAATGATTCAGCGACTGTGGAGGGGCTAGCACCGGCACCAAGTGGAACACAATCGGTTCCAATGAGAAACGGTGCCGGATTTGCCGGGTACGTGATTGACACACGGGTGGCTGACCAGCTGCAGCCACATATACACATTACAATCCCCACATAAACTCATCCCGGCCACCAAGATGGCAATGGTTGCGCTGCAGCGCACCCATACAGCTAATGGGTTGGCTGGGGCCAGAGGGCACCGAGGAGTATGCCCCGGGGGGGACACCCATACAATCTGTGGCCCGAAGTTCACAGTGGGCCAGTCAGCTGCCACCTCGCCGCTGTGGACAGTGACTCCCGGGCGCTGGGAGAATGCGGCCTCAAATAGGCTGCATATATGTAAATAGGCCCAATGGGTCGGGTGACTTGCATGTGATGCCCGCTTTGGTCCTCTGCCATGATGCTCCAGGTGTGCCCAGATCGGAGCCGGGTGCAAGGTGGTGGAAAAATCTCACCTGGTATTTCACGTGGGTTCCAGAGTCCAGAATCAAAGTCTAAAGTAATAATCCTTTGCAGAGGTCGGCAGGCTGTAAACCGACGTAGAATTCACTTTGCCGCAGGAAAGCCCTGGTCATGTGTGCCCTGTGCAGCACCTTAAACTGGTATTGACTTTGCATGATGAGATAGACGCCTAGCGATGAACTAGTCTTGTAGGTGCTGCTATAGAACTTCCAACAGAAACAGGGTAGATGGAGCCAAGTGTCCAACCTGGGTCAGATGTTAAAACAACAGACTGAGTTTTCCAGTTCAGCAATATTGCTTGTCCCACAAGCCAGAGGCCTAGGTCCTGTGACTTTACCTCCCCACAATCCGGCAACAAAGAATGTTTATCTAGTGTTTGGAAATCGGCTTTTGTATTCCAGGTTGAAAATGTCTTCGCCATTATGGGTTAAAAGGAATGTTTGAGTGGCCATTGTTTTAGTAAAAATATAGTCCCAGATGACCATAGGCTGCTTTCCCTTTTGAGGTGGAGAGCTGACTGGTGGTGGTTTAACCCGAGGATCACCCACCTCAGGCGAGGGGCAAGATTGAGAAGGCGGGGCCTTCATGAATAACCACATGCATTGTTTTAGTAGACATTCCGTCTCTGCTGGCCAGCCTGGATTATCAAATACAAAAGGCCTTCGATAAAGCTTCCTTTGAGGTTGGGCCATGAAGTTCCCAGGTGATCATTTGTAGTTCATTAGAGATAACGGAGTGTGAGATTTCCGAAACTGCAAAGTGGTTGTTTTGTTCTGGGGTCACAGACAGTTACATTTTCAGCCATTGTGTGGATCTTTGTTCAGTTTAAATTTTTTTTTTAAATAGCCATAATGATACCTATAAATATTTATAGAAGTGTACAGTGTGAGGTCTGAGTGCCTCAGTCTTCAGCTTTATTTTAATTGTAGAGTCTATTCTATATTGAGATCTCATTTGTTACCCCATTAACTATATCCCTTATGATTAATTATAATACTCCCCAAACATCTACAAATGCAAATTAATCTGTGTTAGATTATATTCAGTGTAAATATTTTGATTATTATTCAATGATGGTTGTAATTGCTAGAAGCTGATGATCAACCATCCGCTGGTACACACTAATATCGATATGTTATAATCAATAGTCTGTTGGTATATAGCAACATTGGTTCTACTCTAAAAGACACCAGTGAGACGAATCTGGAACTGAATAAAACGACTTCACAAAGTTTGTGATGTGCTGTGCTTAAACAAAAGCCGAAAGGCCGGGGGGATTTTAGTGGGGGGTGGTTGTGTGGGCAAACTGATTTTGGCCACTTTACATGGCTGTTGCAAATTCTAATGGCTTAACGCCATTTGACGCCCTGATTTATCGTTTTGCTTTTTCCTCTCACACCAACTCTGCTTTTCAGATTTTGAAGTAAAATAAATTCCATGAGCAATATTTACATGGTAACACTCTTCAAAAGCATTCCCAGGCAGAGTAAAGTCATGCCATTTTTGTTGTACACGCCGTGTCGTTGTGGTCCAGCGAATAGTTTGGACATTTTGCACCAGCATTTATTTCCCATCCCTAAGTACCCTGCATTTCAAAGGGCACTTGAGTGACAACCACAATGCTGTGGATCTGGATTCACATGTAAGCCAGACCAGATAAGGATGTGTAAAGTAAAATGGGAAAGATGTCATTTGAAACATGAGGGTCTGATGAAACCCGAAGGAATATGAGAAAAAGCAAGCAAAAATCCCACAAAGGCTTAACAGCATTCAGAAAAGAGGGCTTTAAATGCAGATGGCAGGCTTCCTTTTCTAAAGGACATTAGGACATTCAGTTGGTGCCCTCTTGTGTAGGGATATTCATTTATTGTAATTTGTCTGATCAGCGTTTGAAGTTTGTAGGTATTTGTTCTGAAATTTGATTGACATTATTCTAGATGTTCATTTAGTACTGAATGAAAATTGGATGTGTTGTTATCCCAAGGAATAAATGAAATTGCAGAAGATGTTGATGCAGGAGCCGAACACAGTGACTCTGAGGATTCAGAAAAATCGGACACATCTGACAGTGAATACGCCAGTGACGAAGGGCCCAAACTAAATAATGGACAAGAGGAGGGAGAGGAAAAGGAAGGTGTCAGGAGCGAGAAGGTCTCACCCTTTGTGAAAAAGAAGCCGAAGCAGGTAATAGCGCTTGGTGAAGTGAAGCAAGAAACCAGTCCAAGTTCTGCTGTGGGTAAAAGTGAGGCATCTGGCCAGGAAAAGGCAAATGGGGACCCTGACAAAGAACTTGCTGAGAAAATGAAAAATCTACATCAGGCAGCAAAGGAGAAACTAGGGAACAATGATGAGACTGACTCGCCAACAGTGCACTTGGGACTGGACTCTGATTCTGATTCGGAGAATGAACTGGTTATAGACCTGGGAGATGAAAGCAAAGAATCTGTGCGAGAAGGCAAGAAAGGGGAGAAGAGCAAAAAGGATCAAACTCCAACACCGACTTTGAAGGAATCACCAGCTGCATCAAATACAGAAGGTATGTATCTTAAACTTCTGTTCCCTTTTATTGTTCTACTTTGTTTTACCTGGTGGGTGTCCGGTAATGGTATGTTTACTGACTCAAGGCTAGATTTTGGTAGCTTGTAACACTCAAATGCCATGGATGAGACCTGTTTAAAATGTCCACTTTGGTAGCCAATTAATTTGGTTTATAGAATTGTTTATGGCCATTTGTAACATGACAAATGAAATATTTTAGCATGTAGGTGTAATTGGATCATTTAATCGTAATTGACAAAGTGGAAACACATTGAGATTTAAGAGTGTATTTTGTTTTAAATCTCAAATTTTCAAATAATGGCCTTTGTGTATTCAGACCGTCTAAAAAATGAGAGCATAGTTGAAATTTCAGAAAGGCTCAATGATATATTACATTTTTTGCTGTAGATTTCGCTACCATGGTATAATCTGTGGAAATGAAGGAATACAACAACTTTACGAAGGATGTATATTCTTATTCAAAGTATTTTCCACTTCTAAGTGAAAAAGATTTACTTTCAGAAAAATAGTATGGAACTTTTGCTATAAATGTTAATTTTTGCAGCTGAACTAAAGCACTCTGTGTCACTCTTAGTATTTAGAAAGGAAAGCCAGCATGGATTTCTTAAAGGGAAAATCGTATTTAACTAATTGGTTTTGAAGAGGGAACAGAAAGGGATGATGAGGGTAATGCTGTTGATGTTATATACAGGGACTTCCAAAAGGTATTTTATACAGTGCTGCACCACAGACTTGTGAGCAAAGTTATAGCTCATGGAATAAAAGGGACATTAGCAACGTGCATATGAAATTTGTTGAGTGAAAGAAAACAAAGCGACGTGGTTAACGGATATTTTGGGGGCTAGAGGAAGGTTTGCAGTGAGGTTCCCCAGGGGCCAGTGTTGGGACCCTTGCTTTTCCTGATGTGTATTAATAACCTAAATCTTGGTGTTATTTCTCTTCCTGCACCTAGTGGTTCACAAGGCAGATTTTCATCTGTTTCCAAAGTGAGTTTTACCTGGAACAAGTCGCGAACCAGTTGCCAGAGGCTTATAGCTTGAGGCGCGTCACTCTGCATCAGGCATGGCTGATCAGGAGTATCTTCTGCTCTTATCGCCTGTCATTGGCGTGTTGGAAGGATTTTGCAGGTTCATACTTGTTGGCCGTGTTATGAAGGCACCTTCTTTGGCCATCAAGTCCTGGGGTGGGAATTAAACCCGAAGCTTCTGGCTCAGAGGCAGGGACGCTACATCCTGTGCCACAGGAAGTGCAGGGCACAGTTTCAAAATTTGCAGATGTTATGAAGCTTGGAAGCACAGTTAACTGTGAGGAGGTTAGTGCAGAACTTCAAAAGGACAGAGGCAAGTTGGTGGAATGAGTGGATTAAGTTCAATGCAGAGAAACGCGAGGTGATGCATTTTGGTAGAAACAGTACGGAGAAACAATATAAATGATACAATTCTAAATAGGATGCAGGAGCAGAGAGACTTGGGTGTGCTGAAGTCAATGAAGGTGGCAGGACAGGTTGAGGGAGCAATTAATAAAGCATTGTGTCTGTCTTCGGTTTATTAATATGGGCAAGGGATGCAAAAACAAGGATCGTATGTTGAACTTGCAGAAGACACTCGTTCACTCTCAACTGAAGTATTGCGTTCAGTTCTGGGTGCTGAACTTAGCAAGGATGTGAAAGCATTGGAGAGTGCAGAAAAAATTCAGAAGAATGGCTCCAGGAGGGAGGAACTTCAGTTATGTAGATACTTTGGAGAAGTTGGGATTGTTTACCTTGGAAAATTGAAGGCTGAGAGGGGTATTCAAAATCATGAGGGGGTCTATGCAGATCAGATAGGGAGAAATGGTTCCTACTCATGGAAGGATTGAGAATGAGAGGACACCGATCTAAAGTAATTGGTAAAAGAAGTAAAAGTGACATGAGAAAAATCTTTTTCACACAGCGAGTGGTTAATGTCTGGAATGCGCTGCCTGAGAGTGTGGTGGAGGCAGCTTTAATTGATTCATTCAAAAGGGCATTGGACTGTTACCTGAAAAGGAAGAATGTGCAGGATTTGGGGGAGAAGGCAGGAAAATGGCACTAAGTGGAAAGCTCATTCAGAGAGCCACCATAGACCCCGATGGGTCACATGGAAACATCGGAATTCTCTGAGTCTATGAACTTGCTTCAGGGTGCAGGAACATAGAGCTTTCTGGTGAGTCTTGATTTGGACCCATTTAAACTTCAGTAGCCATGGCTTGAGACTGGTCTTAAAACTTGTCGGCTCAGAAAAAATTCAATCCGGATTTTTGAAGAGTACATATTTTCACTATAAAATAGCTGGTGGGCTGGGAGGAGGCCAAAAAAAAAAAACACTGCCCCTTGTGCTAACTTTCCTGCCTTCCTTTTAGAGAATTTGATAAAGATAATCAGAGGGATGTGGATCAAACTGCTGATTATCCTGTTCAACAGTTGAAGGGAAAGTATAATATTCCTAATTATGTATATAGGTAAAGCATCACCCACTTCAACTGTATCCAGCCAACCAAAAGGTGAGGTTGCTTCTTCAGCCCCCAGTCTCCCAAGCCAGACCCCTTCAACCAGTATTACAACGACTGCCAGTGTTGTGTCTACTGCCACAGTTCCAGCTGTTGCTGTGAGCAATAGTCCAGTTAAAAAACAACGGCCTCTATTGCCAAAGGAAACTGTTCCAGCTGTTCAGCGTGCGGTGGTGTGGAATCCCTCGTCAAAGTTTCAGACCTCCTCACAGAAATGGCACATGCAGAAGGTACAAAGACAGCAGCAGCAAGTGCAGGCACCTCAGCAACAGCAGTCTCAAACCACAGGAACACGATACCAGACCAGGTTGGCTGTGAAAGGTATAAATATTTTGAGTATCTAACTCTAATTCTAGCAAACTCCAGCACGGTATTATGTTGGTAATTTTATTACTATTGAAAATGTTATTTAAAAATTGCTTTTGTATTAAGAGAGGTAAATCAAGTCTTAGGGTGGTCACAGGAACCCAGTTCAGACTCTGATGCCCGGCATTTTAAGAAACTGAAAGGAATCTACAATGGGAGCTCAGCTCATTGACATTGCTTTAGAAGACTTGGTTGTACCATCCCCAGCCTCTGGTAGAAAGTAAGCCCCGAAAGGCTGGGGGTGTCAACAATACACAGCACAGCTCACTGAAATCTGCCAGTTTCCCTTCTCATCCAGCAATGATTTATTTTTTCACTTTTCTCTAACACATGTGAAAATGCAGCCTTTACATTCACAATTACTGTGGCATCTGAGATAGGCGACGCTGATTTTATGCCGGAGGGGTGCCTTGGATAGGTGTTGAGATTTTAGAATTCTATAACTTGGTAGTCATGCATGAATACATCAAATTTGAGGACAGTGATTCAAGCCTCACACCTACTTTAACTTTCTAATTGCAGCTGTGCAACAGAAAGAGGCAACTCTTGCAACTTCAACATCTTCCATCACTTTGGTTACAAGCAGTTCTTCTACATCTGTGCCAGGCAGCACAACAATAAACACACCTTCCAGTTCAGTCTGCAGTACCGATTTGCCTATAGCTACTCCATCTGCTGATGTTGCTGCTGATCTTACTAAGTATACAAACAAGGTATGTTTTGTTACTCACTTTTATTGAATAGGTTTACTGCACAGAATTTCTTAGAAATTAAAACATAAGTGGTGGCGCAGTGGTTAGCACTGCTGCCTCTCGGCGCCAAGGACCCAAGTTCAATCCCAGCCCCCTGGGTCACTGTCCGTGTGGAGTTTGCTCATTCTCCCCATGTCTACATGGGTCTCAGCCCCACAGCCCAAAGATGTGCAGGGTAAGTGGGTTGGCCATGCTAAATTGCCCCTTTATTGGGCAATTTCTTCACGTAATTAGTAGTCCTAGGCCCTTTTCAAATCTCTTTATGCCCTTTTCTTTCAACCACTTTTTATATTGGACATGTTTAGCTCAGTTGGCTGGACAGCTGGTTTGTGACGTAGAGCGAGGCTAACAGCGCAGGTTCAATTCCTGTAACGGCTGAGGTTATTCAGTTATTCGCAACCTTGCCCCTCACCTGAGGTGTGGTGATCCTCAGATGAAATCATCATCAGACAACCCTCCCCCTCAAAGGGGAAGCATGGGACAAGCATGGTCAACTGGGACAATGGCTTTACAAATGACTTTACTTTTGGTTTACTTCACAGAGTCTTCTGCTCTGTCACTTCATTCCACCCCTCCCAGTAAAAAGAAACATGAATAAAGAAAGCTTTTTTCATTTGTTCCTGGGATGTGTGCATTGCTGGCAAGACCGGCATTTGATGCCGAGGCCAATTTGTCCTCGGGAAGGTGGTGCTGAGCTGCATATGTGACTGCTGCAGTCTGTCTAGTCTTGGTACACTCAGAGTGCTGTTAGAAAAGGAGTTCCAGGTTTTTGATCTGGTGTCAGTCAAAGAATGATGGTATATTTCCATGTCTGGGTTGTGGGTGACATGGAAGCAAACCTACAGGCGGTAATGCTCCTATACGCCTGTTGCACTTGTCCTTTTGGGTGACAGAGATCATGGGTTTGGAAGATGCAGTCAAAGTAGGTTTGGTAAGTTGCTGCAAAGTGCCTTCTAGATGGTAAACACTGCTGCCAGTGTGCATCATTGGTGGAGGGAGTGGATGTTTCAGGTGCTGGTTGGGGAGCTGATCAAGCAATTTTTTTTTTGCACTAGATGATGTCAAGCTTGAGCAGTGATAGCCAACTTAGGCCACTAAGCAGGCTGCATAAGTAGCCCTCCTTCATCTCAGTGGGCCATAAGAATGAAATCGGGCTTGTTCACTAACTATGACCCTTGAATAAGATTGAAAACATTTAATACACACCAAATATTTCATAACAAGTTATAGAAAATGCTTAATCATCCATATATTAATTTTAAAAAATAAATTTAGAGTACCCAATTTTTTTTTTCCAATTAAAGGGCAATTTAACATGGTCAATCCACCTAACCAGCACATCTTTGGGATGTGGGGGTGAAACCCACGCAGACACGGGGAGAATGTGCAAACTCCACATGGACAATGACCCAGGGCTGAGATTCGAACCTGGGTCCTCAGCACCATCGTCCCAGTGCTAACCACTGCGCCACGTGCCGCCCACATTCATATATTAATAGAACTGACATCAAATTCAAGTGGTAAAATCAAAATAAATATTTACATTTGATTGGACACCGAAGGAGCTCACTGCTCTCACAGTCAATGTTGTGAGCAATCAGCATGCACCTCACTTCACTTGCCCTTGCTTTACGTGATATAATTTCAGTCATATCTGTCGGAAAAAACTACACGGATGGAAACCAGCAGAGTGTGGCAATTCTACATGTGATCAACAGTCAAACAAAATGTCCCATGACTGCACCCAGAGCCCTGATGGGCCACATGCGACCCCTGGGCCACAGGTTTCCCACCACTATTCTTGAGTGTTGTGGGTACTGTGTTCATCCAGGCAAGTGGAGAGTATTCCATCACACCCCTGACTTGTGCCTTTGGGAGAGTCAGGAAGTGAGTTACTCTCCACAGAATCTCCACCTCTTGTAGCCACAGTATTTATATTTAAAATTATATAAACTGCATTAAGGTGCATCTGTTTTGTAATTTCTTTGGCATTGTTAGGATGCAGAATGACTTTCCATTAATGTTGGAGTTGTAAGGTATACTCAGTCTAAATTGAGATGTTAATGAGATGAGTGCCTCTTCTCTATGTTGACTACCGAAGCAAAATGAAAACATTTCCTGCTCCGTACGAGTCATCGATATAAAAGTATTGATAATTTAGCAATAAGGTGATTTCAGTTGGATGGGTGCTGTTGTAAGAAATGGTTATTTATTAAGGATACAGTAGCCACCGCATCTTCGAGGAATATTGTTAGGTCAAATGTAGTAATTTCACTATCTCCCTCCCTCACTCACACACACATACACACACACACACACACACTGTCGACGTGTTTTTGCTTCTTATTAAATATGTGCCAAATATTTATTTTTACATGAAAAAGAAGAATTTATCCTAAGAGTCTAGGTCAGCTACAGAGTTTTCTTTGCTGGTCTCTGTTTCTGGCAGGTTTGTACAAGAATGACTGCTGTAAGGTGCCAAATGGTAAATGATGCTCAGTTGTCAAGAGAGCAGAAATGGCATTAGTCGTAAAATCAAAATTACTGCAGAAGATAATGAACAATACTTTATTTTGTGATCAGACAGAATTTCATGTACAGAACGGCTAGAAAGTATGAAGTGGTATCAATCCAAGAGCCTACTTTTCATTATTAATCCATACAACTGTTACATTTTAGATGATGGAAGCAATAAAAGGAACAATGACTGAAATCTACAATGATCTTTCCAGAAATAGTTCTGGAAGCACAATAGCGGAGGTTAGTCATTTCTGTCCAAATTGAAGTCTCACTGTTAAATATTGTCCAAAGTCATCAGCCAACTGATGTGAATTGACTGTTTATTTTGTCATCTGGCAGATTCGACGAATGAAAATTGAAATTGATAAACTGCAGTGGTTGCACCAGCAGGAACTAGCTGAGATGAAACATAATCTTGGTAAATGTCACGAGTCAGTTTTGTGCTGCCTGCTCCTTTTTCTCTTGTCCAAAAAGTATTATTGTATTTTGTATGTCCTACTTCATTCCCCTGGCCAGCAATATGCAGAAATGCATTTATTAGCATTGCTATCTGAAATTGGGAGCTCAAAGTGAACTGGTTGCTCTTGTTGCTCATGAAAAATCTTGAGGACCCAGTTTAGTGTCCTTCCCCAATGGCACATGTGAGTTTGGGGTGGGAAAATCACAGGCTATTTTGACACTTGAGGTTATTTTTGAGAACAAGATTCCCCTCCAAAAAGATACCTGGGCAGATTTTCAACTTGTCACCGATCAACCACCTAGTTTTCATTTCTCAGTTGAAAACCTATCGACTTTTCTTCCTTTCTGTTTTTTGCATTGTGCAACACCCTTGGGGAGAGAGGACCAGGCAGATGGTCTACGCTGTCAGTCTCTGTCCCAACCTGGCCATCAGAAGGTGAAGGAGGAGTAGGAATTGTCTTTCCTTCTCTATTGGGAAGTATTCAGCCTCCTCTAGGCACCTCCTTCATATAAAATACATTGAAATTAGTAACTTGTTTTGTCGAGAATCAGTGTGAATCTCCTTTCTGTTACTTTGCAATGTAGAGATTGGTGTTAATATGCTGCAACCTCTTTCCTCGCCTCCTGTATTATGATACAGGCAGGTGCTTTCCAGTTGTTTTATGAATCATTGTAACCATGTGAACTGGGAATAATGGATGCAGTCTTGTAAAGCTAGATTATTTTTCATTGTTTATGTTGTTTTAAGCTTAACAAATCAAATTTGTTCAAGGGATTTCAAGTGGACGTCTGGGATACAGTTGATGTTATAGATCGGCTCCCAGGCTCATGACACATGAACTCTTTAAGTTAAGGCCATTAAAAAGTCTCCATCTAAATGTAATTAGAGTTAGTTCACATGTTCATAAGATATAGGAGCAGAATTAGGCCACTCGGACCATCGAGTCTGCTCCGCCATTCTATCATGGCTGATATGTTCCTCATCTGTTACCTACAATGCTACAGACCAAGAGCTGGATTGCACAATGAGCCAGAGCATCTCTCCGTAGAACACATGACCTAGGAGCAGGAGTAGGCAATATAGCCTCCCGAGCCTAAACACCTTCAGTGTGATCATGGCTGATCCCATCCTGGCCTCAACACCACTGTACTGCCCGTTCTCCATAACCCTTCAACCATCACCAATTAAAAATCTGTCTAACTCCTCCTTAGAGTTACTCACTGTCCCTGCATCCACCGCAATCTGGGGTAGCGAATTCCACAGATTCACAACCCTTTGGGAGAAGTACTTGGGAAGGGTAGTTGGGAGTAACCTTTAGCCGCGTCACTCCATGCCTTGATCTTTGTGTAGAGCTGCAACTGTTATTATCACAAGTTGTGTGGCGTCTTTATACTTCTGCTGAAACATTGTGTACTTCCCAGATATAAATGGAGGTATCTGTTCACTTGGTATTCTTACATTAAAGTCAGAACTTGTTCAGGAGTAGTATTTGTCCAGAAACGCCTCTAGTCATGAACTGTAATGGGATAGGAGTTTGTGACTGGTACAGTTAATGTATGAGCACAGTAGAGTTTCAGTTTTTTCTTTGAAGGGGAGATTCCTCTCGACATTTGTACCAGGGCTTTTGATAAGCAACTAGAAAGCACAAACGCAGAAAGATGGAGCATTGAGATGCCATTAAATGCTTTCTTATCTCTCTCAGAATCTTAAAATTATGTATTTCTTTGAAGAAATACTGTTCTTTAATCCATTGTTGACAAATACAATGTGATCATTTTCTCAAAATCTTTTCTGATTGTGTGTCTTAGAGTTAACGATGGCAGAGATGCGTCAGAGTCTTGAGCAGGAAAAGGATCGTATGGTCACCGAGATGAAGAAACAGATGGAGGCAGAGAAGCAGCAGGCTGTGGATGAAACCAAGAAGAAGCAGTGGTGTGCGAATTGCAGGAAGGAGGCCATCTTCTACTGCTGCTGGAACACCAGTTACTGTGACTACCCTTGCCAACAGGCACACTGGCCAGAGCACATGAAGTCTTGTACTCAGTCAGGTACATAGTGCCATAACCTAGAGACAGACGAGAGGTTTTCCAGCCTTGACATTGTGTTCAGTCTGAATTGCCTCATTTTAATGCTGAACATAGATGGGATGTATACCTTTTTTGAGAAAACAGATTCAAGAAAATAATTTCCCTAAAAGAAGTTCAGCATGCCTTGATTTTTATGAAGTGGGACAAAAATTGTATATTATATTTGACACAATGTGATATGAGCACTGATTTTAAGAAGGGGAGTGTAGAATTCTTTGCCTGCCAAGGTTATTGCAACAGTTTCAATAATATAAATAGTGATTCATTGGGCTCGATTCTCCGGCCGAGTTGCGCTTGAGTGAGAGTGCAACGAGGACGGTGAATAGGGGGAGAGACAGAAAATGAGAACCATGCCAGGCGCCAAATCGTTTGCGATGCAACTGGTCCGCTCCTTTAGGCGAAATCGGTATCCCGCCGTAGCGTTGCGAGAAACCAAATATCACCACTTAAGCCCTATTTCCATACAATGGCTCCCGCGATCCAACGGCCTCCCCAGCAAGTGGTCTCGCTGTACCACTCAGTACTCCTTTTGAAAAACGTGAACCTGGTGTTTGGCTGCTGCAGGGAGCCGAGGAGGTGAGCCACCATCTTAGCTCACAGGCAATGAGCCCGGGGACACAGAGCATGTGCGTGGGTCCATCATACCAACCCCTTGACCGCGTGTTCCCATTCTGGGGGCAACTCTAGCCCCTGCCTTTCTGCCCCACAGACCACACATAATTCCCGCTGACCGTGGAAGCCTCTGGCCTTGCAGTTAAAGGCTGTGCTAATAGAGGATTGGTAATCGTGGTTAAGTGTGCACTTCACACATCCCAAGTAGATCCCTGTGGGTGGATAGGCCATGTAGCACTTGAGGCTCATTGCTGAGCATCCCAATCACACCATAATGCATGAATACTGGGTGCAGGAGGCCGCACCACAGACAGTGGCCAATCTTCGATCACTCAGGGGATAGGCCCCAGCCTGGGGCACATGTCCGAACCAGGTGCGTGTGGACAGGATGTTTCCACGGGCGGGGGGGGGGGGAGTTCAACGCATTGACCTTCTTGCAGCACTGGAGGCCAGTCCTCCTTGTCACGCTTCCTGAGTTGACGGCTGCTGCCGCTTCATCCCAGGCGGCACTGGCTGCCCTGTGGCTCACCCTCCGAGACACTCGGGAGAACAGGAGATCCCGCATCTAGGAGCCTCCCCAGGTTTGCGTCTCAAAAACCTTGGGGCCAGTTTTCTCGGCGCCATGGCTGCGAGCTGAATGGGGTTGCCAGTACAAGTGCTATTTGACTGCTGCTCGACCTCATTGGTGGGAGGGCTGGTGAGCGCGGTCCAGGTGAATCAGCTGGAGAGTTTTTTGCCCGAGGGGCCTCCTTAAGTAGACCAACTAACGTTGAATTGCAATGCG
This sequence comes from Scyliorhinus torazame, assembly GCF_047496885.1. NCBI lineage: Eukaryota > Metazoa > Chordata > Chondrichthyes > Carcharhiniformes > Scyliorhinidae > Scyliorhinus > Scyliorhinus torazame. Next base: position 252,522,805 of record NC_092714.1, on the reverse strand, counting down.
AGCCTTGCTGGCCTCGCCGGGAAGCTTGCGGCAGTTCCCGCTTGTTACCACACTCAGAATTCATTCCGGAAAATCGCGCCCATTTCCTTAAAGTGATTGTGTTGTCTGTAAAGCCCAGGTAATAAGAACACTGACGTTAATCGTTCATTGAATACATCTTATCCATTAAATAAAGCAAGTACACTGCTCTCTTCATTCTTTACGCTTAATGCCCGATATAAACTTCAGTCCATAAGATAGAACAAGAACAAACAAAGAACAATACAGCACAGGAACAGGCCCTTCGGCCCTCGAAGCCTGTTCCGATCATGATACCAACCTTTGCCAAAGCCCTCAGCACTCCCTTCTGCCGTATCCCTCTATACCCATCCTATCTATGCGTTTGTCACAATGCCTTTTTAACAGCTTCCACAACTCACGTAAAAAATCTGTGTTAAAAACCTACCGCGCACATCTCCTCTAAATTTTGCCCCATGGACCTTAAACCTATGATCCCTGGTGACTGACCCCTCCACCCTGGGAAGGAGTGCCTGCCCATCCACTCTATCCATGCCCTTCATAATCTTGTAGACCTCTATCAGGTCACCCTCAGCCTCCGCCTTTCTAATGGAAACAGTCCAAATCTATTCAGTCTCTCCACACAGCTAACACCCTCCAGACCAGGCAACATCCTGATAAACCTCCTCTGCACCCTCTCCAAAACCTTCACAGCCTTTTGGTAGTGTGGCAACCAGAATTGTGCGCAATATTCCAAGTGTGACCGTACCAAGGTTCTATACAGCTGTAGCAAGACTTGCCAGTTTTTATACTAAATGTGCCGTCCAATGAAAGCAAGCATTCCGTATACTTTCTTGACTACCTTGTCCACTTGTGTTGCCACCTTCAAAGATCTGTGGACCTGCACGCCCAGATCTCTCTGACTTTCTATTTTCCTAAGAGTTTTACTATTTACGGTATATTTCCCCTCTATGTTAGACCTACCAAAATGCATTACCTCATATTTGTTCGGATTAAACTCCATTTGCCATTTCTCTGCCCAAGTCTCCAACTTATCTATGTCCTGCTATATCTTCTGACAATCCTCAACACTATCTGCCACTCCACCAACCTTTATGTCATCCGCAAACTTACCGGCTACATTTTCCTCCAAATCATTTATGTACACCACAAACAACAGAGACCTAAGCACAGATCCCTGTGGAACACCACTAGTCACAACCTTCCATTCAGAAAAACACCCTTCTACTGCTACTCTTTGCCTTCTGTGACTGAGCCAGTTCTGTATCCACCTTACCACCTCACCTTTGTTCCCGTGTGACTTCACCTTTTGTACCGTCGGCCATGAGGCACCTTGTCAAAGGCTTTACTGAAGTCCACGTAAACAACATCCACTGCCCTCCCCATATCAATCATCTTTGCTACCGCCTCAAAAAAACTTGATCAGGTTAGTGAGGCATGACCTCCCCCTCACAAAACCATGCTGTCTATCGCTAATGAGACCATTTGTTTCCAAATGGGTATAAATCCTGTCCCTGAGAATTCTCTCCAATAATTGACCTGCTACCGGCGTGAGACTCACCGACCTATAGTTTCCAGAATTATCCCTGCTACCTTTCTTAAACAGCGGTACCACAAATATTATAAACAGTTGGCACCTCTCCAGGGTTTCCTTTAAATTGCGGAGTCAGTACATCAGTTTGGCTTTAACAGATTTATCTTTTGATTGTAGCCACTGCTACCCAGCAGGAAACTGAATCAGAAGCGAACTCCGATACATTAAATAAGAATGCACAGCAAGTCCCTGCGGTCCAACAGTCACCATCAGAGAGCAAAACCAGCCAAAATGACAAAGACCCCAGCACAGAGAAAAGCAAGGAAAATGTCACAGTAAGTAGTGCCTGTCTACAGAACCTTACTTCAGACATTTCAGGCCTTTAGAACTTATGGTATTTGATGAATATCGTCTTTTATTATAAAGCTGTTTGCGACTCAGTTAATTGAAGCAACCATGGTTTTTATTTGGCGAAACCGACCTTTTTTATGCTCCAGTGTGTGATTAAACCAAATTCACTGGTAATCAATTGTTGCAATGCTAGTTCAGTTCAGCTTCCCGCTGGAGGGTTGTTGGAGATACGACATCTGTGGACCAGTTTGAAATACTTTTCTGATGGATTTGTTTTCGGAATCGCATGCTTCTGATCATCTTGTTTTGCATTGCAGTCTTAAACCATTTCTATTTTTGCATGTGTCACAATCTTTTTCTGTTACATGGACTCAAATTTAAACCAATGTTGCAATGTTAACTATTTCCAAAGTGACACAAGAATCTACATACAGTTAATTTTAGGATGATTAGTTCTTTATTTGCGTGTTGATCAAGATGGTAAGACTTATCCTCAATTTCAAGGACCCACTTGTAGAAACTTGATACAAACCTTCATTCAACTCCAGTTTAGGCAGGACTAAGACCAAATTGCTTACTCAGCACAGGGGTCTTTTCAAGCATTACTTGAGAAATGGACTTAATTCTGACATACATCCAGTGGAGGCTAGTGTCACTTGAATTCTGTATCTGTATTCTTTTCCTTTGCTCTGTCAGCTTTTGTTTCTTCCTTTCTTTTCTTCAAGCAATTCTTTCCCTGCTGAAGTCTGTTTGCTCAGATCCAGGCTCTCTACAATGCCTGATTAAGTGGTCATTATTCATATGTAAACCTTGTAAGTGAAGGCGAGAAAGCTACTCGACCATATCATGAGACATATATCAACTGAGTCTAATCCTGCCTTCACACTCCCTCTGATGCTGTACTACCTCCTGTAGAACTTGCTGCCCTAGCTAGCTGAGCCACTTCCAAATTTTCAAATAATCAATATAACACAGTTCTCATGTATAGTGATGCAAATATTCTCCAACTGGCAAGTTTCCAGTTTCAATCATCTCATCAAAATAGAGGCCTGGATTTGCCAACAAAGCAGGAGAGAAAGTCGTCGGCAAATTAACTTATGTGATTTTCAGCCGGCCACCTGCCCTTCCTGTTATAAGTAGTGCAGAAGTAGCTCATTTGGCCCATCGGGTCTGTCTGCACTGACCCTTTGAAAGAGCACTCTACCCATGTCCACTCCTCCGTCCACCCTGCCCTATCCCTGTAACCCCATAATCTAACCTGCACATCCCAGGACATTAAGGGGCAATTTCACATGGATAATCCACCTAACCTGCCCATCTTTGGACTGTGGGAGAAAACTGGAGCACCCGACGGAAACCCACGCAGACACTGGGAGAACACACAAACTCTACACAGTGCCAGTGACCCAAGGCCAGAATTGAACCCGGGCCCCAGGCGCTATGAGGCAGTGCTAACCACTGTGCCGCCATGCAGCCCCAAATTGGTTAGAAGAAATGGATATCTCTTTGGTTGATTTTGTAATAGTTGTGATTCGGTAAGAAATATTGTCCTGAGGAACTAGTATCAGTATCAAGTAAAACAGGTACTAGATGCAAGGTTAAACTCCCTCTACTCTGTAATGTTTGTTTTCCCCAATCTCTCATGACACTAGTTGGAATTATTTTTCCTTATTTGCTGCAGTAGCTATCCTTTGATTTCTGCAAGTCCGGTTGAGCGTATCTTAAATTAGTGGCCTGGATTTGCGATGATAATAGTGAGATGATCAAAGCACACCATTATCATGTGGGTGAACTGGACAACACATTCCGGCATCTGGACATGTGAAGTAAAATGGTGAAATCGGTAATTGTTGCCCCAGTTGCCAGTTGCTCTGTTTCTCCCCAAGCTTTGCTACGCCAGTAACTCACTGATGAACTTGGCATTAAAATACGAGGGGCATGAAGTTGTGATGTATACCCACAAGATTAACACTAAACCTGTTGATAAAAAATAGAGCATGCATTTAAGTGTAATTAATGAATCTCTCTGACACTGAAAATGTACTTGTAAAAATGTATTTGTAATTATAGTTGAGGTTATAAAATAATTGTTGTCACGTTTCTTTCTAAATCTTCGTAAACATATCCTTTCCATCCCTCATTCCTCGTTTAAGACAATCCTTAAAACCTACCTCTTTGACAAAGCTTTTAGCCATCTGCCTTAATTTCACCTTAAATGGCTTGGTGTCAGACTTTGCTTTTTAATGATCCTGTGAGGCACTCTGGGATGCCAAGGTACTTTATAAATAATTTACTCTTCTATCCCTTTTATCACTCTTATCTTCAACCCATTTTTCTTTTTTTTTTTTGCTTCACTTTCTGCAAATGAATTTACATTGAATTGAACATCTGAAACTTGCTCTTCCTGGTTTAGACTCTCTGTGCCTCAGTAAGCAGCAACACCCTGTTTGCCCTTCATACAAATGCCCTGTAGAGGATCCCACACTGAATTGGCTCTCTAATTACCGTAGGCAACTGTACAAATACTTAGTAAAGAAAACATATGTGGGTGGCTGTCAGCATTATGAATGTTCAGCACTGTTTGTTTGCCACTGACAGCAAAATCTGGACCTTTTGTATAAGATGACTCTTGCAGCAGAAAGAGAAAAATAAAATGTATTTTGTTCTTGCAGTCTGAACTGCAATACAGCTAGGTTCCAGAAGTCAAGGACAGTGGGCTGGATTCTCTGTTTCTGAGGCTAAGTGCCTTCGTGAACGGAAAATCCACAGGAGGTTCACGATAGGAAACTCGGCGCAAACTCCTCACTGACTCCGGTACTGGTGAGGGGCTAGCCTCGGCGCCATGCGGATTGCGCCGAAAACGGCTGGAGAATGGCTGGTCCCGGGCCGCACATGCGCAAGGCTGACGACTTGCACAGGACGCGCCGTAAAACATGGCGTCGACTGTGCACGAACCCTACGCGACCCCACAGCCATCCCCCCCCCCGGCCACCCCCCACCAGACCCCCAGCCCTAGCAGAAGCCACCCACAGCCAGCGGCACGGATTCCGGACAAGTATGGCTGTGTTGGACACTGTCCGCAGCCGGCACGCCAGGTTCCCGACCGCTGGGACCACACGTGATCCGCGACATCAGGAACTCAGGCCATCAGTGGGCCAGCCAATGACGTGCCAACGGTGTTGAAACGGCACACGTCACGATGACGGGGGGTTGGAGGGGGCGGAGCATGGCGAGACTGCGTCAAACCGGCACTGGCCCCGATTCCGGTGTCAGAATGCATTCTCTGCCCAGTCGCCGATCACGATTTCGCCGTTGGACTACAGAGAATCCAGCCCAGTGTTTTATTTATTTTTAAAGATAAATTTAAAGTGCCCAATTCATTTTTTTCCAATTAAGGGGCAATTTAGCATGGCCAACCCACCTACCCAGCATATCTTTGGGTTATGGGGGTGAGACCCACGCAGACACTGGGAGAATGTGCAAACTTCACACTGACAGTGACCCGGCTGGGATCGAACCCAGGTTCTCAGCGCCGTGATGCAGCAGTGCTAACCACTGCGCCACCGTGCTGCCCCTGACAGTGTTTAACCTTCTGCATTAGCGTTTTCTCTTCCTTTTCGCCAACTCTTTGAGTTCCCCATCTGTAAAGAAAGAAACATAAAATGTGTGGAGCAGTAAGTTTTGTATATTTTCTTCCTTATCCTGTCTATTTCGAGGTGCCACAAGAGGTAAACCTACCTGATTCCATCTATTATTTTCATTATAGCGACAACAATCTCTCCCTCAATGCCAGCAAAACTAAAGAGCTGGTAATTGACTTCAGGAAGCAAAGTACTGTACACACCCCTGTCAGCATCAACGGGGCCGAGGTGGAGATGGTTAGCAGTTTCAAATTCCTAGGGGTGCACTACTCCAAAAATCTGTCCTGGTCCACCCACGTCGAAGCTACCACCAAGAAAGCACACCAGCGCCTATACTTCCTCAGGAAACTAAGGAAATTCGGCATGTCCACATTAACCCTTACCAACTTTTACAGATGCACCATAGAAAGCATCCTATCGGGCTGCATCACAGCCTGGTATGGCAACTGCTCGGCCCAGGACCGCAAGAAACTTCAGAGAGTCGTGAACACCGCCCAGTCCAACACACGAACCTGCCTCCCATCCATTGACTCCATCTACTCCTCCCGCTGCCTGGGGAAAGCGGGCAGCATAATCAAAGATCACTCCCACCCGGCTTACTCACTCTTCCAACTTCTTCCATCGGGCAGGAGATACAGAAGTCTGAGAACACGCACGAACAGACTCAAAAACAGCTTCTTCCCCACTGTCACCAGACTCCTAAATGACCTTCTTATGGACTGACCTCATTAACACTACACCCTGTATGCTTCATCCGATGCCAGTGCTTATGTAGTTACATTGTATATGTTGTGTTGCCCTATTCTGTATTTTCTTTTATTCCCTTTTCTTCTCATGTACTTAATGATCTGTTGAGCTGCTCGCAGAAAAATACTTTTCACTGTACCTCGGTACACGTGACAATAAACAAATCCAATCCAATCTAATCGGAATGGAGTTTGAGTGAGGATAACCATTTCCATTTTGGGCCACAAAACGCTGCTTTTAAATGCTTCCAGCACTGGAGGTTTGATGTGTCGCCCAGCCCCACTACCACTGTGGGTTGTTACAATAAATTTAGCTTTAAAAAGCACACAGGAGTAATTTTCAACAGGAAAGAAAATTGGTTGATCTGTTACTGCCGTCTAAACTGCAGTGCCAATTTTATAATCCAGCGATGAGTTGAAAATGACCCCACGCCATTTCCTGATGTAACCCTGAGCGGAGCCACAGGAGATTTATTAGTGGTATATAGTTTCAAACAAAATAGTAACTTTGCAGTCCAATTTTGCTGTAGATTCTGAAGAGCAAACCAAAAACATCAAGCCGCCTCACAGTGACATGACAGACATGAGGACCTGCAGACTGTGAAGACAATTACTCACTCTTCTAAATAAAAGTGAAATATTAGCAATTATTGTTGGGAACAGATGGCAATATCGGATTTAAGACCCTAATTATGTAGCTGCCCTAGGAATGTGGGAAAAAATGAACAGTAATAGAAGCAAGACAAGATTGTTGATAATCAAAATGAGAAGGATAAATTAACATTAAAATAAACTTGCTAACAAAATTTCTAAATTTCCAGCAGTCTACAAAGCAATTTCCAGCTCAAGAAGAAAGCCCCAGTTTGTTGATATAAATGCACTTTATCCTAAGTGAAAACTGCTCTCCCAAATAAAAGCACAATATTAAAACCAAGAATAGTAGCTCCAGTTTATACAGATATCCACAAAATGATGCTTTACTAGCACTGCAGATAGGAGCAGGGGTGACCAACGACCAGCCTATTAAACTGGTCGAGCAACTCAACCCACAATTGTAAATGCAACCCATTACCATTAAAGAGACATTGACAAAGGGCGGCATGTGGTGCAGTGGTTAGCACTGGGACTGCGGCGCTGAGGGATCCGGGTTCAAATCCCAGCCCTGGGTCACTGTCCGTGTGGAGTTTGCACATTCTCCCAGTGTCTGCATGGGTTTCACCCCCACAACCCAAAGATGTGCAGATTAGGTGGATTGGCCACGCTAAATTGCCCCTTAATTGGGGAAAAAAAATAATTGAGTACTCTAAATTTATATTTAAAAAAAGAGACATTGGCAAATGGAGTGTAAAACATAATATCACCTACTTAAACCTGAGAAGAAATCTGTACATACCCCACTGGCTGAAGGTGCTACTTCAAGCAGACACTGTTAGACTGAGCAGTGATATTGCATCAACCTCCGTTTTCCTTTAGTTGGACACAACGTAGAATCCCCACAGTGCAGAAGGAAGCCATTGGGTCCATCAAGTCTGCATCAACATTCCAAAAGAGCACCCCATCTAGGCCCATGTCCCCACCCTATCTCTATAACCCCACCTAACCTTTTTGGTCACTAAGGGGCAATTTAGCATGGCCAATCAACTTAACCTGCTCGTTTTTTGGACTGTGGGAGGAAACGGGAGCACCCAGAGGAAACCTATACAGACACAGGGCGCACCTACAAACTTCACACAGCGCCAGTCACCCAGAGTCGCAATTGAACCCCGGCACTGTGAGGCAGCAGTGCTAACCATTGTGCCATCATGCTGTCCAACTATCCTTGTATGTTGGAATATTTCAGTACAACTTCACTGCCCATCCAGTCACTGCTCCATGTTTTGTGAAAGTTTGCGTGATGCAGATCCACTCAGTATGTTATAATGAGCCCAATAGAAGACAAAGTGTCTTGGCAAACTGTGCATCCTCTCCTAACAGATTAACCTATTTGGAGGCTGTTGGGTGTGATGCGAGTACAGTAAATCAATTGTGCGCTCTCCTGACATGAAACTTTTCCACCAAATTAGTTAGAAGTAAAATAGCTTTTAAAGCCTAGGTGAGAACCATTTTCACGTTGATGCTCGGCAAAAGTTATTAATTGTAATCCTTCTAGAAATGTATCTTTGGGATGTAAACGTGGGGCTGGGGATATTGACCCCATCCAATATGAAAGAAACCTCCTATTTCTGGAAGCTTCAATTTGAGTGAAAACAATTTCACCGTTCCCTTTTCGAATACACACATCCCAATTGTGCTTTTTTATTCCGAGAGAGTAGAGACAAAGGCACAGCTGATCTGTTCTGAAACTGTCAATGGAGTTACGAGGGACGTCATCATCCAGCTGTTTTTGCACCTATTCTTTTTTTTAAAAATACATTTAGAGTACCCAATTCATTATTTTCCAATTAAGGGGCAATTTTAGTGTGGCGAATTCACCTACTCTGCACATCTTTGGGTTGTGGGGGAACGTGCAAACTCCACACGGACAGTGACCCAGAGCCGGGATCTAACCTGGGACCTCGGTGTCGCGAGGTAGCAGGGCTAACCACTGCAGCACCGTGCTGCCCCTGGCTTTGCATCTATTCTCCTGCACATTTTGCAGTATTCTTATCACCACCACTGTAATAAAAAATTGCAGCCAGGAGCCAAGCTCTGAACAAAGAACAATGCAGCACAGGAACAGGACCTTTGGCCCTCCAAGCCTGCGCCGACCATGGAACCTGCCTAAACTAAAACCGTATGCACTTACGGAGTCCGTATCCTTCCTATTCCACCCTATTCATAGTTTTGTCTAGATGTCCTTTAAATGCCGCTATTGTACCTGCTCCCACCACCTCCCCAGGCAGCACGTTCCATATATTTACCACCCTCTGTGTAAATAAAAAAACTTGCCTCGCTCATCTGTTCTAAACTTTTCCCCACGCATTTTAAACCTATGTCCCCTAGTACTTGATTCTCCTACCCTAGGAAAGAGCATCTGACTATTCACTCTGTCCATGCCACTCATAATCTTGAGCCCTCTATCAGGTCGCCTCTCAACCTCCGTCGTGCCAGTAAAAACAGACCGAGTTTATCTAACCTTTCCTCATAGCTAATGCCCTCCATACCAGGTAACATTCTAGTAAACCGCTTCTGTACCTTCTCCAAAGTATCCACATCCTACTGGTAGTGTGGCGACCAGGATTGTACACAATATTCGAAATGAGGCCTAACTATGGTCCTGTACAGCTGCAACATGACTTGCCAATTTTTATATTCAATGCCCCGACCGATGAAGGCCAGCAGGCTGTATCCCTTCTTGACCACCTTATCCACATGCTTTGCCACTTTCAGTGATCGGTGGACATGCACACCCAGATCTCTCTGCCTGTCAGTACACGCAAGAGTTCTCCCATTTATTGTGTAATTCCTACATGCATTGGACCTTCCAAAGTGCATTACCTCACACTTGTCCGGATTAAACTCCATCTGCCATTTTTCCACCCAAGTCTCCAACCAGTTTATATCCTGCTGCCTCCTCTGACAATCCTCTTCACTATCTGCAACTTCACCATTTTTGTGTTGTCTGCGAACTAACTAATCAGACCAGCTACTTTTTCTTCCAAATCATTCACAACAAAGGCCCCAGAACTAATCCCTGTGGAATGCCACTAGTCACATCCTTCCATTCAGAAAAGCACCCTTCTACTGCTACCCTCTATCTTCTGTGCCCAAGCCAGTTCTGTATCCAACTTGCCAGCTCTCCTCTGATCCCATATGACTTTACCTTTTGTACCAGTCTACCATGGAGATACCTCTGCTCGGGAAGACTGACTTAGATACTGTTAATTTTCCCGTTTAATGTTTCATTGCTCAAGAGTGGACTTAAAAGGTTCGACTCTGGGGCATTGCGGCCATTGCTGTTGATTAGTGGTGTTTGGGTCTCACTGTAGAACTCCCTTTCTGCGCAGCGAGTGTACAGAGGATTCAGTTTACCAACACAAAGTTGAAATTCGTCTTCAGATAAGCCACGTAGTTCTAAAACAAGTGATTCTCAGCACATATACTACTTCACAGAAAAATGCCCCCACTCTCTGTTCTATTGTACTTTTAGGGATTTGATCGGGAAATATCATCTTGGCAATTCCGCTAAAGTGAATGTAACATTAGAAGTGGCAACATGTAGCTGGATTAACTTTAAATTTGAAAAAAGGTACATTTTAATGAGTTTTGGCAGGATAAGAATTTGAAAAAGCAAAATTCTGCAGATGCTGGAAATCTGAACAGAACAAATGCTGGTAACATTCAGGTGGTCTGTGGAAAGAGAAACAATGATCATTTTTGATTAATGAGTGGAAGAATTTGCCGTTTATTGGGCGGGATTCTCCGCCGACTGGATTCTCCGTTTTGCCGGCACCCGGGGTTTTCCCGACGGCGTGGGGCTGCGCCACAATGGGAAACCCCATTGACCGGCTGGGTCGGGGCTGAAATGTGGCGCTGTGGGGCGGAGAATGCAGCACATTGTCTTTCACTTTGTTTCCTATGCTGGACATATTGGCTGTTATTCCTCGGCCGTTCACTGGCAGCGGGATTCTCTGGTCCCACTGGCAGTGCATCTCCTGCCTCCGGGTTTCCTGGCAGCGTGGGGTGGCTTCAACTGGAATTCCCATTGACGGCAGCGGGAACAGAGAATCCCTCCGGCAGCGAATGGCATGCCACATCCTGCCGCTGAGAAACACGTGGCTTGGGGAGGGGGGATTCAGAGAATGCCGCCCATTGTTTTAAGCTATGCAATGTGTCATTTCGTTTTGGGGTGGATGGGTGGTTTATTTAAGTGCATGACCCCTTGTAGTTTGAACACATGGGCACGATCTACCGGCCATGTTGCACCCAAATGTGGTTGGGAGATGCCTCCCATGGACACCCCGGCAGCTAGTATGCCTCATGATATCTCCCCAGACTTTGTGAGGCATCACAATCAGGAACCCACCCACAGTGGATGGGACCATGCCTTGCATGCCGAAGTAGGTTTAAAACCTGCTTAGGCGTGTTTACCCGAGATCTACTGGCCTCCCCAGGGAGACCCCAGCTGGGCACTGTGGACCAGCTGGAACGGCACCCAGGGGGGGTTTCCCATGCCATCAGAGGCCCCTGAGTGGTCAAGGACAGTGTAGGGTGGCCCCCTGCCCCCCCCCCCCCCCCCCGAACGTGGACACCATGGCATGGGCACCCTGGCCCTGCCAAGGTGCATAATTGGCACTGCAAAGCCGGCAGGAGCACAGCCAGGGTGGCACAACCAAGGGTCAGGGTTTGAGGGGAGACCATGCCCTTGAAAGGAGGGTGGTTATAAAGGTGGGGGGGGGGCACAGAGTGTGTATGAAGGAGCCACTGGAAGCTAGGGAGGGGGCATGGGAAGGCCTGAAAAGGGGGAGTTCTCAGCGACCCCATTGCGGGCTGTCATTACTTGAGGGAGTGTGGGGTAGTGCACATGTGTGTGGGGGGTGACATTGTCCATGGGTGTGGGGTGTGGGGACCATCGAGCTCGCTTACAGATCGGGGCATCCTTTCAAAATGGTGGCCTGATCTCTGAGGAGCCTGACTGGCCAGTGAGTTCAGCTCACCAGTGATGAAAATAATTCTAAGTGCAGGCTAGCCCGGTGAGAAACTACCCAGGGCCGAAAAAAGTGACAATGTTTTTCGATAGCGGTGGGGCATTCATCGACAGAGCTGGGGAGAAACCCCCAGCAAAACCCACACAAACGACACTTCGAAACTTTCTGTTAGATCGAGCCCATGGTAACGCAAAGGGACAGATTTCTGCAAGCTTATGCAGTGACTTTCCGGTTGCTGCGTAGCTATGAAGCTTACAGAGAATATTGGTTCTGAATGAAGATGCTGCATTGTGAATGAGTCTCAATTTTCTGTGTAAGCCTGGCGCTCATTCACTCCCATTCTCCCTTCCTCCCTTATAGTTCAGATGTACTATCAGTTTAGTGATTCCATTCCCCCCTCTGCATCCACAGCTCATCATGTCCTTTTAGCATTACTAATTAATGCTAATGCCTTCTTGATCTATTTGCTTCGCATCGAGATTTGAGAAATGGAAATGATAGTGAAACTAACTTGAGTAGAGAAGGTATTTTTCTCTGTGCAGTTTTCTCCTTGCCTTAGAGGACATGTGGGAGATGTTCAAGCTATTTCTGTTTGTGGAAGATCGTACTCGTAGTAGTTAACCCCGATTTGGAGGGATTCTCCCATCCCACGGCAGAGTGTCCACGCCGTCGCGTTTTACGACGGCGTGAACGGGCCGCTGCCAGGACTAATTCTGGCCCCTACAGGGGATCAGCACGGCGCTGGAGCGGTTCATGCCGCTCCAGCTGCCAATCCCGGCGCAAACTGTGCGCCTTGGGATCCGCGCATGTGCAGTGGCGCCGGCGCCAACGTGCACATGCACGGTGGCCTCATTCAACGCGCCGGCCCCGGCACAGGAGTACAGCGGCCGATGCGTAGGAAAAGAGGCTGGGGGGCAGAGAGGCTGGCCCGCCGTTCGGTGGGCCCCGATCGTGGGCTCTGCGGAGAATCGCATGCTGGCATCGGGGCGGCGTGGCCTGGTCGCGGGGATTCTCCGGCCCGGCCCAGGGCTGGGGGAATCCTGCCCAGGGTTTGTGTGAGGGGTGGAAATGAGAAATAAAGAGTATGGCGCTCAGTAGCTTCCGATTCACTTTGATCTTCGTAATTTTCTCTTATAATAATAATCATTTATTGTCACAAGTAGGATCAATGAAAAGCCCCTAGTTACTGTGAAAAGCCCCTATTATATTAAAATCCTGAATTTGCTCATTCCCAAGTGTGGCCCGTTGATACGTAGGAGAGAGGGTCTCCTTGCCTTCAGAGGCTTTTGTTTGGAGTGATGTTTCCAAGTTGCTTTAAAGGCTGGGATGTGTGCAAATGGAATCATTTTCATATGCCTTGAGTTTCTAGCTGATTTGGGGGCTGTTGGAGGGGGGGGTCTGGTGGAGTTGCTTTTAGTTTACATTAATTTTTTTTGTGCCAATGATACACGGGCGTTGAAATTAGGCTCATGCAGTGCTCATTTTCTAGCCATTTTGCTCCTTTCCCAAAGGAAGCACGCACCTGTTTAAACCTGGAAAAGCGCTGTCTGCCATATTGAGAATGGGACAAAATAAGAGTCCTTTACCTACATCTGAAGCAGAATTGGACTGCTTGTGCAAATAATAGGAATGATGTCTGGTTGAAGGCCCCTCCTCACGGTTGGTTTGCACTGAGGCAGCCAACACCATCACTGGATATTCTCTGGGAAACCAGCCCTTGGCATCACCTACAACCAAATCGTGAAGTAACATACCTGTGTGACACTGGGTGGAATAGGACTGTCTCTCCCAATCCCACATGGAAAGACAAAAACCACAGCTACTCACCCTGCCTACCCCCATCCCCACCACCACTAACATGCAACAGTTAGAAATTGCCACGGTAGACTGATCCCCAAGCTTTTTAAATTCCTAATGTCACAGAAAAAGTGAAGTAACATTACAAATTTCCTGAAATAGCAAGGAACGTTATGTGGGTGGGCTTATTAAAGCAGAATTTTACCTTTGCCATTTTAAGAACAATGTCAGCAAGAAATATAATGCTGGGGCTATTTGCGTCACTTATTGCTCCACTTATTGTACCATTTTATGTCGAATAACTGAGGCTTGAAATTGTCCTTCCTCTTGCAGTCATATGAAGATGTGGCAGAAAAGCTGTTTACATTTACTGTCGGTCTGTCAGCTATGCTGCAGACAATTGGGAATGGAAGGTTGAAAATGTAAAAGTGCCAGTTGTAAGCACATTCTAACCGAATGATCTATGTCTTTTAGTTTTTAAGCCATGTCCATCATTAGTTTGGAGTGTCTACTTTTAGCAAGGAACGTGACTGCATAGCTCAGGCTACTGCATTTTGCTTATCCTTGAAACTTATCAAAATAATATTTTGTCATTCACCTCTCCATACCAAGGTGATTAAGTTTGGTATGTTTCTACACTTTTTAAATTTGGGATACCATTCCCCATCAGATTTTATTTTAATGTGAAGCTGGCAGATTAGATGCGATTTGTTTATTTTGGTTGTTGCCATATCTACCATTGAATTTCAGTGTTTTATCTGATTGCGGTGCCCTCCTTTGCTTTCTGATTGATTGGCCAATGACCCAGTTACTGAGTATTGCAACACCATAATGTGGGAGATTTGGGGCAACAGCAGGTACATTGCAGGCACCTGCTTTGAGCGGTAACTGCTGGGTGTCAATGAACCGGAGCAAACTTACTCAAGATGTCTCCACACAAAAGATCTTGATGGTATATTTTTTAAATATTGCAAAGTTGTGGAATGCGCTATTTAAGTCCAGGATTAACTCGTATACTCTTAAATTCTGTTTTGTCTTCCACCCACAGACTATGCCAGTTGTGGTGAATCCAGTGGTTGGAGCAGTTGCTGTGCAGCCAGAGGCACAATGCCCCCAGACCACACTGCCTGTCCAAACCCGCCGAGCCTGAAAGCTGCATTCCTTGGGGAAGGACATTTGAAGAAGGCAACATAATGGAGCAAGACTTTGCATGGGGAATTTGTGAATACTGCCCCAGCGCTCCAGCCATGAGTGGATAAACTAATTGCATATCTGCTTTGTACATAATATACAAAGTTTCTGTGACACTACATTCTCGCCTAGCATTAAAAAACAAAACAAAAAAAGTTTCAAGCTGAATTCTTCGGAATGTGATCACATCTGCGAGCCTTTTAAAGAAGTTGTCAATTCTAAAGCTTCGTCCCCCTTGTATTTTCCTTTAATGTGGTTTAATGGAAGATTCTAGACTCTAGTTTCAGAAAATGTAGTGAATCGGGGAATGTACACAGCATGCAACACAAAAAAAGCCTTGAGTAGTTGGAGCACAGCATATAATATTTATATGTAGGAGTCTGTGAAACCCAGTGACGTAAAAAGCATGAAATGGGAGGTAAGTCTTGGCATTTCTAATGAAGGAGTACAAAGTGGGGAGGTGCATCTCGCTGCTCATTTTCCCCCCCCCTCTTCTCCACTTGTTAGCAATTGTTTGCTCTTGGTATGTGTGACATTTGAACGCAAGGAGTTTGTGTGTATATGAGATGATCCTTTTGTGTTCAGAATGATTCCAGTGCTTTTTCTGATGTGTATATTTTTGTTTTTTTATTTTTCATTCTGGTTTATAAAATAAGCTGTTTGTACAGTTTTCAACCAGTCCTGATGGGTAAATGTTATTAAAATTAAAAAATAGAAAAAAAATTGACCTAATAGTAAATTTACCATTGTTTTTTGAGGACATGACTTGCTAGCCTAACTTGTGAAACAAAATTGCTTTTAGCATATGGAAGTATTTTTTCACATTTCTTTGTACAAAGTTTATATTAAAAATGGAAGAAATGAAAATGGCTTGTATCTCTATATTGCTGCCTCGTAGATATTTTGTGAATCTCTAAATACTTGATGCCACGATAGAAAAGTGCATTAGTGTTGGACTGAGGTAAAGAATGGAAAATTGTACTTGTGTTCCTGTTTTTTGTTAAATGTGTGGGCTTCTTGCTATGCACTGTTTGAAAGCCATAGGCCAGATTTGTAACCGCTTTGCAGCCAAGATTTGAGGCAGGCCATTGGTCAGTTACCTGCCGCCGTCCTTCATGCCTGCTCCCCGCCTCTAGCCCGATCCAAATTGAGCTGGCAGTCTTGGCCCTGACCCGGGTTTGGAGTGAAATATTCCGGCACCACTGGAGTTGAGAAGCAGATTTTTAAATTTAAAATTCAACTGGCTGCGGAGCTCAGGAAAAAGTGGACACTTGACTTGTGTTACCACAAAGGGACAGAAGTCTGTAATCACTTTTTAAAAAGAATATTAATAAGGCTTGAAGCAAAAATGGTCGCTAAATATGCAATGTGACTTTCCTAACAGATGGTGGGGCTGTTGCTTTAAAAAAAATACTGCGAGTCTAAGTCAGTTACTTTTACACGAATTGTACATATAATTGCGTAACAAATATCAAATACTTTTATCATAAGGCATTTGCATGAGTAATACAGGGAATATAATGCACTGCTTAGCTCTCAGTCCAGAAAATGTTTTGGAGGGTTTGGGGGGGGGGGGGGGGGGGGCGGGTGCGGTACAAGTGCAGTTACTGGATTGAGTGAAAATGGGCTATTTTGTTATCAATTCTATATTTCAGGAGACTGCATCTTCCATGAACAGGAACGGTTGATTTCTGTACAGGTGAACTGGCCGAAGATTTTCTTGTCATTCAAAGCTGGTTGGATATTCATAATGGATTATAATCCTGTGGGTTAATGCAAATATCGCCAGAGGACCAGAATCTGAGACAGAGCCGACTGGTGGTGATTTAACCTGAGGGTCATCACTCCTCAGGCCAGGGGTCAGGTTGAGAAGGCGGGGTCTTCATGAACGACCTCAGCCGGTACGGGAATTGAACCCGCGCTGTTGGCGTTGATCCGCGTCATGAACCAGCTGTCTAGACAATCAAGCTAAACCGGCCCCCAGCAATCCCAGTATAATATGGGAGAAAGGAAATGTCGATCATTCACTAATTATTTGTGTTTAAAACACGGAAAATGGATTGGAAGTAAGTTTTTAATTTGAATACTTCTCCCATCCTACTTAGTGAGAAAAAAGTGCCACCTATCTCTAAGGTTCAAAATGTACGGCATAAGGTCTCGTGTGTACCGGCAGCGCCTGTCATTCGAGGACTTGCAGGACTGGGCATGCCGTCAAAGACTCTGGCTGAGCAGGGAGACAGTGTGACATATCTGCCTGATTTAATATTTAATAGGTACATGAACAGATGGGGTATA